>NC_057924.1:33306177-33611118 GCF_018873765.1 Telopea speciosissima | reverse complement strand
TAAAACAGTATTACAGAGAGGTATTTATAATGTTAGAGGAGCCCACAGCCTAGGATCTCAATAACTGTAGAAAACTCAAAGTCCTAAACTGAGAAGAAGTGTGATTGGAAAGGCTTCTAATTAGAATGATTCCTAATAATAGAAGGTATGTTATGTTGGCTTGGGATGCAAGTCGTGAACAAATGGGGATCTCGTCTATTACACCCCCTCAAGTTGAAGACGGAGAGGATTGAAGCTTCAGCTTGTCATGTAGGAAAGCAAAACGAGCGGTGCCCAAACCCTTAGTCATAATGTCAGCAATCTAATCCTTTGTGGAGATAAAACGAACTTGTAGTTCACGGTGCGCGACCTTGTCGCGAACAAAATGAAAGTCTATTTCAACATGCTTAGTGCGAGCATGGAATACTGGGTTTGTAGAGAGATTTATCGCACCAATATTGTCACACCAGAGGGTCGGGGCCTACAGAATCGGGATCCCAAGTTCACTAAATAAAGAATGCAGCCAGGTAAGTTCAACGCAGGCATCAGCCAGTGCCTTGTACTTAGATTCGGTGGATGACCTAGGCACTGTCCGTTGCTTTTGGAGGTCCAGGAAATCAGATTAGGCCCCATATAAATTGCATACCCGCTAGTAGATTTTCTGTCATCCCCATCACCCGCCCAATCGGCGTCAGTGAAGGCCTATAACTAAAGAGAATTAGACTTAGAAATGAACAGTCCAAAATTTTTGGTGTATTTGAGGTACCGTAATATCTGTTTCACCATAGACCAGTGATCATCTCTGGGAGCATGCATAAACTGACACGCCCGGTTCACAGAGAAGGCGACATCAAGGCAGGTAAGAGTAATGTATTGTAGAGCCCCAACAATTGACCTGTATTTGGTGGGATCAGAAAATAAAGTACCCCCTTAAGCAGAGAGTTGAACAGCAGTTGCCATCGGGGTAAGAACAGGCTTACAATCAGACATGCTTGCACGTTGGAGGAGATCAGCAATATAATGAGACTGACATAGATATACGCCATCGACAGTGTGAATAGCCTCAACACCAAGGAAGAAACCCAAGCGCCCCAAATCTTTAATGGAGAACTCGGCATCTAGCCAATGAAGAAGAGTAGGGATATGATCAGGATGACTGCTAGTAACAAGAATGTCATCCACGTAGATAAGAACAAATGTAGTGACACCCCCCTTCTGATAAATAAATAATGATGTGTCGATTTGGGAGGCCCAAAAACCAGAGAGAATGAGAAACTGAGATAATCTATGAAACCAAGCCCTGGGGGCTTGTTTAAGGCCATACAAGGACTTGTGCAGGCGACAAACATAATTTGGATGAGATGAATCTTCAAAGCCCTAGGGCTGGGACATGTAGACCTCCTCATTAAGAAGACCATGAAGAAAAGCATTTTTGATGTCAAGCTGACGAACATACCAGCCTTTGGAGATGGCAAGAGAGAGAACTGTGCGAATAGTAGTGGGCTTGATGACAGGACTGAACGTTTCATCATAATCAATGCCATGTTGTTGAAGATACCCTTTCACCATAAGATGGGCCTTGTACCATTCCAGACTGCCATCCGCCTTGCATTTAATCCTATAAATCCATTTACAACCAACCAAATTCATATTAGTAGTATGAGGAACAAGTGCCCACATCCCATTGTGTAGCAAGGCATCAAATTCTTCAGACATGGCAGTCCACCAATGACGGTATTTGCTGGCTTGAGTGTAATTGGTGGGTTCGATTTCGATGGAAGAGGTGGTAGTGAGAGCTTGAGGAGGGGGAGGAAGTGGGTTGGTTGTAGCATAGAGATCAGCAAGGGTATGGGTGTGTTGTGGTGGGGAATTGGCAGGGAGGCGGTGGTGGGTAAGGGGGTGTCAAAGTGCTGAATGAGGTGGCGGACAGTGGAAGGAGTAGGGGGGATGGGGGCAGGTGGTGGAGAGGGAGGGGTATGGGGGAAACTTGGTGGGGAGGGTGGATGGGTAAGTGTGGCTAGAGGGGGAGGAGCTACTGTAGGGACAAGTAACCATGGAGATGGGTCAAGTGAAGGAGTAGGGGGTGCGCCTGGTGGAGCTGCAAAGGGATAGACAAGCTCATCAAAATGAACATGACAGGCGATGTAGAGGCGACCAGTCTGAAGGTGTAGGCAACGGTAACCAGTATGACTAGGACTATAACCAAGAAACACACAAGAAGCAGATTGGGGATCCATTTTATGATGATTATACGGACGAAGATAAGGAAAACATAAACACCCAAAAATTTTTAGAAAATTATAATCAGGAACATGATCAGTAAGAAGCTGAACAGGAAAAACATCACCAAGTACCGATGTGGGCATGCAATTAATTAAATAAACGGCAGTGTTAAACACATAGTCCCAATAATATTGTGGAATGGAAGCATGGGCGAGTAGAGTAAGCCCAGTTTCAGTAATATAACGATTATGGCGTTCAACGGAACCTTGCTGCTCATGAGTGTGAGGGTAGGAGAGACGGTGCTGAATGCCAAGAGAGGAGAAAAATGTTGCGAGAGGTCGATACTCACCGCCCCAATCAGTTTGAACAGATAATATTTTCTTATTAAATTAACACTCAACAAGAGCTTGAAATTTCTTGAAAATAGAGAACACATCGGATTTGAGTTTAAGAGGATAAAACCAAATAAATTTACTAAAATCATCCACAAAAATTACGTAATAACGATATCCAGTAGAAGATAAAGTGGGGGAGGGACCCCAAACATCACTAAAAATCAAGTCTAATGGAGAAGAACTATGAGTGGCTGTTTCGCAAAGAGGTAGACGACACGATTTACCCATCTGGCAGGCAGGACATAAGTGTGGAGACTTAGAAAGACTTTCACCATGTAGCATAAGATGGAGGACACGATCATGAGGGTGACCAAGGCGATGATGCCAACGAGCATAGGATGACTGTGCAGCAAAATTGACAGAGGGAGACAGTAAAGGAGCTGACGGCAGAGAATAGAGAATATTGTTACTCATTCCCGAAAGAAGAATGCGCTTGGACGTCGAATCCTTGACAAAAAAATGAGAAGCATGAAATTCAAAACAGACATTATTATCAGTGGCAAATTTCTGAACAGAAAGTAAATAATTCGTTAAGAGGGGAACATGCAATACATTGGATAACTTAAGAGAACGGGAAGAAGTAGATACAGAAGAAAGTCCAACATGAGAAATAGGAAGAGAATTACCGTTGCCGACCATGAGAGAGTTAGTACCTGTATATGGTTCATAACTGGAGAATGCCTGAAGATCAGGTGTGGAATGATGAGACGCTCCTGTATCAGGTATCCAATTGGTTATTGGGACGGGTGAATAGGTGGGTGATGGGGAAGGGTGTGACGGATAAGATGGGAAGGGAGAGTGTAGAGTGTTCGGGTGATTAGGGAGGTTGGTTGGCATGGAGTAATAAGCAGTAGGGGGGCAGGGAGGGCGCTGATTTGGAGATGGAGAAGGTGGTGCGGGGGTAGGGAGAAGGGGTTGGCTAGATGGGTGTCCGATACCCTGCTGGCGATAGAAACATGTAGCTGCTTGATGATTCGTACGACGGCAGATGGTACACGGGCTGTGTGCAAAAGCATTGGAGCGACCAAAGCCGCTAGGTCCAGTAGGAGCACCGCGGCCACCCCCACTACCATGGCCACGTCCTCGAGGAAAGGAGGTGCCACGGCTGGAGTAGTTGGAGGAGACACCACGGCCTTGTTGCTGAGCAATATTGGCGTTGGCATTAATAGAAGGATCAACGATGGCCTGAAGGGATGCCAAGGCTACTCATGACTGAGAAGTAAGCTGTGAAGTTCTGTGTATGGAACCGGGGTAGTTCGTGCCATTAAAGTAGGGACGATCGTATGAAAATCATCACGAAGAGAGCAAAAAATATGAATATTAAAATCTTCTTGGGGAAGGGGTTTACCCGCTGCCGTAAGTTCATCGGAAAGAGCCTTGGCTCGCTGTAGAAATTTTGTAATGGATTCATCAGGTTTGTGGTGGAGATTCTGTAGAGCGACATTAAGAGATAAAAGGCGCGGTGTAGAGGAGGAGCGGAAACCAGCGTGAAGAGCATCCCAGAGATCCTTACTAGTTTCTTTTCCAACGGCAAGAGCCAAAGCCTCATCCGAGAGAGATGAGATCAGCAAAACTCATAATAGCGGAATCCTGCTCATCCCGTGCTTCAGCGGCAGTAGCTTCTGTTGGCCTGATTTTGGTGCCGCTGACATAACCGAAGTAGCGCTGACCTTTAAGATAAGAAGTAACCTGAGTTTTCCAGTACACATAATTTTTAGAAGATAGCTTGATGGAGAGAATGTGATGAGAACCAGGGAGCCTGGAGTGAGGAGGAGATGCCATTGACAGAAGAAGTCAGTACTCGTTGGAGTAGAAAAATAATAATAATAATAATAAAAAGACTAAAGAGGAAGAAAATGACTATGAGTGCTCAATGGAGCTTCGTGCTCTTGATACCATATTAAACTAGAATGCTGTTGATATTATTATTTCATATTAAAACAGTATTACAGAGAGGTATTTATAATGTTAGAGGAGCCCACAGCCTAGGATCTCAATAACTGTAGAAAACTCAAAGTCCTAAACTGAGAAGAAGTGTGATTGGAAAGGCTTCTAATTAGAAGGATTCCTAATAATAGAAGGTATGTTATGTTGGCTTGGGAAGCAAGTCGTGAACAAATGGGGATCTCGTCTATTAAGTATCTACCAGCTACCTTCAAAACACGCCTACTTGACAAGCTTAATTTACTACAGCAAGGAACTCTATCTGTAGCTGACTATATGCAACAGTTCGTCGTACTCATCTCATGCACTGGGTTGACTGAAGATGATGACTAGTTGCTGTCCCATTTTATATTGGAACTGAGACTAGACATTTGGAAGGAGATGGGTGTGGTATATATATATATATATATATATGACCTTCAGAACTGTTTCCAAAAGGCTCTATGGGCTGAGGAATTATTGAAGCCACTAGTGAAGAAACTTGCTTCCA
Organism: Telopea speciosissima; assembly: GCF_018873765.1. Classification (NCBI taxonomy): domain Eukaryota; kingdom Viridiplantae; phylum Streptophyta; class Magnoliopsida; order Proteales; family Proteaceae; genus Telopea; species Telopea speciosissima. Next base: position 33,606,087 of record NC_057924.1, on the reverse strand, counting down.
AGCCGAGGGAGTATTAGAAGACATCCAATAGTATTGCTTCCGATAGTCTAACAGTTCAACTGACATGTGTCCCTATAGTGGTAGAGAAAGGAAAGGCTCGTATGGGTAGTGGCAGTAACACAAAGTGCTATGATTGCCACAAGTATGGCCGCGTTGCCAAGTTTTGCCCTCAATGGCCAACGGATCATATTGTAGCAGCCTTAGAAGCCAAGCCGTGGACGACATATTTTGATCCAGTTCCCTATGGCGATGAGGTTGAAGAGCAGATGACTGAGAACACTCAAGAGGATAAAGATGACACGACGTTTAAAGTGGAGGATAAACAAGGTGATGATGTTGTTGCAGAAGATCACTTGGGTACAGCCTTTACTCTCGATGATAATTGCGTGTTTGAGCACATCTAGTATGTTATACCACCCAAGTTCTTTGAGAAGGAAGGACCATGCATTGAGGACTACATTTCCACATTTCCACTTATCCTGAGCTTCCGAAGTATTTGGTTGGGCATGTTGGTCAAACAACGGTCCAGGGATCAAACCATGGTTCCCTAGGGAAACCAATATACTACAAAATTAGGGTATTGCACACCCTGGGTTAGCCCATGGTGTCCCATGGGCACCCCATTTTAATTTTTAGGGCTTCCCATGGTTGTCCATGGGAACCCTGGTGCAACCCTGTTAGGGTTTCTCCTTCCCTCATGTCTCCCACGCAATTATAGAGCACATTAGGGACAGAGAAACATCTCTAATCCATCACATAGCAAGAGGGATCCATCCCATACTTGAATGCGCAGCGAAAATAAATTGATACGAGTTTCTTTCGCATCCCATAAATATTTATAATTAATAACTGAAGGAATTAAATAAGAATTGCTAACCTGGTGAGCCTCAAGTGTTGCTCCTGCAATAGATAATGGTTCTTCCTCCAGTGAGCACTCCAAGTAAACAGATCTGAACCTCCAATGGTGCTACCAAGGTTCTTCAAGCCAATCCCAGATGCTCTCAAATTCTTCAGCACAGATCTAGGGTTTCATAAACCCTAACTCTCAAACACAGATGAGAGAAACTAGAAGAAGAAGAAGAGATCTCAAAGAGGGAGAGAGAGACCAAAACGCAGAAGAGGGGGCTAGGCAAAAACGTGGAGCACTGACCCCCTCTGCGTTTTTGGTCCCATTTATATAATGCCAGGGTTTAATTAAAAACCCTGAATGGATAAGATTTAATCCCTTTGAGAGTCTGACTCTCTCTCTCTTTGTTTGGCAATTCTGTTTAAACTCAAAGTGCTACACAGGTGAAGAAGCAGAATCTAATAGGGAAAGTATTAATTAAATACTTTATTTAATATTTATGGATAAATACAATTAGCACCATATCCATTAATTAAATAAAGAACCAATTAAATTAGCAAATTCCAAACAACTCTCTATATGATAACTATTATCATATACAACCTCCGCCACTAATGAACACCATCATTATGGAATCTAGGGCACGTACACATGTACTGCCAAACCCCAATCCATAGTACAAGTCTATATATGAGCATCTGTGCATCTGATCGGGTCCCGCAAAACTCGGTAAAATACTTTGTTCAAATAATTATAAATAATGTATCATTTTATATAAAATAGATTTTTTGCAAAACCATTTCCAAAATGGCACTGGATCTAGATTCTGATCCGATCATGCACAGACAGTCTCTATCTTGGTGTTTCCCAATAGGACAGTGGTGACCGTGTTGGATAACTCCTTCACTCACAAAGTGTTCACGCATTCCCAGAACACCGGCTTTGACTCGCTTGAGTCTCAGTCGTTGATGAACCAAAGAATGCGATCACACTTTGCAGTGACAGGGTTATCTCAGGTACAGGGTGTCGGTGACATATGTCTATCCCTTCCTACATTTGGCAGTAATACATGAGGGAATCAAAAAAGTAGATTCTTCGCCAATGCATACATCAAACATGTGAGCACTCGCATTCGTACCCTGACATCACATGTCTAGGCATACCCAATGCGACGACCATATGATAAGGGTGCCCAGCCCAAACCCTAGTCGCGACTACCATTTTAAGTATAACTTATAGACACATAATGCTCAAAAAGTTTATATCGTATGTGATAATGTTAAACTAAAATGTATAAATGTTCAATACAAAGGTGAACCGGGTTGAACTGGACCGAACCGGGTTTGATGGACACACACTTGTCCAACAATCTCCCACTTGTACATGAAAGCCAATTCCCTATACATTTTAGACCCAGGCCCTCCATGCGTTTTTCAAACACTCCAGGAGACAAACCCTTTGTCATGGCATCTGACACATTTTCAGTTGTGTCTACTTTGGAGATACTCACGTCGCTCTGTTGGATAATCTCTCTGATAAGATGATACTTTCATTGCACGTGCTTGTTCCTCTGATGAGCCCTAGGCTCCTTAGCTTGTGTAATGGCCCCTCTGTTGTCATATAATAGGGGAATAGGGCCTTCGACAAGATCAGGGACTACTCCAGAAACGTTAGGAACTTCCTAACCCAAAACACCTTATTAGCTGCATCATATGATGTAAGGATGCAAGGTGTTCATAAAAATTGGGATCGGCTGTAGATTTCTTTCTGTTTTGTACTCCTCCACACAATGACACATCCACTCATTATACTCGTAAAGACTCACAATACCTACTGCATAGTAAATATTCGGCTTCGTACACAATATGACGTACATAAGACTCCCTGTCCGAAAAGGACACTTCCCCGTTTGGAGTTCTCTATGCTAAATTTGGCCAGGACTTTGTCTATATAGGTAGTCTGTGACAAGCCTAGCATCCTTTTCTGGCGATTTCTTACGGGTTTGATCCCAAGTATATAGCTAGCTTCACCAAGGTCTTTCATCGAAAACGTTGTGGATAACCATTGTTTTACTAATAAAAGAAAATATGCATTGTTACCAATCAGCAATATGTCATCTACGTACAAAACAAGAAAACATACTGCCCTCCCACTGATCTTCTTGTAAACGCATGGTTCATCCATGTTTTGATCAAAACCAAATAATTTGATTGATTGATCAAACTTGATGTTCCAGCTCATGGAAGCCTGCTTCAGCCCATAAATGGACTTCTGTAATTTGCACACCTTTCTTTCTTCCTCTAAGGAAGATAACCCCTCTAGCTATTCCATGTAGATTTCCTCTTGAAGGAATCCATTCAGAAATGCAGTCTGCACATCCATCTACTAGATTTCATAATCAAAGTGTGTAGCGATAGCTAATAAAATCCTGATAGATTTCATCATCGTCACTGGTGAAAAGGTTTCTTTATAGTCTATACCCTCTTTCTGGGTATAGCCCTTTGCCACCAGTCTCGCTTTGAATCTTTCGACCTTTCCATCTGTGCCTTTCTTCCTCTTGAAGATCCATTTACATCCAATCGGGTTAACGCCAAGTGGTGGATCGACTAGAGTCCAGACCTTATTGGAATGCATCGAATCTATTTCAGAGCGCATTGCCTCCAGTCACCTAGTGGCATCAACATCCTTTAGAGCCTCAGAGTATGTCATCGGATCATCATCCGATTCAACCGATACCATGTGGAACTCTTCCACTGTTTTCTCTTTGGTTAGAAGAGTTAGCCTGGTGAGTGATCTAATAGTCCTCCCACTGTGTCGAGATTCCTCAGGTGTTGGTATTTCAGAGGGTATGTCAGTTGGTCTCACTTCTGGAAGTGACGTTTCTGAGCCATCTGATAGCTCTTTAATGACTACTGGTTTAGACCTCTGGGTCATCATTTCTTCTTCTAGAAATGTGATGTGTTTACTTACAATGACCTTCTGGTCAACCGGGTTATAGAAATAATAGCCTATCATGCCTTTGGGGTAGCCTAAGATATAGCATCTCGAAGTCCTGGACTCTAACTTGTCTGTCTATTGCTTTCGCACATGTGCTATGCAACCCCATACCCTAAGGTGTTGAATACTGAGCTTTTGCCCTTTCCATAGCTCAAAGGGTGTCTTGGCTACAAACTTTGATGGAACCCTATTCAATATATATATTGCCGTCTCTAAAGCATACCCCCAGAAAGAAAAAGGTAGCTCACAATAAGGGAGTATTGTTTGGACCATATCCAATAGGATCCTATTGCGTCGTTCAGATACACCATTTTGTTGTGGTGTGCCTAGATTAGTTAGCTGACTAACTATCCCTTGGGATATGAGATGATCTTTAAACTCATCTGATAGATACTCCCCTCCACGATCTGATCGTAAGGACTTGACACATTTATCGAGCTATCTTTCGACCTCGGCTTGGAATTCTTTGAATTTATCAAAGGCTTCAGATTTTCTATGCATCAAGTATATGTAACCATATCTAGAGTAACCATTGGTGAATGTGATAAAGTACTCATACCTATATCTCGATTGTATGTTTATGGGTCCACACACGTCAGTGTGTATTAACTCTAATAGATTCGTGGCTCTAGTACCTTTATTGCTAAAGGGTTTTTTGGTCATTTTGCCCTGAAGGCATGACTCATAGGTTGGGAATGGTTCCACCCTCAAACTCTCTAAGGGTCCAGCCCTCACCAATCTACTGATTCATCCACATTATTGTGACCTAATCTTAGATGCCATAGATATATTGAGTTCACTGGAGCTACTTTCCATTTCAAATCAACATTTGAAATAACATTCATTCTAATAGGGCAATCTAGAAAATACGAACCACTTTGCATATATCCGGATGCCACAAAGGAATTATTAAAACGAATAATTAACTTAGAATTAAAGGAAAAACTATATCTGTCCAAAATAAGTTTTGAAACTGAAATTATCTTCCTCTTAAAAGAGGGTACATAATAGCAATCCTTTAAAACTAAACTAGCAGAAGTAAAATTTAAAATAAAAGTTCCCACAGCCATCGCCATGGTCTCAACTCTAGTGCCCATCCGAAGACGCACCTCATTTCTTTCCAGGTTTCTTATCTCCTTGAACCCCTGCAAATCATTGCAAATGTGAACAATGGAACCACTATCCACCAACCAACAATTGGTCGGTTCAAAAGACAAATTAGACTCATAAAGAACGTGAACATCATATGTACCTTCTTTAGCAGCCTCTGTTTCATCCGGCTTCTTATCTTTCACAGTAGCCAGGTAAGCACGATAGTTTCTTTTCCAGTGACCCTCCTTCTTGCAATAGAAGCACTTGCCTTTGCCTTTATTGCCAGACTCTCCACCCTTGGGTTTCAGGGTCTTACCCTTACTTCCCACTTGAAGAAGGCTTTGCCTCAGTTGCATTGACCTCAGCCTTGTCCTTTTTTAAGGATGCTTCAGCCTCTACCAGTGCATTAGCAAGCTCGGTGAGCTCCATCTCCTTATCGGACATCTTGTAGGACGTCTTAAAGGGTGCATAGGCAGAAGTGAGTGACACTAAGATCACATCGATCTTGTATCGCAGGCTGAAATCAGTCCCCATGGATTCCAATTTTTCAAACAGATTGATTATATTCATTACATGATCCATCACTAGAGTCCCTTGAGACATCTTGGTGTTGTGGATTTGACTCACCACGTCAGAATGGGCGTGTGTTAACTGCTTGTTGAACAATTCAGTAAGCTTATCCATCTTACCCCCAGCAGTGCGTATATCCTTGACCGAGTCCAGAACTGACTTTTTCAACGATCCTAGGATATAAAGTGATGCCTTGGAATCCCTCATGAGGAACTCCTGCATCTCTTCATTTGCCTCAAAATCGTTCGGGTCGGGTTGAAGAGGAACTTGTTCATCTAGAACTATATACAGTCCTTTAGCAGTCAAGAGCAACTTAATGCTCCGGTACCAATCGACATAGTTCGTACCATTAAGTTTGTATTCACTAATGAGTGTTAAAAGGTTGGAATTAACGACAGTCATTGTATAAAGATCTACACATGCACAAGTAAATAACCACATGCTAATTAATAACCATTGAAATTAATAAATTGAGCATACACACATCAATGGTCTTTCATGATTTGGGTTTCCCTCATAACCCAAAAGATGAATTTGATACCTACAACCTTTGTATGCATAACTTACCTTGTCGGGAGTCATTATACACACCATGGTAGTGTGCACTAAGCTGTCTGCCTCATGGGCTTCCAATATTTTTGGCCACCTGGGTGTCATGCCCATATTCTGTCGACTAACATACACCCAAGTCATGTATTTAGCTATTGCATTAGTTAGAATCATGGAATCATGAAAGATGGCCCACTGTCGCAGTGCCCTCTCACTATCCATACCTTAACGTATCTAGATAGAGGTAAATATAGATAAATGTGTGACAGAGGTCCTGGAAATGTACTGTCGGCTTATGCGGGGTCATGTCACACACTTTCTACATTTATCTTCAATAGGAGGCCATGGACATGTCTACTGATTAAGACTAGTCCATATCATACATGTATTATGATCAAAGAGGGATTAATTAACTCTCACATATCATAGATAGATTTAAACAACATAATTAATCAACATTAATTAAAAGTGATTATGGGATGGCGGCATTTTTATCAAAAGCAATTAAAGAACCCTCCCAATAAAAATAAAACTAATAACTTTGGGTGCATTTATCATGCCATGGATGCCACGCCTCGATCATCTCCTCCACCCGATCACGTCTTCAAAGTAGGTGATTTGCATCTCCATAAGCTTTGAGCTCCACATGTGGATCACCATCAACATGCCCTGGGAGTCTTAACTCCTCTAAAATTATAATGGAAACCTAGGAAAAATTCTACACACTTTTCTTTCCATAATAATAAAGAAACCCCGTATGGAGAAACCAACCCACCATTTGGGCTGCCCATGGGGTGGAGTACATTTGTTTATAAAAAAGATAGGGGGAGAGAGAGAAAGAGAGAGAAGCATCACATCCACCCATAACCCCATGTATCACATATATAAACAATCCATCTATTTATTAGAATGCCATTCCCATAATCACATTATAATATAATTTCATGCATGGGTATTAAAGCAAGTAAACTAATAAAAAACACATGGATTCCTTCAATTATTGAACCACCAAATCACATGTGATAACATGTATCCAAACTCAAAAATTAAAATCATATTTTAATTAAAAGTGAGTGGAGGGAGGCATCCCTTCGCCCATCTTCTTCCTTTAAAACCAAAAATTCTATTTTTCCCGTAGGCAGTAGCCACTGGCACCGTAGGCAGAATTGACTAGCATCGTAGGCAATAGCCACTGACACCGTGGGTAGAATCGACTGGCACCGTAGGCAGCAACCCCCAAAAAAAAAATGTTAATGGGCAGGAAAAAAGGGAGAGGGGCGTGCGCAGAGGCTTGGCAGCGTGCGTCCCCCCTCACATACAATCATGATTAAAAAATTTTAATTAAAAAATTAATAATCACAATACACATGGATACCTATTTCAATAATTAGAAATAACAAATTACAACCAAATCCATCATCACATGGGTAGGTTGTTACACTAACAACCTTGTAACTACCCATGTGCACATGGGAAGGTTGTTACAACAACCATAATTTTAACCTCCCATGTGCAACTTGCATCCCACTCATGACAATCATATTAAACATTAATTATCTAATATTCATCGGTGGGAAAGGTGTCTCTGATACCAAGCTGTTGGTCAAACAACGGTCCAGGGATCAAACCATGGTTCCCTAGCAAAACCAATATGCTACAAAATTAGGGTATTGCACACATTGGGTTAGCCCATGGTGTCCCATGGGCGCCCCATTTTAATTTTTAGGGTTTTCCATGGTTGTCCATGGGAACCCTGGTGCAACCCTGTTAGGGTTTCTCCTTCCCTCATATGTCCCACGCAATTATAGAGCACATTAGGGATAGAGAAACAACATCTCTAATCCATCACATGGTAAGAGGGATCCATCCCATACTCGAATGCGCAGCGGAAATAAATTGATTCGAATTTCTTTCGCATCTCATAAATATTTATAATTAATAATTGAAGGAATTAAACAAGAATTGCTAACCTGGTGAGCCTCAAGTGTTGCTCCTCCAATAGATAATGGTTCTTCCTCCAGTGAGCACTCCAAGTAAACAGATCTGAACCTCCAATGGTGCTACCAAGGTTCTTCAAGCCAATCCCAGATGCTCTCAAATTCTTCAGCACAGATCTAGGGTTTCACAAACCCTAACTCTCAAACACAGATGAGAGAAACTAGAAGAAGAAGAAGAGATCTCAAAGAGGGAGAGAGAGACCAAAAAGCAGAAGAGGGGGCCAGGCAAAAACGTGGAGCACTGTCTCCTCTGCGTTTTTGGTCCCCTTTATATAATGCCAGGGTTTAATTAAAAACCCTGAATGGATAAGATTTAATCCCTTTGAGAGTCTGACTCTCTCTCTCTTTGTTTGGCAGTTCTGTTTAAATACAAAGTGCTACACAGGTGAAGAAGCAGAATCTAATAGGGAAAGTATTAATTAATTACTTTATTTAATATTTATGGATAATTACAATTAGCACCATATCCATTAATTAAATAAAGAACCAATTAAATTAGCAAATTCTAAATAACTCCCTATATGATAACTATTATCATATACAACCTCCGCCACTAATCAACACCATCATTATGGAATCTAGGGCACGTACACATGTACTGCCAAACCCCAATCCATAGTACAAGTCCACATATGAGCGTCTTTGCATCTGATCGGGTCCCGTAAAACTCGATAAAATACCTTGTTCAAATAATTATAAATAATGTATCATTTTATGTAAAATAGATTTTTTGCAAAACCATTTCCAAAACGGCATTGGATCCAGATTCTGATCCGATCATGCACAGACAGTCTCTATCTTGGTGTTCCCCAATCGAGCAGTGGTGACTATGTTGGATAACTCCTTCACTCATAAAGTGTTCACGCATTCCCAGAACACCGGCTTTGACTCGCTTGAGTCTCAGTCATTGATGAACCAATGAATGCGATCACACTTTGCAGTAACAGGGTTCCCTCAGGTACAGGGTGTCGGTGACATATGTCTATCCCTTCCTACATCTGGCAGTAATACATGAGGGAATCGACAAAGTAGATTCTTCGCCAATGCATACATCAAACATTTGAGCACTCGCATTTGCACCCTGATATCACATGTCTAGGCGTACCCAATGCGACGATCATATGATAAGGGTGCCCAGCCCAAACCCTAGTCACGACAACCATTTAAAGTATAACTTACGGACACATAATGCTCAAAAAGTTTATATCGCATGTGACAATGTTAAACTAAAATGTATAAATGTTCAATACAAAGGTGAACCAGGTTAAATCGGACCAAACCGGGTTTGATGGACACACACTTGTCCAATAGGGTAGTGGTTCAATATTCATCACACTCAAGTGATTCCTCGACTCACAAAAACTTGAGGTCGTGTTTTTTTCAAGTGGGAGGGAGCTGATGCAATATAAGGCCCTTGATGTAATTCCTATGCGGGCCCATATTTGGGGGGTTGTTTGCCCTAGTTAAGCCCAAGTTCTTGCTTTAAGATGGCCATCAACCAACAGGTCCAGTGGAAGAAATTTGTTAGATTTTGTGGGGCCAATGGATCTTTATGTGGAGAAAGAACTCTAGAACTTACAAATGGCTAAAGTGGGGCTCTCTTGGTGGTGATATGGTTGATCTTTGATGGAGAGATTAGCTAGATTATTTGCTACTATAAATCGATGATGGGCCTGAGGCCCAACTGGTCCACCCACATAAGGCATGCCGGCCGAGCCAATAACGAGTGAGAGAGAGGGATCGGTCACTATCCCTCCTCTGATTGGCCAATCCCAGGGTTTAGCCTATATATAGACATAAGGCATAAACCCCAGGAGCATGATTTAATTAGATCTCTCCCTCCTTTCAAGTTCTGTGTTTCCTAGGGTTTCCATTCAGTTGCCTAGGGTTTTGTGGTGTGGAGTTCTCAAGTGGAGAAGCCTATCGTGATCGTGATCTACTCGTAACTGCAAGCCGCATTCGATCATCCCTTCTGCTGCGATTCCATTTGGTTCAGGTAATCCCTAAACCTCTATGATTAATGGAATGCTCATATGCTAACAGTGGTATCAGAGCCAGTTAGGGCTTGTTGTTCGCATTTTTTTTGTTCTTCCGACTGCAGGTGGTTTGTTTTAAAAAAAAAACGATGAGAGTGGGTAGCGGCCATGCTCGGCAGTGGCCAAGCATGGCCACTGCAATCGTGTTTTATATATAGCCTGTTAGTGGGTGTTTGTTTTTTAACAAACCAAAAGAGAAAAACCGAATTGGGAGAAGAAAGAAAGACGAAAGAGAAACAGAGTGATGTCATCATTGTTTATTTGTAATGATGGTGAAATCATTAAGAGTATGATGATGCAATCATCATGGTTTTGAAAAAGTCAAAAGTTTTTTTTGATTAGTTTTCAAAAGGTATTTAAGGTTCCACGTGAAATCTGGTTCCTCTCCCTCTTTTCTGTCAATCAGCCTTGCGGGCACAACAACGGGCCTATGGCTGCCGCGGCAGTGTGCCGGTGGGGTTGCATATTTGGCAGTAGTAGAATTTGGTTTTATTTTTAAAAAATTGAAGGGTAGGAAGAGAAAAATATATATAAAGTTATTTTGTGACTTTATATTTATTGTTTTGATTATATGCATATGATTGATTGATTGGTTATAGCTATGTCTTATATGCATGTGATTGGTTATGTACTTGAGCATGGGAGTTATAGTTTGTTATATGTTTTCTTTGGTTTTCTTGATTTTGGGATAAACCATGTATGTTATTGAAATGCATGTCATATGTGGATTGTTCAATTAATATGAATGCTCATGGTTTGTTCTTGTGGCCCCCAACAAATTTTTGGGGATCTCCCCTGTAGAGTTTCTCATTTTTTGGGGTATTTTATTTATTTCATGTGCACCCCCATTAGTGAGAAATCATTTTGTGAGATCCATGGGAGAAAAATGGGAGATAGGGTGTTGCCCCCAAATCGTCCCATATTTTTTCCATGTGTATTGGAGATCACCCAGGGCCACTTTGTTAATAAAGAAACATGTGATTCTCCCCATTGCGGTACAGACCTATTTGACGCTGCCATTAGGGTACCGCTGTCAAACACCCCATCCCGTGTACACTATGTGTTTTTGGTATTTTTATATCTTCATGGGATGGATTTGGTACTTGTCAAGTGACGTGTTTATTTGGATAGATGTGCGTTAGAGTTAGTGCCTGGAAGTTACTAAGTGTAGTGCTCGCCGGTAGTTTGTAGTAGGATCTTGTATGTAAAGAGCCGGTTGTAATTTTAATATTTTTTACGAAGTCATGTAATGGGAGCTATTGTACTGCGTATCACAACCTAGTATCGACTCGACATGTCACTTTAAGTACCAAATTTGGGTCTCTTGTGTGAGTCCCTTGTGCACCCGTGTGTATGGCGCATTAAACTGTGGTTAGGAGGTTCTTGTTTTTCTCCTACATTTGTTTGAAATCAGTTAAAGTTATACGACCTCAGACTCACACATTGTGAGATTTGATTACCAGCTTAGCAAAGTTTTTGGTCTCACCGTGTGGGAAAGGGTACCATTAATTTTAATTAGGGTTTCTTGAACAAATTTGTGGATTTATGGATGTATACTAAATGTCCTCCCTTGCACATTGTAGTGATGACTTCTAAGACTGTTGTTGTCGACCTTAACCAAGGCAACAAGTTGAATGGCACCAACTATGACATGTGGCACCAAAAGGCCAAATTCTTACTTAATGAGCAAGATTACGTAGAACTCCTTACCACTAAGATGGCCCCACCCGAAGTGGGTACTACCGCCAATCACCGTCAAGAAAAAGAGGCTTACAACATTTGGTTTAAGAGAGATCATAGTGCACACTTTCTTATGTTAAGCACGATGCACAATGATCTTATTGGTCAGTATGAGAAGTGGGAGACTGCCAAGTCCATATGGGACCAGGTAAGGCTCGACTGTGGTGGTACATCCACGACCAGACTTATGTCCATGACCTTGAAGTTTGAGATGTACCGTAAGGACCCCAACCATACTATGGTTGAACACCTCAGGGTCATGAAAGACATGATCCAAAAATTGGATGATGCTGGGGTACACCTTACCGATGAGCAGTAAGTACAGGCCGTCATCAGGACGTTGCCTGATTCTTGGGGGCAGATGAAGATAGTTCTGACACATAATGACACTGTCAAGACATTTAATGACATTACCGCTCATGTGGAACTAGAGGCGGAGCGCCTAGAGGCTACCTAATCACATGCCCTTATCGCCTAAGTGGGGCAGCGTAAGAATGGGTCTAAGTGTAAGAGACAAAGGACCATTGGGAATCAGGATCAAGCTCAGAAAGCTGCATTAACTGGGCGTAAGACCACCAAGCGACGACGTGGCAAGCGAGGTGGAAAGAAAGATATCACCAAGGTCAAGTGCTATAACTGCCAGAAGATGAGGCACTTCGCTCGTGACTGCACTGAAGCGAAGCAGGTACCATTTCTGCCTCTCTCTCCTTTTACTTTTGTATGTACACATGTTTTGGTTGTCCAAACCCAATCTGATTAGATTGTGGATACAGGGCAACAAGACACATAGCGCAAGATCGAGGAGGGTTCGTAGATTATAGAAAGATTTCCGATGGCGCCCAAAGTATATACATGGGGAATGGCACTAGTGAAGCAGTTCGAGGAGTTGGTACCTACCAGCTCACCTTGTGCACTGGGCGCATCTTGCTACTTCACGATGTGCTATACGCACCAGAAATCTAGCATAATCTACTTTCAGTTACTGCATTATTGACTTTAGGATATTCCTTTATTTTTTATGGTGACACTTTTGAGAAACGATTGGATGGTAGTAGTTTTGGACATTGTAGGCTTGAGAATGGTTTTATTAAATTAGATTTGATAATTCCTATCGTTTTCTCTTCATCTTTTGCAGTTGATTCTAATATTAGTCCTGATTCAATTACTTGGCATGCTAGACTAGGACACATAGGTCGAGATAGGATGGGACGGCTAGCTCGAGAAGGCCTTCTTGGCTCACTCGCTAAAGTCAACCTACCGACATGTGAGGCCTGTTTAGCGGGAAAGGCCCACTGGAAGCCTTTTGGAAAGGCTAAAGGAGCAACCCAGACCCTAGAGCTTGTTCATTCAAACATTTGTAGACCAATGAACGTGAAGGCATGTCATGCTGCCTCCTATTTTCTCACCTTTAGTGATGATTATTCGCGATATGGTTATGTGTATCTGATCGCTCACCGCTACGAAGTGCTAGATTGCTTCAAACGCTTTATAGCAGAGGTTGAGAATCAGCAAGGCAAGAGGTTAAAAACTCTGCGCACTGACTAAGGACGTGAGTATTTCTCCGATCAATTTAAAGAGATGTGTGAGGAAAAAGGAATCACTAGGCAGCTAACTATTCCCCACACTCCACAGTAAAATGGTGTAGCAGAGCGGAGGAATATGACGCTTTTAGATATGGTTAGATCGATGATGGCGCAGGCCAACCTCCTAATATCTTTCTGGGGGGATGCTATGTTGACCGCCGCCTACGTTCTTAATCGCGTGCCATCACAGTTAGTTCCCTCCACTCCCGATGAATTGTGGAAAGGCACAAAGCCCACTTTGGGGCATATGCGACCATGGGAATGTGCAGGATATGTTCATAGTTCCTCCAATAAGTTTGGGAAACTTGGCCTTAGAGCTAAAAAGAGTATCCTTATAAGATATTTCGATACCTGAAATACCATCAACAAAATGGGCATTCAACTGATGAGTGTTACCAACTAAATCATGCAGTCCAAGATCCATTGGATGAGGGGAAATTCATGGTCCAGTCGAATCAACCCAATGTTCAGAACAACCCCCTTCCACCACACGATGGGAACTCTAAGTCCATTAACTATCTTGAATAGGAGGACCGGCCCAGTAATTTACAAGCTCTGATCACACCGGTCGAGAACCAACCTGATCCTCCCATTATAGAATGGACCAAAGAGTTGGTCCAAGCCTTGACTGCCCTCGTTCTAGCAGAAGCTTTGCCTGATGATGCCCTCGTGATAAACATAGGGGTTGATATGATGAAGATTCTCAAGATTTTGATGATGAGTCTCCTATTTAAGAGGAAGAGATTCCCATCGAGTCTATACTTGAAAGATGCTTAGATGAAGAAGGTCAGGAAGGTTACTATGTTGATGTCATTACTGATGAGCAATTCTACAATCCACCTCGTGGTCTACCCAGCAGCCCGATTGAAATTAACCTGTCACGTGATCATACCCAAGAAAGAGATGAGAGCTTGTACAACATTCTAGAGCAAGTCTATGTTGGATAACCTAGAGGGGGGGTGAATAGGTTATCGCTAGTGAATTTTTATTCTTTTTAAATTTTTCTTGAATTTAACAAGATAGAGAGAAAGAAAATTGTGTAAATGAAAGACACCAAATTTATAGTGGTTCAGCTAAACTTAGCCTATGTTCACTCCTCTAAACTTTGAGAGAATTCACTAGTTCCTTCCTTTCAGTACAGTAGGTGGGAAGAACACCTTTATAATCTTTTTCCACGGGATAAAAGGATCCCAATCTTTTAAGGATAAGAGAATCCGAATCTTTTAAGGATAAGAGGATCCTTACAATGCCTAAGTACAGTCTAGGCTAATGCAAAAATGCTTTATAAACTTAAAAGCATAAACTAGTTATAAAGGAAATAAAGGTAAAATTACCTAGGCAAAGAGTGTGATGTGTACTCCTTGCAAGTGCCAAATGATGTGAATGTATGCTTACACAATGAAGACCTTCTTTAAGAACTATGCCTTGGTGAGTAAGCTTGGGAAGGTCCTTTAAACTTTGAAGTCAAACCTTGATTAAAGTAGATGTGGACAAGACTTCAACGATGAGAGCAATTAATCACTTTTCACCTTTCTCAAAAGTTAGATTTTGGACTGTAGTGGATGAGTGAAAAGGACTAACATGTTCTCTATTTATAGGCTCATTAATGGCCTTCAGAACATGCGCAGAATGTGCTCTAATGGATCTATTTTTCACCAATCCGATCGACTTGAAGATTGATCTAGTCGATCGAATCATTTATGGGAACATACCCGAAAGCCCACTATGAGATCCGATCGATGTGTACCCTGAGATCCAGTCGACCGGATTCTCAGATCGGATCCCAGTCAAGGCATGATTTCAACAGTTTGACTGCAGGGATTGGTGCGGGACTTTCTCCAACAATTTTTACCAAATTCTAAGGTCATCGAGGGTTCATTTAAAACCTCCTAAGGTCCCTAAATGATGCACATGCATATTTCATTAATTTTTTTGCAAATGCAATTATAAGTATGCAGTTCGGTGTCTAAGTGTGTGCACACGAGCATCTTGTGCATCTTGTCTTTCTTTCTTCGCATGACGTTCTTCAATCTTCAAAAGTTCCTTTTGAGATCTTCCTTACATGACGTGTCTTCAAGGTCTCGAACTTCAATGGTTTATTCTTGAATGACTTTTACTTTGTGCCTTCTTACTTTTGTGACTTATCGCCCTGTTGACACACAAGACCATTTCTAACATGTTTATTATCATCAAAACACTTATGGAGGTGGGAATAGAATTCCCCAACAATCTCCCCCTTTTCTATGATGACAAACATATGATTTGGTAGCAATGTATAGCATAGTATCCAAAACTTTAAAGCAGGCAAGTCATCGCAGTCAAGTCATACATCATACATTATAATCATATAATCATAAGTCAAATGCATCCAAACCATATCCAAATCCAAATCATTATATCCTCTCCCCCTTTGTCAACAACAAAAAGGAGTAGAGAAGGCTCCCCTTGCAATATAGACTTCTATGCAGACAAAAAATTGCAACTAAGAGTTAAATTGAAGCATCCACAAAGGTGTAAGACTCTAAAACAAGTCAACTACATATGTATAAAATCTAAGTCAAAAGCACTCTCCCCCTAAAGAAGTGCAAAAGTTAAGAGTCATAATTAAAGGAAAGTAGTTGTTTAAAATATTATAAACCAAAGTTGTGAATTCACCTAGAGGGGGGTGAATAGGTGAAGATAGCAAAATATGCTAAAATAATGCAGAATAAAAAATTATCTAATTAAGGCAAGTAAAGCAAACAAGCAACAAAGATAACACACAAGATTTATAGTGGTTTGGCCAAGCTTGCCTACGTCCACTCCTCTCACCGCAGAGAGAATTTCACTATGTCAAATCTTGAGTAAGAGCAAGAAGACTCATACAACTCTTGAGAAATGAGCCAGAGGACTCAACAACAACTAATCTTGATTGAGCAAGAGGACTCAACCTACTCTTGATTTCGAGCAAGAGGACTCAAAACAACATATAAAATGTAAATAAATACTAAGATTAAAGTTACCTCAACCTTAGTGAAGCTTTGCTACCTTTCAAACTATGAAGCTATATGCAAAATGAATGAAGGAAGCTAAGTGAGAATGAATGCCTTGAATGAGTGCTTGAATTCTCACTTGAGATAGACTTATCTTTAGAGGCTCTTAATTATGATTAGTAGTAGTGATTAGAGCCTTAAACAAGTGGGTATTTATAGTCTAGATGACTTGAATTAATTAGGAATCCAAATAATGATCGGATTCCACAAGCCATATATAATCCGGTATGCCGAATCACCTAATTTCCTTTTTAAAACAGAGGAATAACGGTTAAAATATATTCAGTAATACATTGATCCGGTATGCTGGATAGCCATCCGATATGCCAGATCAGGATAAAATGCAGGCAAACAGGATCCAGTATGCTGGATCCTTATCCAGCGTACATCGGAGGGTCACTGTGACCATTTTCCTAAGATTCGGATCAGGAACCGGTATGTCGGATTGGGCATTTTCAATGGAAATAAGTCCAGTTCCAATAAGAGTTTGGTTTGGGGTTTTCAAACCCAAAAACTCACATGTCTAAGGGGTCAATTTACCACCTAAGGACATTCTAAATGGATGTATGCGTGCGTGTGTGCGTTACATCAATTGTGACTTTAAGATTACAACAATTACAAAGTCTTTAAAAAAATCTTCAATCTTCAAAATGCTTATAGCCTTTAGTCTTCAAGGTTTGACTTCCATGTCTTTGAGATCATCTTTGAGCAATGCTCTTGTATTGTATACAATCTTGTGTATGCTCTTGTGTATATGCATTTGTATACGCTCCCCCTCACTTGGTGCTACGCTTCAAATCTAAATAACTTAAACACAAGCATTAGTCCAAGGATGGTCTTATTTGTTATCATCAAAACATCTATGTCATCATGGAGATGATTTGGAGTGTATAGGACCATTTGCATTTTCTTAACAATCTCCTCCTTTTTGATGATGACAAATAATCCAAGTGAATAAAATAATGGAGCAAAATGCATAAAAGCAAGAACAATAAATTTCATCATTAATAGCAAAACGTGTTGATTACATCAAATAAGCATAATAGTTCCATTACAATTTACTCCATGCCCCAATACCTTCTTCCCCTTTGTCATTGTCAAAAAGAGGGGCATTACACATCATGCATTAGGATCGAAAGGTGGAATAGGTGGAATAGAGCTTGAGGCACCAGGAAATGATGGTCTAACTCCTTGAGGGGTGATCCCTTGAGGAGTAGCTCCCGGTGTGTCAAGAGATAGAAAGCCAAGATTGAGAGAGAGTTGTTGAACTACATTGAAAATTTTGTCTTGACGAACATTTAGAGAGTCAAATCTGGTCCTCACATCGTTGCGAAGAGAGGTAACATCATCTTGAATTCTTTGTTGACCGAATTCAAGTTCCATGATCCGAGTATTTGCTTCGTCCATTTAATCATCGATGCTAGAGACCCATTCAAGAAGAGAAGGAGGGATTTCTTCATGTGCTTGACGAGCCGGTGGAGCATCGTCATCCAAAATCTCATCTTCTTCAATGAAAACATCGGTGGGAGGGGGAATAGCATTTGTATGGAAGCTATTGCGAGTAATGTGTTGAAAGGTGATGGTGGATTCCTCCTCTCGAGTAAGATCAATACCAAAAGCTCGAAAGAGACGAGTGAGAAGCCGCCCATATGGAAGATTAGTATGCCTTTGTGGGTGAGCACACGATTCCATATATCGCATAATGAAATATGGAAGACAAGTGGGTGTATTGGTATAAACACAGAAAGTGAGATAGGCTTGAGGGGTGAGGCACTTATTTCGATCACCTCCCCGAGGAATATAATTGTGTTGAATAATATAGGAAATGACATTAGGGATGAGGCGAAGTCTACCAGTTACCACGGTTGCCGCCTGAGGATCATATTGCTTCAAGATGGAGGAGTAAACTTCTTCATGGTTTATGAAGTCTCTAAAAATAGTGTTTTTTGGACTCCAAAAGATACATGGTCCATCGTAAGAGAGTCCAAGATGGCGAGCAATATCGGCAATGGAAAGCTCTATGTGAACACTCTTCACATAAGAGTGGAGTTTCAAGGATTCATCCGCCCCGCTGAAATAAAGATTTGTATAAAAATATTTGACAAGATGAGGATAGCAAGGTTCCGCCATGTTGAGAAGGGGCTCCCAACCAATATCTTTGAACCTTTCTTCAAGTCTAATACTATTGAAAGAAAAGATATCAACTTCACGGCCTTCCACAATTTTCTCGGCGAGATAGAGGGGCCAACTAGC
The DNA here is from genome assembly GCF_018873765.1 of Telopea speciosissima. Taxonomy (NCBI): domain Eukaryota; kingdom Viridiplantae; phylum Streptophyta; class Magnoliopsida; order Proteales; family Proteaceae; genus Telopea; species Telopea speciosissima. Next base: position 33,587,391 of record NC_057924.1, on the reverse strand, counting down.
ACGGCAATCAGGAGAGCGAAAGAGACGATCTTCTCCGGGAGCATAAGGTTGCCTTGAGGAGCTTCCGATTCTTCCCCTTTTGGAAGGTTGTTGTCTTTCGAGCACAACATCCTTACTTTTTCTACTCATATTTGAAAGAGAGGTTTGAAGGAGAGAGAGAGAGAGAGAGAAAATTTAAGTATCAAGATAGAATGAAACTAGAGAGTGAAGGTAGAGTGAACAGTGATCCAGAAAATGACAAAATGAGAGATTTACATAGGCTTTAAATCAAATGTAACCGCTATAAAACGGTCAGAAAAAACAATGATCCGGTATACCGTTTCAAGCAATAACGGTAAAAAACTGCCAGATATGCTAATCCGGTATACCATTTTGTGATCCGGTATACCGTTTCAATAAAAAATAGTGAAAACAGTAGTTTTGAAAATCATTTTCTATTATTCAAAGGGGTCACACAAGCCAAGGTCTCTTCTAAGATAGCAGAATCTTTTTTCACTTAAGGGTTTTGTGAAGATATCCGCAAGTTGCTTCTCGGTCTCAATATAGTCAAGTCGAATTTCACCTCTTTGAGCTGTATCATGTAGAAAGTGATGACGAATATCAATATGCTTAACTCGAGAGTGTAAAATCGGATTCTTGCTAAGGTTATTTGCACTTGTGTTATCACATTGGATAGAGGAAGTGTCAAACTTAACTCCGTAGTCTTGGAGGGTTTACCTCATCCATAGCACTTGTGCACAACATCGTCCTACGACGATGTATTCAGGTTCGGTGGTAGATAGAGCAACTGAGTGTTGCTTCTTACTAAACCATGAAACCAAACATGATCCAAGAAAGTGACAAGTACCACTTGTACTTTTTCGATCAACATGACAACCGGCAAAGTCAGCATCAAAGAAGCTAATAAGGTCAAAGTCATTGTCCATAGGGTACCATAGGCCAATGATTGGAGTTCCTTTCAAGTACTTAAAGATTCTCTTTACAGTACTCAAATGGGATTGCATAGGTTTGGCTTGGAACCTAGCACAAGCACAGACACTAAACATTATGTCCGGTCTACTAGCCGTTAGGTAAAATAAACCACCTATCATACCTCTATATTTGGTTGGGTCAACTGGGGTTCCATCTTCATCCTTAGATAGAGTTACAGATGTACTCATTGGAGTAATAGATGACTTCTTCCATTGATGTCAAACTTCTTTAATAATTCCTTAAGATACTTAGTTTGACTAATGAATATCCCATTAGGGGTCTGTTTTATTTGAAGTCCTAAAAAGAAATTCAATTCTCCCATGAGACTCATATCAAATTCACTACTCATACTCTTACTAAAATCATGATAAAGAGATTCATTTGTAGATCCAAATATGATGTCATCTACATATATTTAAACAAGAATTAAGTCTTTATTCTTATGTTTCACAAAGAGAGTTGTATCTATCTTACCCATTATAAAATCATCATCGATCAGAAACTTACTTAGCTTGTCGTACCATGCTCTTGGAGCTTGTTTCAAGCCATACAAGGCTTTCTTCAGCTTGTATACATGGTCCGAAAACTTTGGGTCTTCGAATCCAGGTGGTTGGATGACGTATACTTCTTCATTGATGAAGCCATTTAAAAATGCACTCTTCACGTCTATTTGATGTAACCTGAAATTCTTATGATAAGCAAATGCAAGCAATATTCTAATAGATTCAAGTCTGGCTACAGGTGCATAGATCTCATCAAAGTCAATGCCTACTTCCTGTTGATTATAGCATTGGGCAACCAGTCTAGCCTTGTTTCTAATATGTTACCATCTTCATCAAGTTTATTTCTAAATACCAATCTAGTTCCAATAATCTTGGAGTTCGAGGGTCTTGGCACTAAGTCCCAAACTTGATTCCTTTCAAATTGATTAAGCTCTTCTTGCATAGCAATTATCCAATCACTATCCAAAAGTGCTTCTTTAATGTTCTTGGGTTCGATGGTAGAAATGAAAGCCACATTGGAGCAAATATTTTGGATTTTACTCCTAGTTTGTATACCTTTATCAAGGTTTCCAATGACAAGGTCAAGTAGTTGGTCTTTAACAGTCTTAATCTCTTTAGGAAGTTGATGTACTTGATTATTAGGTTCATCTAGAATAACTTTTTCAACTCTTTTCCTAATTTCAAGTACTTCATCTTCATCATATTCTTCTAGGTCTTTATACCTTTCTTTTACCATAGATTCATCAAATTTAACATTCATAGATTCTTCCACAACTAGTGTTCTTTTATTAAACACTCTATATGCTCTACTAATTGTGGATTAGCCTAGGAATATACCATCATCAGCCTTTTCTTCAAATTTTCCTAAGTTATCCTTAGTATTAAGAATGAAACAAGTACAACCAAATACTTTAAAATAATCAACTTTAGGTAATTTATTATGAAACAATTCATAGGAAGTTTTCAATAAAATAGGTCTTATCAAAACACGGTTCAACACATAACAAGCCGTGTGAACAGCTTCGGCCCAAAGATACTTAGGCAAGGAATACTCATTGAGCATTGTCCTAGCCGTTTCTTGGATAGTTCTATTTTTCCTTTCAACCACACCATTAGATTATGGTGTTCTAGGAGCCGAGAAATTATGTGTTATACCTTATTTTCGATAAAACTCACCATATTCTTGTAAGTCATCAAATTCACCTCCATGGTCACTCTTTATAGAAGTGATTAAGTAACCCTTTTGATTTTGTACTCTCTTACAAAGAGATATAAACTCCTCAAATGCATCATTTTTATGCTTGAGAAAGAGGGTCCAAGTGAATCGGGAGTAATCATCTACAATAATAAAAGTATACTTCTTTCCTCTTAAGCTTGTAGTTTGTATAGGTCCAAACAGGTCTAAGTGAAGTAATTGTAGAGGTCTTGAGGTAGCAACAGAATTAATGGCCTTATGAGAAGCTTTAGGAAGTTTACTTCTTTGACATGCCCCACATGTGTGTTGCTTGTCAAAATTCAACTTAGGTAAGTTTCTCACCAAGTTCTTAGAGGAAAGAGATCTAATTATCTTAAGATTAATATGTCCCAATTTCTTATGCCATAAGGTTGCATCATCAAACTTAGATATGAGATAAGCATCATGAGAGTTTACACTAAATGTACAAGTATAAACATTATTCTTCCTACAATTCTCAAGAATCATGTTATCATTAGAATCTTTAATCTCACACTTGGAGGCATTAAAGTTAACAAAGTAGCCATTATTGTATAGTTGACTTACACTAAGCAAGTTGTACTTAAGGTTATCAACTAAGCTGACGTTAGAGATTACTGTACCTCCAAATTTTATCAATCCATTTTCAATGATTCTTCCTTTGCTGTTGTCTCCGCAGGATACCCATCTTCCTTTTTGTTTCTTGAGTTCCAAAAACAGCTTTGGGTTGGAAGTCATGTGCTTCGAACAGCCACTATCAATATACCATTCCATGTTGCTCAATTGCACTTACAAGACAAGAATGCTTAATAAAACTTTGGTCCCCATTGAGTGTTGGGTCTGTCATTGTTAGTATTATACATTCCTCTTAGTCTCCAAATCATTTAGTGACCATTTGTCTTTTGGTTCCCATACCAACTTGTGTATGATTGGGGGTTCCAAGGTCTTTGGTTTTAAAGTATTATATATGAACCTTGGTTATTGGGTGGTCTTTGCACCTTAGTTGGAGTTCTAGTTGATTTTGGTACCTTTGGATGATTCCTCCTATTTTGACCATTATAAGGTCTTCTAGGATGGTGGAAGGATTGATTCATATGATGATATTCCCAAATAGTATGTCCCTTTTTGTTGAAATTATTGTATACAACAATTTGAGGGTTATACAGAGTCTTCCCTTTGGGATTTGGTTTGCTAAAATGAGGAGTTTTCTTTCTAGCATGACATTCTTCAATTGAGTGTCCTTTCTTTCTATAATAATTGTAAAATTTCTTCTTTACTTTCTTACTTGTTATTTTACTTGAACTTGTCTCTTTGGTGTGATTTGAACCTTTGTTCACATTATAGTCTACTCCTTCCTTGTTGAAGGGTGCTTTGGAGGCATTTCCAAGTAAGATATCAAGGGTCTTTTTGCCATTTATAAAGGACTCTAAGGCTCTACACAATTTCTCTTTTTTTTTCTTCCAAGATATTTACTTGAGAAGTTAGAGTTGTGTTTTGGTCTTTGAGGATGTTTATCTCCTTTAAGAGATTTTTCTTAGTAGTAGCTAGTTCCATACTACTTTGGTAAAGGTCTTCAAAGGCTTCTTCTAATTCTAATAAGTCTTTTTCCTTATTTAATGAAGAAGTGGTACTAACCTCATTTTCGTTTTCTTCTTCTTCGGTAGCCGTTAATGTTAGGTTTGTTTGTTCTTCTTCTTATTGTGATTCTTCATCATCATTTTCTTCATCACTTGAATCAAAGGTATGTTCAGCTTTGTAGGCCTTCTTGTATTTTTTTATTTTAGGGCAATCTCCTCTAAAATGTCCTGGTTTTCTACATTCATAACATACAATATCTTTTGAAAAAGTGTCAGTGTTATCCTTAGAAACACTCTTACCTTTTTGGTCCTTGGAAAATCTTCTCTTGTTGAATGAAGTTTTGCCCTTGTTCTTCAAGAATCTTGAAAACTTCTTGGATAGATAGGCAATCTCATCATCCGAGAGTTCTTCATCATCATCGCTGATGTCATAGGTTTTGAATGCAAAAACTTTCTTCTTTAATTCCTTAGGCTCATCCTCCTTGGTGTCTTGTTTGAGCTCCATCTTATGAGTTTGGAGTGATCCCAACAGCTCATCTAGACTTAGCTTGTCGATGTCATTTGATTCCTTTATTGTTGTAGTCTTGGGTCTCCATTCCTTTGAGAGAGATCTCAAAATCTTTCGAACGTTCTCACCATTGGAGTAAACATTTCCTAAACCTTTCAACTTATTCACAATGTTAGTAAAGCGAGTGAACATGGCATATATGTCTTCATCATTTTTCATCTTAAATAGCTTATATTCATTTACTAACATATCAATTTTAGATTGTTTCACTTCAGAAGTACCTTCATAAGTAACAACAAGTTTATCAAACATCTCCTTGGCGGAGTCACACATACATGTCCCGTTATATTCTTTTTCTCCTAAGACACATTGAATATAGCTTATAGCTACATAGTTGAGTTGAACCTTTGCTTTTTCTGCTGGGGTCCACTCTTCCTTGGGCTTGTCTATAGAGTTTGGTCCATTCTCAATGAGTTCCCATGCATCAATATTATTGGCGCACACGAAGTTCTTGAAACGATTCTTCCAATAGGAGAATCCTTCACTTTCAAAGAAGGGAGGTTGGGTAATGTTATATCCTTCAACCTTGCGATTGACAGAAGATCCCATAGTCTTAAGATTTTTTGTTGGATTAAAAATAATCACGGTCTTGAGTTTTTGCTCTGATACCAAATGTGAATTCACCTAGAGGGGGGTGAATAAGTGAAGATAGCGGAATATGCTAAAATAATGCGGAATAAAAAATTATCTAATCAAGGCAAGTAAAGCAAACAAGCAACAAAGATAACACACAAGATTTATAGTGGCTCAGCCAAGCTTGCCTACGTCCACTCCTCTCACCGTAGAGAGAATTTGACTATGTCAAATCTTGAGTAAGAGCAAGAAGACTCGTACAACTCTTGAGAAATGAGCAAGAGGACTCAACAGCAACTAATCTTGATTATTGAGCAAGAGGACTCAACCTACTCTTGATTCCGAGCAAGAGGACTCAAAACAACATATAAAATGTAAATAAATACTAAGATTAAAGTTACCTCAACCTTAGTGAAGCTTTGCTACCTTTCAAACTATGAAGCTTTATGCAAAATGAGTGAAGGAAACTAAGTGAGAATGAATGCCTTGAATGAGTGCTTGAATTTTCACTTGAGATAGACTTATCTTTGGAGGCTCTTAATTAGCAGTAGTGATTAGAGCCTTAAACAAGCGGGTATTTATAGGCTAGATGACTTGAATTAATTAGGAATCCAAATAAGGATCGAATTCCATAAGCCATATATAATCCGGTATGCTGGATGTCAATCCGGTATGCCGGATCACCTAATTTCCTTTTTAAAACAGAGGAATAACGGTCAAAATATATTCAGTAATACACTGATCCGGTTTGCTGGATAGCCATCTGGTATGCCGGATCAGGGTAAAATGCAGGCAAACAGGATCCGATATGTTGGATCCTTATCCAGCGTACACCGGAGGGTCACTGTGACCATTTTCCTGAGATTCTCATTAATCCGGTATGCCGGATCAGGAACCGGTATGCCGGATTGGGCATTTTCAGTGGAAATAAGTCCAGTTCCAATAAGGGTTTAGTTTAGGATTTCAAACCCAAAAAGTCACATGTCTAAGGGGTCAATTTACCAGCTAAGGACATTCTAAATGGATGTATGCGTGCTTGTGTGCGTTACATCAATTGTGACTTTAAGATTACAAAAATTACAAAGTCTTCAAAAAAATCTTCAATCTTCAAAATGCTTATAGCCTTTAGTCTTCAAGGTTTGACTTCCATGTCTTTGAGATCATCTTTGAGCAATGTTCTTGTAATGTATACAATCTTGTGTATGCTCTTGTGTATATGCATTTGTATACGCTCCCCCTCACTTGGTGCTACGCTTCAAATCTAAATAACTTAAACACAAGCATTAGTCCAAGGATGGTCTTATTTGTTATCATCAAAACATCTATGTCATCATGGAGATGACTTGGAGTGTATCGGACCATTTGTATTTTCCTAACAAAAGTGTCTTTTAAACCAAACATAAGAAAAAAACACTAATCATCTACAGGAGGGGTAGAGATGTGGAAATGCTGAGTGATCATCCGAAGCTGTGCCATGATCTCCTTATTGTCTCCACGTAGTGCTGCAAACTGATCATCAAATTCCTGTAGATAGGAGTCAAGCTTCTCCTGGTACGCTGCAAACTCAGCCCTGGTCACATATTCTTCATCCTCACTATCATCCTCATTAGAAGCATCACTATCAACAATGGATTTAGAGGCTTGCTTGACGACCGGCAGGAGGAGGAGGAGCATCAGCTCCACTAGTAGGGTTAGCCATTTTCTTCAAGGTAGAAGAATCAATTGAAGTAGGATTTGAAGTTGGAACTTCATCAGAGAGATCAACTTCAAAATACTTGAAGATAACAGTCAGGAGACGACTATAGGGGAGGCTAGCCTTGGAGTCTCTTCCAGCAGCCAACTCCATGGTCTTCATTATCACAAATGGAAGATAGATTTGATGGGTATTGGCAATGCACCAAATCAGATAGGCTTGGAAACGAGTAACACTCTATGCCCATCAAGAGGGAGGATATTGTAGGTTAAAATCAGATTTACTACTCTAGGAATGTCTCCAAAGTGAACAGCAGTAAGACTCTTAGTTTCACCCAAATAATTCTTGAAAATTGAACCATACACCTCATCAACATTCATGAACCCTTCTGGAGAAGCCTTAGTACGGAGATACTTACGATCTCCAGAGTTATCAACTCCAATAATTTGGATAAGTTCCACAGTGTCAAAGGAGATGTGTTTTCCCTTAATAAGAGAAGTGAAAGTATAGTCCCCTTCAACACCAATCACTTGTAGATTGCAATAAAATAGTTGCATAAGCCTTGGGTAGACTTTTTCTTGTGGATAAAGGATGGAATCTCAACCCAACATCTTAAAGAAAGTATTGATTTCAGTAGGAAGAATGTTGTTGAGTTCAGTGACACTTATAAGCCTTTCTTTAATAAGCTTCTTGAGTTGAAATTGCTTCCACCAAATTGAAGCCTCCTTAGAGATGAACAATGTTCCATCATATGCATCCTTCTTTGAAGGAACCGTCTTTCTCTTCTTTGAAGATTCTCCTTTGGAAGCCATTGAGAACAAGGGTTTTGGAGAAATAAGGTTTTTAAGAGATTTTGGAAAAGAAGAAGGGAATACTAAGAGATTCGATGGGGAAGATGAGTTTGGATCACCAAAAGTGCAAAAATCTGCAAGGGTTTTGCTAGATTTTGCCCTAGGAACTTAAAAGAAAAATTTTGGAGAGGAAGGAGAAGGGTTTGATTGAAAAAGAAATGAGCATTATGACCCACAGAATAGTTTAAAAACCATTCTGTCCACGATCCGGTCGACCAGTTATGACAATCTGGTCAACCAGATGACCTAAACCTTAAAATTTAAGTTAGTTCGGCCCAAAAATTGATCGAGAGGTCTATTTGGGCAGGTTCAGGGGATATCACTCAATCAAAAGGATTACACATACCTAATTCACGTCGAAGATCATAAAATCGTTCTTCGGACAGCGGTTTGGTGAAGATGTCAGCGACTTACTTCACTATTTCAATATGTTCGAGGACTACTTCACCCTTTAGGACAGTGTCTCTAAGAAAGTGATGGAGAACATCTATATGCTTTGCTCTTGAGTGAAGAATAGGATTTTTGCTCAGATTGATGGCGCTAGTACTATCACAGAGAATTTTGGAAGGGTTGAATTGGAGTCCATAATCTTGAAGAGTTTGATGCATCCAAAGGATTTTGGCACAACACCTGCCAGTTGCAATGTATTCAGCTTTGGTAGTTGAGAGTGCCACATAGTTTTGCTTCTTGCTGAACCAAGAAACCAGACAAGATCCAAGAAAGTGGCAAGTACCACTTATGCTCTTGCGATCAATATGACAACCAGCAAAGTCAGTGTCAGAAAATTGTTATGCTTTGGATACCATAATCCTATATCAATGGTCCCTTTTAAATATTTGAAAATTCTTTTAACTGCACTCAGATGTGATTGCATAGGATTAGCTTGAAATCTAGCACATGCATAAACACTAAACATGATATCTGGCCTACTTGCTGTTAAATATAACAAACTTCCAATCATACCTCGATAACGAGTAGAATCAACAGGGGTTCCATTCTCATCTTTTGAGAGAGTTATTGAGGTACTCATGGGAGCGTTAGAGGCCTTTTGGGAATTAATATCAAATTTCTTTAACTCTTTGATATATTTTGATTGATTGATAAAAATTCCATTTTCTGTTTGTTTGATCTGAAGGCCTAAAAAGAAATTGAGTTCACCCATTAAACTCATTTCAAACTCACTTTTTATGCAATTACTAAATTCAATACACAAAGATTCATCAGTAGCACCAAATATAATATCATCTACATATATTTGCACTATAATTAAATTAGAGCCCTTACGTTTAACAAACAATGTAGTGTCTATCTTACCAATGGTATAAGCATTTTCAATCAGAAATATCTTCAATCTGTCATACCATGCTTTTGGTGCCTGTTTAAGTTCGTATAAAGCTTTTTTTAATCTAAAGACATGGTCAGGATGAGAAGAACTTTCAAAACCTGGAGGTTGAGAGACATACACTTCTTCTTCAATAAAACGATTCAAAAAAGTACTTTTTACATCCATTTGAAAAAAGTTTAAAGTTTTTATGACATACAAATGCTAGAAGCATTCTAATGGCTTCTAATCTAGCAATAGGGGCATACGTCTCATCAAAATCGATTCCCTCTTGCTGATTATATCCTTGAGCCACTAGTCTAGCTTTATTTCTTACCATGATGTCATTTTCATCTAATTTATTTTTGAACACCCATTTTGTTCCAATTATGGATTTATTTTTTGGTTTTGGCACAAGTTCCTAAACATCATTTCTTTCGAATTGATGTAGTTCTTCTTGAATGGCCAAAATCCAATCATTATCCATAAGAGATTCTTTTATGTTCTTAGGTTCTACTATGGATAGAAATGCAGCAAAATTGTAAGTGTTTTGAAGTTTAGACCTAGTTTGAACACCTGATTCCAAGTCATCAATGACTTGTTCTAATGGGTGATTCTTTAATGGTCTTACTTCTTTAGGAAGTTCCAAAGGGTTTTCTTTAGAAGTTTCTACATGGGAATCTTTATCTTCTTTTAGAGAAGTGGTCTCAACCCTTTTAGCAATTTTAGATATGACATCCTCATCCTCATCAACTAGAGGTTTATATTTTTCTTTTGGAGCAGAGATATCAAATCTAATGTTCATAGATTCCTCTATAACTAAGTATTTTTGTTGAATACTCTATAGGCACGGCTATTGCTAGAGTACCCAAGAAAAATGCCTTCATCTGAATTTTCATCAAATTTACCTTTGGAGTCTTTGGTATTCAAAATAAAGCATTTACAACCAAAAATTTGAAAATAGTCGACTTTAGGCTTCTTTCCAAAATATAACTCATAAGGTGTTTTGGATAAAATTTTTCGAATCAAAATACGATTTAAAACATAACATGTAGTATTCAAAGCTTCAGCCCAAAAGTATTTAGGTAGAGAATATTCATTAAGCATAGTCCGGGCAGTCTCCTGAAGAGATCTATTTTTCCTTTCAATAACCCCATTGGATTGGGTGTTCTGGGAGCAGAGAAATTATGAGTGATGCTTTCATCATCACAATATTTTCGTAATTGGTTTGAGTTGTCAAACTCACCACCATGATCACTTCTTATTGTAGTGACCAAATAACCCTTTTGATTTTGAATTTTCTTACATAGCTTTGAGAACTCATTAAAGGCCTCATTTTTATGTCTAAGAAAACAAGTTCACGTATATCTAGAATAATCATCAACAATAACAAAAGTGTATACTTTTCCACTCAAGCTTAGAGTAGGACTAGGGCAAAAAAGATCCAAATGTAGAAGTTCAAGTGGTCTAGTAGTTGAAACAATGTTCTTAGATTTATGAGAAACTTTAACTTGTTTACCCTTGTGGCATGCATCACAAAAATAATTCTTGTCAAACTTTTGTTTGGGTAAGTTTCGGACAAGATCCTTGGAAGCTATTGATTGAATCAATTTGATATTTATATGTCCAAGTTTTCTATGCCAAACACTTGAATCTTCATAAGAAACCAAACAAGTATTGCTAGGACTAGCTTCATCAATGATGCAGGTATATATGTTATTATTCCTAGTTCCTTTCAATACTACTTTGTTATTTGTATCCATAACTAGGCAATGTGAAGCATCAAAACTTACTTTATATCCAACACTACATAATTGACATACACTGAGTAGGTTGTAGGCAAGTTTGTTTACCAAATAGACGTTTGAGATGGTAGTACCTCCTATATTGATGTTTCCAATGCCAATTATCTTTCCTTTGTCATTATCTCCAAAGGTCACCCATCCTCCATCATACTTTCTCAACTTTACAAATAGCTTTGTATTTGCCATCATATGCTTTGAGCATCCACTGTGAATGTACCATTCAACTTGTCCTTTCCTCTTCAAGCATACCTACAAAACAAAGTTTACACATCCATTAGTCCCCACAATCTGTTGGGTCCACCGTTGTTAAAGTTGAGAGATTCCTTAGGTACCCAAACTGTCTTGTATTTAGGACTATAGTTTGTGTCCGGAACATAGTTCTTAGGTCGTTGGTACCTAGGGTCACAAATGTCATATGGAGATGGTGCCCTTTTCTGCCTTTGTGACCTTTGCCAATCAAAGGAGTTTTGAGTCCATCTACCTCTTTGGAATCTTTTGTCAAACCCTGCCCCTGACTGATTGGAATCTTGACTGAAGGATAGGAATCCCAGACATAGCATCCAAGCACACTGTAGAGTATCACTCCAATGATTGAGATTGATGAAGAAACCCTGTGTGGATCATCCTATACACCTGTCAGTAGATGGATCACTGACCCTTGCAGCTGCACAGCTCATAGCATAATGTACTGCCTGGACTCCAGGTAATCTTTCTCCTCTTCACAACTGTGGGACCCACCTCTGCAAATGTGTGTGAAAGACTCTAAATGACATGTGGGGACAAGGCCCTGACCCTGGGTCAAACCCCTGTGCAAGCTCACAGAGTTTCAGCCTTGCTGAAATCTCTGGGCGATGCAGACATCACCAAGTGACATCGTCCAGAGTGCAAAACAGCATAATTAATTGATTTTAAATTGTGGGGACCACCCATATTGGACATGGGCACCCTCCATAGGTTGAGGGAAGTCTGAGGGACCACCTCATACCCTAGGTTCACTATGGACTCCACCAGTGTGCCCAGAATGGCTGAGAATGTAGTAAAAAAATGCATTCTTAAAAGAGGCCTTATTACCCAAACAGGCCTTAGTCAGGCTAGGCCTATAAATAGGTGTACCTCAGCTCATTTTAGAGCTCTTGGTACTATTCAAACCGTGGGAGAGAAAAGAAGAGAGAAAAGAGAGAAAGAAGAAGAAGAAGAAGAAGAAGAAGAAGAAGAAAGAGAAGTGGGAAGAAGGGGAAGGCAGCCTTGCATCCAAGACCAGATTTTGAGCCTTCTTAGACCTGTCCAGGTATACAAATCTCTGCTTATACCTACTGCTCCCTTTGATGCTTGTATTTTGATGAGTTACTGCTCTCTGGCAGCCCGAAACAGCTGGGAACTGCCAAAGACTGTACCCTGAATCCTTGTCTTGACTACATGGGACCAAACCCTATGTGAGGGCAGACTTGAATCAGTGTATTTCACCTATGATCAGCCTTGCATGTGGCTGAAACCAAGTCTGGGATGTTGGAAAAATCATGGTTACTATTTACTGGGCTGTCTGGGCAGCCTCTGGCAGCCAAGTGGTGGGCCCAGTTGAAAATCCACTTGGACCAGAGTGAAGATCACCCCAGGGGGTACCTAATACCCTAACATGCATGGGGAGAAGGCTTGGTCACTGCCCATGGCCAACAACCTTGGGAACTCAGCCAGATTTCGTTTTTGAAATCTCTGGGCGATGCACTGGGAGATGCAGACAACGCCCAGAGACATCGCCCAGTGAATGGAAATTAACAGTTTTGCTGTTTTGACTTAGGGGACTTCACCCATTGACCATGTAATTGTATAGGAAGGTGTAAAATGACCTAAATGCCCTTTCCCATATCTGTTCATAGGAATAAATGCTTGGGAACCCAAGTGGGCCCTGCAGGACTTGGAAACCCTACCTATGACTGGTCCTGCAATACTATCAAGCTGGGGATAGCACTGTAAGCCTAATGTAACCTAGGGTCAGGTACTAATACTATAAATGACCATTTTACCCCTAGGCCACCATCTATGGATGATGCACCGGGACATAGGCCTAAGGCCCAGTGCAAGGCCCAGAGACTACCAAGTGAAGACCAACTGTGCACCGGGTCAACCAAGTGAGCTTAGATCAACCCTAGGACCTCCAAAAACAGATTGGAATATTAAAATGACAAATTTCTGATTTATATCTAGAATTTGATCCCGCGCTCGAGGCCTACAGCCAGACTGCAGTCGGAACTAAATTTGCAACTGAGTTCTTAGGACCAAACCCAGGTGAGTGAAGTATTATCATATATGTATGTGTAACTATATTACTATGCCGGCAATTAAAATTCTAAATTTATAAATGCTGTGTTATTTAAATTCTATTCAAATACTCAAAATATTACACATTGATTGTCTGTTGATCAACACTGTAATTTTTATCTGATGATTGTGAATGTTAGACTAGATGAAGTAGTCGGCTTGGAAATGAGGCCGGTGGTAGCCTGTAGTATGGGATACGATTGATACCGCCCGACTCATACAAAGCCATATAGACATGGGGCTAGAGTTTCATTACCCGTGCTACATACTCTTGCCAACAGGGGTTAAGGTGTTGGATAACTGTGAGGACTACCGTAAAACCCTAGAGGCGTTTATGCCAGGAAGCCTCAGCACAGGTGGGATGCCCCAGGGCAGATTTACCGGGAAGCCTCGAGCTATAAGCTTGGGAAGCACCGAAAGGTGAATTTTTAGCGGAATGCCACATATGATGATTATGCACCGGTTTGGGTGAATTGATATTAAGTCGGTTACCTCACAAGAGTTAATCCAGAGGATCGATCGGGCTGACCTAGGTAGGGAGATGCTGGAGCCGGCTGATCTTCTTCGACAACTCAATGGGTGTATCGCGGGAAGGGTTAACCAAGCCCACACCAGGGATACATGTATTGGGGATTGTAGTAGTACTAACCTGACTTAGTTGTATTGATAGGTGGCTAATAACTAATCTGGACTTGCATATCATGTAGGATCATGTGGATTGTGGTTGCATGTGCATTCATGATGATACGTTTAGCTCACGAGCTCAGTGAGGCTCATACTCTGTTATACATGTTTTTCTTCTAGATGATTCTGCAGGTGGATGCCGCTGTGGCATGGAGGCTCATTATGAGGAGGAGAGCCCTGATTATTATGATGATATTGGTGTGGACCCCGACGGAGGTCGTTCCGGTGGTCATTGATGAAGACAATTGAGGAGTGCACTTGATGCTTTTTGTCTTGGGGACTCCTTTTTGTTTTTGTTAGGAGTTTATCCTCGTCTTGCTTGTGGTGCAGTTTTAGTTTTCTTTTCTTTTTGGGGTTGAGTTATCTCACCCTGTATATATATGTATGTATTTTCTTTGGCTCTTGTTCTTGTCAGCTTTACTTCTCCGTTTGTGGGTTGTTTGGGGGAATGTATCAGAACAAACATATGTATGTATATATTCTCATCATTCCCGTATCGCTACGCTTTGTCTTTTGTTATTATGATTGTAGTTTATCTGTAGCACTCTGATCTTGCTTGTGGTAAAGTGATGAATGTGGGACTGTGAATGTATTAACTGCTTCTAGATCCGTTAGATTTGGTGGATTGCCGTTATGCAATTCGGGTCACCTACCTAATCCTCCCAGGGGGTGGTTTGGGGTTTGACAGAGCTTGGTATCAGAGCGTGAGGCTCTTCTTACATTCATGGGATGCAGATTAGGTCTGATAAGTTACTAATATTAAACTAAGTAATAACTAAAAGCTACAGGGGAGGTAGATGTAAATAAACAAAAGATACATAATTTCATTAATATAAAGACAATTGTGGTCGAGCCACTACATAAGCCTTGATAAGACAGTATTACATTCAGCATTTACATAAGCTGACAGAAAGAAACTACATATATTTTGAACAAAAAAAAAACATAAGCATAAAAATGAAAAAAAAAATATAGTCTGAACCACGTAGCTAAAACATCAATGCTGTCTGGAAGAACTACTCTGCTGGAGATTGAGTCTGGCGTGAGTCAACATGGTAGAACCTGTCTCAAAAGTTGAGGCGCTGCTCTACAGATACTACTCTGCTCTCCAAAGATGAGAAACCCCGATCCATCCCGGTCGACATGTTAGAAAGCTGAGTGTTGAGACCCTAAAACTGTGACATCACCTGTGCCCACTCAGATGGCCCTGGCACGTGCGAGCTAGTAGCACCCATCGCTCCATAAGCAGGTAAATCTGTGAACTCTGTGCCAACACCCTCAAAGTCGCCCTGCATCTCGCCCTGAATGTCTCCCTCAATGTCATCATGCTCCTCACCATGCTCATCACCACCCTGCATCTCACCTAGCTCCTCATCTCTCCATCTGATCATCCTCCTGTGGATCACCCCTGGCACCTTCATCTTCACTATCGAGGTCTTGTTAATGGGCCTGGATCTATCCCTCTACATACTTGCCCGCCAAAGGAACCTCGAAGTGCCGAAAGACTAGAGCGAGGAACTTCCCATATGGAAGGTTCCCATCAGATGGGTTCTGTGCATGATATAGCATGACCTAAAGTAATAGGTATGGGAGGTTTATGACTAGACCCCCTTTGCCTGCTCCCAGTAAACAGTAGGTGATATACACTCTCATCACAGAAAGGCTACCCCTATTACCGCCCTTGGGGTAGATGTTGTAGGTCACACACCTGCTAATAACTCGAGCACTAGGCTTATAGGAAGCCTCTGATTTGGGTGTGCTCTCAGACCCAGTCAATGCATTGAAGACCCTCCTCCTGGTCTCCAATGAGAACATCTCAGAAATGTCAACATGGGGCTTGTAGTAACACCTCGCCCCAATGTTGAATAGCCCCAATATCCCTGCTAGTGAGGCAGTGGTCAACCTGATATCTACTCCTTTCACTCTGCTCTCCAACCCAAACTCTTGTGCCCCAGATGGCACCAAATTGCAATAGAAATACCGAACCAAGTTGGGATAACAAGGTTCAGTAGGAGTCAACATAGAGGCCCAACCTAAAGTGTTGAACCTAGTATACAGGCTATATTGATGGAAGTCATCCACCTGCACTACTTGACCATTGACTATCTTGAGGGACTTAAACTTGTCCCGATCCTTGAAATGCTCATACCTAGAGAAGACGAATCGGTCAAATTCAAGCTCCTCCGATGATGAATCGTCCCTAGGTGAAGAAGGAGGCACCATAGATGATGATGATGATGAGTTCTCACTCTCAACCCAAAGCCTCTTCTAGGCTACGGACTTCCTAGCTGTACGATGACTTGTAGACATTGGCCTATAAGAAGAAAAAAAAAAGGGGGGGGGTTAGGGTTAGGGGAAAGATGACAAAACCCTAGCTAAAACAAGGAGAAACCAATAAAAGGTCTAAAGTAGTAATCATAGCCAAGAATCTTACCTAAGCTTGCGTGGATTCGCGAATAATCCGAGAAAATGTGAGGATTTGGTGTGGAAATGGTCACACTACCCTCCAAAGAGCTGCCCTAGGTGTTTAGAGAAGTTTAGGACAAGAATAGTACAAAATGGGCCCCTCTCAAACTGTTATACCTGCGCTCTAATTCTCTGGGCGATGGCACTGGGTGATGCATCCAACGCCCAGAGACATCGTCCAGTGATTATTTCTCTGCTGTTTTTGTGTCTCAACACATGGAAACTTTAGTATTACCTAAAATAACTTCAATAAACATGGAAATATGAACTTTCATAAAATAATCATAATGGGTAAAAATAAATAAATAAATAATAATAATAATAATTAAATTAATTAATTAATTAAATAAACACAATTGTATCAAATAATCTAGATATGAGAATAAAACCCCTACTTAGGAATTTTAGTAAGACACAAGGAAATGGGAATTTCTTACCTTTATGTTAAATTCAAGTATCTAATAATAGATAAATGCGAACATAGTAGGTATGTTGTAATACATACTTACAATGCGTAGTGAGCATAGATCTTAACGTACCCATAGCCTAGGTCAGCCAAGATTAGGATCTAATAGGTTGTTTAGTCAATCTGAGCTTTTAGACGCAAAGGTACCTCGAGCCAACCCAATTATATATTTTTATTGATTTTAGTCATTTAAAATTCAGTAGACATGTACTTAATTCTTTTAATTAAGTATAACCTGATGCTTAGAATCATTTTCTATGATAGGACCCATTACCTTAGCCAAGGCTGGAGACCCCAGCCTCATGATCTATATTAGACAACTACGAGAGAGACTGAGACGGATACAACTAGTACTACCCCGAGCCGAGAACCGATTGGACTTTTATCTAGCCCTTGCTGCTATTAGTGGACCAGGGGCACAAGATTTCTATCTGTCCTTAGCCAAGGAAGTTAGAGTTGACATAGAGTACCTGTTTGCGATGGAATTTGTGACCGGTAGGAAGCTGGAATTGCTTGCCTGTTAGACCAGATAAATAACTAAAAGTCTTTTATTTAAAAATTCGAAGTCTCTCATATAGTGTCATGCATAGCACATCATTACATAAAATGCTTAAGAAAGAGAACATAATAAATGAAAGAAACACCTCATAACAAACAAAGAAGACATATCTAACAATCCACCTTACTGGTGTGACTCATGAAATTCACTGGAATTATGGATTAGGTTTGTACCTGCACTAACTAGGAAGTAATTGTTAACCCCGATGAGCAATATTGGAATATTGAACATGCTCCTCTTTTCAAAGAAGCAACAATGGTCAACATAAGAAGAAGTTCTCGCGGTGGTCGTAAAGGAAAACAACCTCGTGTTATACCGGAGGTTGAATTGCCAAATGGGACTGAGGCTCAAAATTCTGAAGCATCAACTGCTTCATCAGAGGCACCAGCGGCTGCACAAGCCACTGTTGCAGCACCTCATCCAAATGTGGCAGCTGACGATGTAACTGCATTCATGACCACTATGATGCGGACCATGCAACAACAACAAGAATTGCTTGGTCAAATGTCTACACAGTTTGCAACCATGATGCATGAGCATGCGACACCACCACCACCACCCAACCGGCCCGTACTATTTCCACCACCTGTGCCTCAACACTTAGCGGAAAATTCTACCGCCAAGGTTATGGAGAGATTCAAAAAAATTCCAACCGCCTGCATTTTCCAAAATAACTTTCGAGGCAATGCAACCAGAGCGGTGGATTAGTGCCCTAGAGAAGGCATTTGAAGTACTTGAATGCATGGACGCACATAAGCTAATTTGTGTGGGGTATCAGTTACAGAATGAGACTGAAACTTGGTGGAAGGCTACTAAGCCTAATTTGGAAGCCACTCACCCGAATCCCACGTGGGAGCAATTTAAAGAAGTTTTCTTCAAGAACTACTTCCCAGAGAGTTTCAGGGATAGGAAAGAAGCTGAGTTCACCGCACTGGTGCAAGGGACCAAGTCAGTGTTGGATTACCAACAGCGGTTTGAAGACCTGTTCCATTTTACTCCAGAGCACCTCAAAGGGGAAGTTAGTAAGGCAAAGAAGTTTGAGAAAGGACTCAAGACGGAGCTTAGATCAGTATTGTCAATCATGGACATCCGGGACTATGCTCAGATGGTCGACAAGGTGAAGACAATGGAAGATAGATTTAAAGAGAAAGAGAAAGAGAAGGCTACGAGGTCGCCTGGGTTAAACAAAAGGCCAAATAATTTTCAAACTTTTGGGTGGCCAAATAAAGCTTATCGAGGAACAAGTTCAAGCCCCTAATCCGACTCCGTATCGTAGGCCGAACGTGGGTCAAAACCCTTTTCGCCCCACTTTCAATCGACTTGCTCAATCGGCTACGAGTCAAGCGACAACAACAGCTTCGCCAGCCCGGCCAGCAACAAGTCAAGTGAGCCAAGCCTCAACATCTGCTGTTCCACCCTATAAGTGTTACCTGTGCAACAAGGAAGGGCACATGGCTAAAGAATGCAAATCGTGTGGGTATAGTAACAACTCGCCGAATCAGCCCTACGCTAGACCTTTTCAGCCACGGGACAATCAGATGTGAGGAAAGGCGTTTGCGAAGACGAATGAAGAAGTTGAGGTAAACCCTGATGTATTGACAGGTAAGTTTATTGAACACTACTAAATTATAGGAAATAACTGGTTTACTTCATGTGACCTAAATTATGTATGAACCCTAGGTACCCTGAGTGTCTCAACCATACCTGCACTAGTATTATTCGACTCGGGCGCATCCCACTCCTTTGTTTCTATCACTTTTGCAAGTAGGATGAAAGATCAACCGAGAGACATCGGGCACGAACTAGTAGTCAACACACCGATAGGTAGTGTCGTGAGTTTGAAAGAGGTATACGACCCTTGCCGGATTGAGATTTGTGGGAAGAATCTAACCGCACGGTTGATAAAGTTTGATATGAAGGACTTTAACTTGATACTAGGCATGGATTGGTTGTCCACTTATGGTGCAAACGTCTTGTGTGTGGAGAAGAAGATAGTGTTTAAGTTGGAAGATGGGTCGGTTCTTACCTACCAAAGTGAACCAAGAAGGAAACCCAGAAGGATAACCTTATCTACCCTCCAGGTGTGAAAGTTGCTGGATGAAGGATGCCAAGGCTTTTTGGCCACAGTGATGGATACGGAGGCAAAGATAAAACCCTTAGAAGAATTTGACGTCGTCAGAGAATTTCCTGATGTTTTTCCAAAAGACCTGACACAGCTACCACCTGACCGTGACATAGAGTTCACGATTGATCTAATTCCTGGTGCAGCACTGGTATCCAAGGCACCATATCGGATGGCGCCAATTGAACTAAAGGAGTTGCAGGTTCAACTTTAAGACCTGCTGAAGAAGGGATTTATACGACCCAGCGTATCACCCTGGGGAGCACCCATGCTGTTTGTTAGGAAGAAGGATGGCAGTATGCGGTTGTGTATCGACTACCGCGAGCTGAATAAGCTGACCATCAAGAATCGATATCCTTTGCCGCGCATCGACGACCTGTTTGATCAGCTACAAGGAGCAAGAGTTTTCTCCAAAATCGATCTTAGGTCAGGATACCATCAATTGAAGATCAAGAGCGGTGATATTCACAAAATGGCATTCCGAACTCAATATGGGCATTATGAATTTCTGGTTCTGTCGTTCGGGTTAACCAACTCCCCAGCAACGTTCATGGATATGATGAATAGAGTGTTCCATGACGTGTTAGATAAGTTCATCATTGTGTTTATTGACGACATTTTGGTGAACTCCAAGAGTGAAGAGGAACACGCTCGACACCTTACTTTTGTGTTGCAGCAGTTGTGGGAACACCAACTTTACGCAAAGTTCAGTAAATGTGAATTATGGCTCCACCAGATGGGATTCTTGGGACACATTGTCACCAAGGATGGCATTAAGGTAGACCCAGGAAAGGTGAAAGCGGTTCTCGAGTGGGAGACTCCAAAGAGTGTCATTGAGATCCAAAGTTTCTTAGGATTGGCCGGATATTACCGATGATTTATTGAAAATTTCTCGCGCATCTTAGCACCCATGACAAAACTTACAAAGAAGGGCACCAAATTTGAATGGAATGAAGCATGCAAGAAAAGTTTTCAGGAATTGAGAAACCGATTGGTAACAACTCCAGCTTTGACCATTTCGGACTGCACCAAAGGAATGGTAGTATGTACTGACGCATCCAAGACAAGATTGGGTGGCGTCCTGATGCAGAAGGGTAAAGTAGTCGCCTATGCCTCCAGACAATTGAAGGAACACAAAAAGAACTACCCCACTCATGGTTTAGAATTGGCAGCGGTAGTCTTCGCGTTAAAGATATGGTGGCATCACCTATACGGTGAAAAGAGTGAAATCTTCAGCGATCACAAAATTTTGAAGTGTTTCTTCACCCAGAAAGAGCTGAACACGAGACAGAGGCGGTGGTTGGAACTAGTGATTATGACTGTGAAATCCAATACCACCCTGGTAAGGCCAACGTTGTTGCCGATGCGTTAAGCAGAAAATCTCAAACTGCATCTCTCACTTCATTAGTTGTAAGAGAACAGTTATATGAAGAAACTCGAAAGTTTGATCTAGAACTCGTGATCGAATGAACGGCTATACAATTAGTAGCCATGGATCTACAGTCGTCGATACGAGAAGAGATAATTGCGAAGCAACCATTAGACCCCGAGCTGGCTAAGGTTATTGGGAAAGTACAACAAGGAGTCCAGAAGGACCCAGATTTTTCATTGGCTCATGATGGTGCACTGAAGTTTCGAGACAGATTGTGCGTGCCTGATGATTATGATGTCCAAGATCGAATCCTTAAAGAGGCGCACAACTCACCCTATACAATTCACCCTGGAAGTACAAAGATGTACAAGGACTTGAAGAAGTATTACTGGTGAATGGGAATGAAAGAGACCATAGCAATAAACGTGTCCAAGTGCCTCACCTGTCAACAGATAAAAGCAGAGAGACACCGATCGTATGATTTATTACAGCCACTTCCTATACCTGAATGGAAGTGGGAAAGAATTACTACGGACTTTGTGACAAATTTGCCCAACACCAGGAAGGGTATGAATGCGATTTGGGTGATTGTAGACGGACTGACAAAGGCAGCTCACTTTATACCAATCATGATAAGTTATTCTATGGAGAATGTCCAACTATATATAGAGAATATAGTCCGCTTACACGGCGTGCCTGTCAGTATTGTGTCTGACAGAGATCCTCGATTTACCTCAAGGTTTTGGAGAAGTTTACAAAAGGCATTGGGATCTCAACTGAATCTTAGTACAGCTTTCCATCCATAGATGGACGGACAGTCAGAAAGAACTATTCAGACTTTGGAGGATATGCTCCGAGCCTGGGTGTTGGAAATGAACAATAGTTGGGATGCTCACATATCTGTGGTGGAATTTGCATACAATAATAGTCATCACTCCACCATTGGCATGACACCATTTGAAGCTCTCTATGGCCAAAAATGCCAAACACCGCTATATTGGGATGAACTTGGCGAAAGAAAATATCTCGGGCCTGAGATGATACAAGCAACCTATGACAAGGTGGATGTCATAAGAGAGAAGATCAAGGCAGCCCAGTCAAGATAGAAAAGTTATGCGGATAATCGAAGGAAAGACATTGAATTTGAAGTCGGGGAAAAAGTGTTCCTCCGAGTGTCTCCAACAAAGGGATTGCTATGTTTCAACAAGAAGGGCAAGTTGAGCCCAAGATTTATCGGTCCTTATGAAATTCTTAACAAGGTGGGACCCGCAGCATACCGATTGGCATTACCACCATCTCTGCTAGACATCCACGATGTTTTTCATGTGTCGATGCTGAGAAAGTACATCAACAACCTGACACATGTCCTATCAACTGAACCTGAACAGTTGGACGTGGATATGACCTACAAAGAGCAACCTACGAAGATATTGGATAGAAAGGAGCATAATCTCCATAACTGCACGGTCGCCTTCGTAAAGGTTCGATGGGGAAACAATCCGATAGAAGAAGTGATGCAGATTCATCACCAAATAGGGCTTGTTTCATTGGGAATAAGTGTAGGGTTGGGATATATATATGTTAGGCCTTTGTTCCCAAGGGTTTTCTATGTATTAGGCCACTTTAGTGGACCTGAAATAGGGGTATATAGGTTGCATACGGGATTAGCCCAATACTTAGTTTTTATTGTGTGTTTTTAATTAAACCGGTTTAAATTGGTTGCATCCAATTGGTTCAATTGGTTTAATTTAAGTGAAGTGATCCTATTGGCTAAGAGGTTCTTATATCCCATTGGCTACTAGGGAATCTTCTTTATTTTAAGTAGTTTAAGTTGTTTTTAAGTCATTAGGACTCTATTTTGAGTCTATTTGAGTTTCCTAGTCATTTTAAGTTGCCTAATAGGTTAGGGATAAGGTTAGGCCATTCCTTTTTAGTATCTAAGTCTATTTTTGAGTCTTCTATATAAGTTTGTAAGGGAGGCCAGCATTACACACGAATTTGATTAATGAAAAAGCTTTTGTTTGCTGCCATAACTGCTGCTCTGCTCTGTTGAGTGAACCTTGTGAGTAATATCAAGGCTACCTTGTGGGTAATATCAAGGTGAAGGGATTGGTGGACTCCGATCGACTCCTTGCATCTTGTAGATCGGGAGGTCTTTCTTCTAGTTCTTCAAAGCTGCTACCACTGAAGATTTAATCTTTCAAGTAAGTAGTTTATTAATTCAGCATTTAACCTTCTTCTTCTAATCCTCTAACCTAAGCTCCATCTACTCCTATTATCACCCCTTCCATTAATCCATTAGAACCCTAAAACCCTAAATCTAATTCTGCCCTAAATTGCAGAATTTTGTAACTCATCCAAACCCTAACTTCTTTATACCAAAATAACCCCCTAGACCTGCCCATTAATACCTTATAAACCTCTTTCCTAAAATCTGCCCCTAAACCCTAGATCTCACAAACAGTCCATTTTCATAAGGCCTCTAACCCGAAATCTTAGATTTCCAACTTCATCCAAATTGATCCAAACCTACACCAATAGACTCATAAAATTCTGCACATCATTACCAAATAAAACCCTAAGTCGAAACCCTAACCATAACCCTAATTCTACCCTAATTAGCCTAAGCTGTCCCAATCGGCCAGCCTTGTTAAGAGATCCTATTACCCTGGTTCCTAGTGGGATTACTCCTACCTAGGACTACATTAACCGATCTTCACAATGCAAGAAGTCGATTGGAGATCCACCAATCCCTTCAACCTTGATATTACTCACAAGGCAACCTTGATATTACTCACAAGGCACACTCACGATGGAGCAAAGGCAGCAACAAAGGCAGCAAGCATAAAGCTAAGTTTTAATCAAATTCGTGTGTAATGCTGGCCTCCCTTACAAACTTATATAGAAGACTCAAAAATAGACTTAGATACTAAAAAGGAATGGCCTAACCTTATCCCTAACCTATTAGGCAACTTAAACTGACTAGGAAACTCAAATAGACTCAAAATAGAGTCCTAATGACTTAAAAACAACTTAAACTACTTAAAATAAAGAAGATTCCCTAGTAGCCAATAGGATATAAGAACCTCTTAGCCAATAGGATCACTTCACTTAAATTAAACCAATTGAACCAATTGGATGCAACCAATTTAAACCGGTTTAATTAAAAACACACAATAAAAACTAAGTATTGGGCTAATCCCGTATGCAACCTATATACCCCTATTTCAGGTCCACTAAAGTGGCCTAATACATAGAAAACCCTTGGGAACAAAGGCCTAACATATATATATCCCAACCCTACACTTATTCCCAATGAAACAAGCCCTATTTGGTGATGAATCTGCATCACTGTACCAGATCTGCCATGCAAGTATGATGCATGGAAGATCTAGGAATTTTATTAGATTTTACAAGTATGTTTTGCTAATCTTGGAATCGAAACCTGGTTGTGCAAGGCTACACTGTCCAGTTGCACTGAAAACAGACTATTTGGAGCCCTGAATCCTTATCCTGACTGCATGGGACCAAACCCTATGTGAGGGCAGACTTGAATCAGTGTATTTCACCTATGATCAGCCTTGCATGTGGCTATAACCAAGTCTGGGATGTTGGAAAAATTGTGGTTACTATTCATTGGGCTGTCTGGGCAGCCTCTAGCAGCCAAGTGGTGGGCCCAGTTGAAAATCCACTTGGACCAGAGTGAAGATCACCCCAGGGGGGTATCTAATACCCTAACATGCATGGGGAAAAGGTTTGGTCACTGCCCATGGCCAGCAACCTTGGGAACTCAGCCAGATTTCATTTTTGAAATCTCTGGGCGATGCACTGGGTGATGCAGACATCGCCCAGTGAATGAAAATTGATAGTTTTACTGTTCTGACTTAGGGGACTTCACCCATTGACCATGTAACTGTATGGGAAGGTGGAAAATGACCTAAATGCCCTTTCCCATATCTGTTCATAGGAATAAATGCTTGGGAACCTAAGTAGGCCCCGTAGGACGTGGAAACCCTGCCTATGATTGGTCCTACAGTACTATCAAGCTAGGGACAGCACCGTAAGCCTAATGTAACCTAGGGTCAGGTATTAATACTATAAATGACCATTTTACCCCTAGGCCACCATCTCTGGATGATGCACCGGGATATAGGCCTACGGCCTAGTGCAAGGCCCAGAGACTACCAAGTGAATACTAACTATGCACCGGGTCAACCCAGTGAGCTTAGATCAACCCTAGGACCTCCAAAGATAGATTGGAATATTAAAATGACAATTTCTTATTTATATCTAGGATTTGATCCCGCGCTCGA
This sequence comes from Telopea speciosissima, assembly GCF_018873765.1. NCBI lineage: Eukaryota > Viridiplantae > Streptophyta > Magnoliopsida > Proteales > Proteaceae > Telopea > Telopea speciosissima. The sequence goes on along the minus strand of NC_057924.1, from coordinate 33,562,017 downwards.
GGCCTACAGCCAGACTACAGCCAGAACTGAATTTGCAACTGAGTTCTTAGGACCAGACCCAGGTGAGTGAAGTATTATCATATATGTATGTGTAACTGTATTACTATGCCGGCAATTAAAATTCAAAATTTATAAATGCTGTGTTATTTAAATTCTGTTCAAATACTCAAAATATTACACATTGATTGTCTGTTGATCAACACTGTAATTTTTATTTGATGATTGTGAATGTTAGACTAGATGCCATAGTCAGCCTTGAAATGAGGCCGGTGGTAGCCCGTAGTATGGGATACGGTTGACACCGGCCCGACTCATTCGATGTCATTTAGACATGGGGCTAGAGTTTCATCACCCGTGCTACGCACCCTTTCCAACAAGGGTTAAGGTGTTGGATAACTGTGAGGACTACCATAAAACCCTAAAGGCATTTGTGCTGGGAAGCCTCAGCACAGCTGGGATGCCCCAGGGCAGATTTACCTAGAAGCCTCGAGCTATAAGCTTGGGAAGCATCGAAAGGTAAATTTTTGGCGGAATTCCACTTATGATGATTATGCACCGATTTGGGTGAATTGATATTAATTCGGTTACCTCACAGGAGTTAATCCAAAGGATCGGTCGGGCTGACCTAGGTAGGGAGATGCTGGAGCCAGCTGATCTTCTCCGACAACTCAATGGGTGTATCGTGGGAAGGGGTAACCAAGCCCGCACCAAGGATACATGTATTGGGGATTGTAGTAGCACTAACCTGACTTAGTTGTATTGCTAGGTGGCTAATAACTAATCTAGACTTGCATATCATGTAGGATCATGTGGATTGTGGTTGCATGTGCATTCATGATGATATGTTTCGCTCACGAGCTCAGTGGGGCTCACACTTTGTTATACATGTTTTTCTTCTAGATGATTCTGTAAGTGGATGTCGTTGTGGCATGGAGGCTCATTATGAGGAGGAGAGCCCTGGTTATTATGATGATATTGGTGTGGACCCCGACGGAGGTCGTGCCGATGATGCTTGCATTCTCGGTGGTCATTAATGAAGACCATTGAGGAGTGCACTTGATGCTTTTTGTCTTAGGGACTCCTTTTTGTTTTTGTTAGGAGTTTATCCCCGTCTTGCTTGTGGTGCAGTTTTAGTTTTCTTTTCTTTTTGGGGTTGAGTTATCTCATCCTGTATATATTTGTATGTATTTTCTTTGGCTCTTATTCTTGTCAGCTCTACTTCTCAGTTTGTGGGTTGTTTGGGGGAATGTATCAGAATAAACATATGTATGTTTATATTATCATCATTCCCGTATCGATATGCTTTCTCTTTTGTTATTATGATTGTAGTTTATCTGCAGCACTCTAATCTTGCTTGTGGTAAAGTGATGAATGTGGGACCATGAATGTTTTAACTGCTTCTAGATCCGTGGGATTTGGTGGATTGCCGTTATGCAATTCGGGTCACCTACCTAATCCTCCCAGGGGTGGTTTGGGGTGTGACATCTTTGATGGTCATAAGGTCTATATGAGTTATACTTCATATATGACCTATGATTTGGTTGAGGTCTATAGCTTCTTTCCATTGAGTATGGAACATATGGTCTATGGGGTCTTTGAGGAACATATTCCCTTTGGAGTCTTTGAGGTCTTTGAGGAACATATACCCTTTGGGGTCTTTTCCTTCTTTGAGAGGTATATTGAAATGCATGGTGACGTTGATTTTTATACCTTTGATTGTTGTACCTTTGATTTCTTGAAGAGGGAGCATGAGAAGTTGACGTTTGACCTTGATATGTTCTTTCCTCTACCACATTTTCTTTGCCTTTGGCATGGTATGGGATTTTTCCATTATAGCCTAGTCCCTCCTTGTCTTGTGGTGATTTTTTAGGTGTACCAAGAAGAGTATCCAATGATTGTTGGCCCTTGGTGAAGGTAAGTGATGAGCACATTTATGTGTGAAATCTTAGGGCATAAAGCATATATTTTACCACATTGGACAGAGTTACTCGGTGCTTTCTTGTGCTTTTCAGGGTTTAGGTGAATTATTATGAAAATGGAGGAGATGATGCTAAGGAGATGTTTTTAAGCTTTTTGGAGGTGTTAATAGTATGGATGCATAGCCCATTGAGTCAGCTTCGCAACGATTCAAACGACACTTAATTCCGAGTTGAAACGAAGAAGTTATGGCCGTTTTCGTAACGACGCGCGAAAATGGTGTATAGGGGTTTATTTATAATTATTGATAGTCGGACGGGGACAAAGTGAAGCGGAAGTTCGGATTCCAGGGGCCTTAACACAATTATCAGAAGTTACTTTAGTGTACCCGAAAGATTCCATTTGGAAGGCTCTGGACAGTCCAACTTCAACTTGAGATATCTTGGGCTCCCCAACTCCGAATTGGACGAAATTTGGGTCTATTTTGGGTGATTTTTCGAAAAGAACACAATGGTGAAGCCTATATAAGCACCCCATGCTCCACGTTTTCTGAAGGACAGAATGGGTATTTTATATTTTCTCATCTATGGAAGGTTGAAAAATCAAAGATACTTTGATTTTATTGCTTGGAGAAGATATCTACAAAGAAAAGGAAGCACTTGTTAGAATTGAAAGTTTATTTTTTCTAGAAATAGAAGGCCTATGTAAACAATCTTCTCTTCTTCTTCTTTCTTTTTTTTTCTTTTTTCTTAGGATTCAAGGCATTGTAAAAGAGGAAAGAGAAGAGAATATTCTATTTTCTTAGGGCATATTTCTCCTACACTTCCATCTTCTCTCTTCTCCTCTCTTCCACCTATAAATACCCCTACCTCTCTTGTAAAAATGGCTCATTCACTTAGTGAAATTTCTTCTCTTCTTCTCCTTCTAATTTGTGATTTTTGGCTTTTCTAAGTTCTAGTTTGCTTTTATGATTTTTAGTTAATGATTATAATAGGTTTAGTTTATGCTTTAATTTCAATTTAAGTCTTCAATTGGGTTGTAATTTCTTAATTCTAGTTTAGGTTTTAAGCCTTCTAGTCTAAGTTCTTAAGTTGATGAAAAGACTTGAAGATTTAGAAGAGGAGGTCATGGTAAGTTTATGCAAGTATTCAAGCTTTTCAATTACATTCATGCAAGCTCATCCAGGTTTTACTATCTAAACTCTCAATCTCATTCTCCATCTCCTCTATCTCTCTCTATCTTCTTCTTCTTCCCCCTCTATTTCTTTTATTTTAATTTTATATGGTTGTGGTTTATGGATGCATTTTTATTCCCTTATTTCTTTTTATATGGTTAGTATGTGTGGCTGTATTTTTATTCCTTTCAATTCGCTTCAGTTTGATAGGTTAGATGCTCATGTGTTAGGACGCCGATTTAATCCCTTAATTTTGTTAGATGCTTATGAGTTAGGATGCATTGATTTTTGTTAGTTTAATTAGTTTAATTTAACACTTTAATTTGGTTCACTTTGCATTACTTTTAAGTTAATTAAATAGAGTGGCGTATATCTCCTCGTGTTCGACCCGTAGCTACGATTGACCCGTACGCTTACGGTTTTATTTTAACTCAAACAAGTTTTTGGCGCCGTTGCCGGGGAGATTATTGTCCATTTTATTTATCTGATTTTTAAGTAGTTCGAAGTGTTTTAGTTTATTATTTTCTCTTCTTTTTTTTTGGAAAAAAAAAATCAATTTTTGAAAACCTTTTCTTGTTTCTCTTCTGTTTCAAATAGTGTGCGCCCAATCTAAAGTCCTTCATATGCTTCAACCTCCATCTTTTTGTGTCCCTCATAGGATTAAGTTACCTATGACGCTACATCTTGACTTGGTTGGGTGGATTGACATGTGACTTATCTTTGGAGGTGACCACTCTTGATAACAAGAAAGCGACATAGTGAGAGTATTGGAAACATAAACGTACAGTAGACCTCCATTCTACATCAGAATCCATATTGGAGTCGCACGTAGGTGGCTATAGAAGACTATACGGATTCCCTTGCTGTCAACCTATATGGCATCCTTACAGCTTTTGAACCATTGTTTCGCTTTTTGAGGGATAGAGATGCACTATCTACCTTGGGCTCCCTCTTGTTTCTAGTTTTTTTTTTTAAGTGTTTTATTTTTCTTTAATTTTTCTAAAGGAGACATCATATCTGTTTAGGTGGCTAAGGTGTGGACTCGTGATTCAAGTAATCGCCTTATTAGAAGACCACCTTCTCTACCACCTTTGACCATGGGTGACCAACAACCCAAGACTCTTAAGGATAGGTTTTACCCCACCAGGACTGCACAGCCCTCATGCATTAGTCTGTCAGTTGTTACAGGGAATAACTATGAACTCAAGGTCAACTTCATCAGCATGCTACCCCATTTCCATGGGATGGCTAATGAGGATGCATATCTCTTCCTTAGGAAATTTGAGGAGGTCTATGTTCTAATTAAGATCCAGAATTTGACTGATGATGTAGTTAGGCTTACGTTTATACCCTTTGCCCTGAAAGACTAGGCCAAGAAGTGGCTCTATGGACTGCCAACAAACTCCATTAATACATGGGATGAGTTCACTATTATCTTTTTGAGAAAATTCTTCCCTCTTCACAAGACCAATAAGCTTAAAAGTGACATCCTCCAGTTCAGGCAGAAACCACATGAGTCCTTTTCTAAATTCATGGAAAGATTCAAGGACCTCCTCTTAGAATGCCTTCACCATGGTTTTGACTTATGGCAGCTATGCCAAATTATTTATGAGGGTATTGATTATCGGACCAAGCAACTTGTAGAGTCTATGTGTCTAGCAGGCTTTACTTCTTTTTCTGAGGAGAATGATGCATGGACATTCTTAACCAACTTGGCTAATAAGACTAGAGAATGAGAATCTTCCCAAGAGGTTGAAAGGACCACTAAGGGGTATCTCATTGAGGGTATGCCAGCCAAGGAGGCCAAACTTGACAGCCTCATAAAACGGTTGGAGTCCATAGTTCTTAAAGAGTCTATACCAGTTAATCCGGTCAACCAGGTCAACCATGTGTCAGTATGCAGTTGGTGCCAAACCCCTGGACACCTTTCTGAGGAATGCCCCAACACCTTGGTGGCCAATTCTAGCACTGAGAATGTAAGTGCTCTCTACCAAAATAACCCATATAGCAATACTTACAATCCAAGATGGAGAAATCACCCCAATTTTTCATGGAATCAAGGGAACCAAGCAGGCCCATCCAACTTTAACCATCAAGGCCAGGTTGGTGCCTAAAGGCCCAACTATGCACCACTAAGCCAAGGAATGTCTCCTAACCCCTTTCCCCCTCGTCCTCATCTAGGACCTTCTATTAATTCTGCTAGGCCTCCTCTCCTTGCACCTTATCAGCAACCCCCAGGGTTTACCAATATAGGAGAGGCAACAAGACTGAATGAGATGGACAACAAGATAGTTTTTCTCATGACAAGCCACAATAACATGAAAAAATAACTCACCCAGCTTGTCACAATCCTGCATGAGAGGAAAACAAGGAAGTTACCTAGCCAGCCTGAGCCAAATCCTAGGCATCAGGTTCATATTCAGCAAGGTACCCAAGCTCCTCCAACCAATGTTGCACAAGGCCAACAGCACCAAGGGCCCTCCAGACAGGTAAATGTTGTTTATGCTTTAAAGAGTGGCCGTGAGTATCAACAGGCTAGTGCACCTCAGTCTTTACCATTTCATACTCCTGTTAACTCTCCCCCTTCTGAAGAGGCCATTGAAGTGCCTACTGTTCCAGGTTCGTCTGATGAACCTAAAGATATACCAGATGATTTGGTTGAGGAAACCAAAGAGGATTCTGTTGAGGAAGTTAAAAAGACCAACCCTGAAAGAATTTATACCCCACCTGCCCCTTTGCCAAATAGGTTGGTTAGTAAGAAGTCTCCTTCTGTGGAGAAGATATTGGATGTGTTCAAATAGGTTCAGGTGAATATCTCCTTGTGGGATGCTATTGCTCAGATCCCCGCTTATGCTAAAGTCCTCAAAGACTTATGCACCCAAAAGCGGATCACCAATGTGCCCAAAAATGCATTCTTGGCTGTTAACATTAGTTCTCTAATCTCACAGCCAGTAGCAGCCAAGCATAAGGATCCTGGAAGCCCCACCATCTCTTGCACTATAGCTCATACCACTATTGATCATGCCTTATTGGACCTTGGTGCAAGTGTGAACCTCTTACCCTTTCATGTCTACCAACAACTGGGATTGGGAGAACTGAAATCGACCAAAATTACTCTTCAACTTGCAGATCGGTCGGTTAAAGTTCCTAAAGGAATGATTGAGGATGTCCTATTAAAGGTTGGGGAATTTATTTTTCCTGTGGATTTTATTGTTTTAGATACCCAACCCACTGTCAACTTTAAGGACCAAATCTCAATCATATTGGGTAGACCATTCCTAGCTACCAGTAATGCTTTAATCAATTGCAGGAATGGTCTCATAAAATTATCTTTTGGCAATACTTTTGTTGACTTCAATGTGTTTAGGTTGGGCAAGCAGCCTGATATGGATGACGAGGTGCATATGCTTCAAGGATTTCTCGATGATATTGATACGTTCTTTGAGATTGATTTTGATTCGGGATTTCAAGAATGTATGCAGGAATTGGAGGGTGTTGATGATACCCCCTTATCTGAGGTCTGGAGCATCCAACCACCTTTGGAGCCCCTTGGACCCCTATCCACTTCCATTCCCAAATCCTCTATTATTGAGCCCCCCACATTAGAGTTGAAGGCATTGCCCTCCAACCTCAAGTATGCCTTCTTAAGACATGATCATACTCTTCCTGTTATTATTGCTTCAGATTTGACTTCTATTCAGGAAGAAGAGTTGATTAAGCTTCTAAAGGATCATAAGGAAGCCATAGGTTGGACCATGTCTGACATCAAAGGTGTTAGCCCCTCCATTATTCAACATCATATACATCTGATGGAGGGTTCCAAACCTTCTAGGGAACCCCAAAGGAGGGCTAATCCTATGATGAAAGAAGCAATCAAGAAAGAGATCCTAAAATGCTTGGATCATGGCATCATTTATCCTATTTCTGATAGCCAATGGGTGAGTCCTGTGCAGGTTATGCCTAAGAAAGGAGGAGTCACTGTAGTTGCGAATGTCAATAATGAGTTGATTCCAACTCGTATCCAAACAGGATGGAGAGTGTACATTGACTATAGAAAATTGAATGCGACAACTTGGAAGGACCACTTCCCCTTGCCTTTTATTGATCAGATGTTAGAGAGATTAGCTGGCCATGAATATTATTATTTTCTTGATGGTTATGCAGGCTATAACCAAATCCCTATTGCTCTAGAGGACCAACACAAAACCACTTTCACATGCCCTTATGGAACCTTTGCTTATCGACGTATGCCTTTTGGGCTTTGTAATGCCTCTGCTACATTCCAAAGGTGCATGATGCGTATCTTTTCTGATATGATAGAGCACTTCCTAGAGGTGTTTATGGATGATTTCTCTATTCACGGCTCTACCTTTTCTCATTGCTTGCATCATCTCTCTTTGGTTCTTAAAAGATGCATAGAAAAGAACTTGGTCCTGAATTGGGAGAAGTGCCACTTCCTGGTGAAGCAAGGCATAGTTCTTAGTCACATTGTGTCCAAAGAAGGGATAAAGGTTGATAGATCTAAAGTGGACCTTATAGCCAATTTACCACCACCCAAGAGTGTGAAGGACATTAGATCTTTTCTTGGCCATGCAGGTTTTTATAAAAGATTCATCAAGGATTTTAGCCAGATAGCTAGACCTCTCACCTTTCTTTTGGCAAAGGACTGCCCATTTAATTTCTCTTCTGAGTGTCATGATAGTTTTGAGCAATTGAAAAGAGCGTTGACTTCAGCCCCCATTATTCAAGCTCCAATTTGGACAGTTTCATTTGAGCTTATGTGTGATGCCTCTGATTTTGCTATAGTGGTTGTTCTTGGGCAAAGAATCAATAAATTATCCTATGTGATTTATTATGCAAGTAGGACTCTTAATGATGCACAGCTTAATTATACCACTACTGAGAAAGAATTTTTAGCTGTTGTGTTTGCTTTAGAGAAGTTTAGGCCCTACTTGGTTGGATCACATTTGATTGTTTATACTGACCATGCAGCTATCAAATATCTTGTGCAGAAGAAAGATGCCAAGGCTCGCCTCATTAGGTGGGTCTTTTTGTTGCAAGAATTTGATCTTGAAATTAGGGATAAGAAAGGATGTAAAAATTTGGTTGCAGACCATCTATCTCGGCTGCCTAATTCCTTGACTGTTGATTCTCCAGTCAACGAGAATTTTCCTGATGAATATCTAATGGCAGTGTCTAGTGAACCTTGGTTTACTGACATTGTTAATTATCTGGTTACAGGTGTGACACCTGCACATTGGTCCACCCAAGATAAGAATCGTTTCTTTTCACAAGTTAAGTATTTCTTTTGGGATGATCCTTATCTTTTTAAGACCTGCCCTGATCAAGTAATCCGGAGATGTGTCCCTGATCATGAGCAACAATCTGTCTTATCTTTTTGCCATGATCAGGCTTGTGGAGGCCATTTTGGGCTTAATAAGACTACGGCCAAAGTTTTACAGTGTGGATTTTATTGGCCTAGTCTGTTTAAAGACGTTTTTACTTATTGCAAGGCATGTTCTTCATGCCAATCCTTAGGGCGTCTTACTAAGAGAAATATGATGCCCCTCAACCCAATTTTGGTGGTTGAGGTGTTTGATGTATGGGGTATTGATTTCATAGGGCCTTTCCCTAACTCTTTTGGTAACCTATACATATTACTTGCTGTGGACTATGTGTCCAAATGGATTGAGGCAGTTGCTTGTAAGACCAATGACCACAAGGTGGTTGTGAAATTTTTGAAGGAGAACATCTTCTCCCGTTTTGGTACTCCCCGGGCTATCATTAGTGATCGGGGCAAGCATTTTTGTATTCGGCCTTTTGAGGTCCTCATGAGAAAGTATGGTGTCATCCATAAGTTAGCCACACCCTACCATCCCCAGACCAGTGGCCAGGTTAAGGTTTCAAATAGGCAGATCAAGCAAATTCTTGAGAAAACCATCAACCCAAACCGCAAGGATTGGTCTAACCGGTTGGTAGATGCGTTGTGGGCCCATAGGACAGCCTTCAAGACTGATCTTGGTCAATCTCCGTACCGTCTGGTGTATGGAAAGGCATGTCACTTATCTGTAGAGATTGAGCACAAGGTCTTTTGGGCTATCAAGAAGCTTAACTTTGACCTACCCACTGCAGGTGCCCATAGGAAACTCCAACTATCTGAGTTGGAAGAGCTTAGGAATGAGGCATATGAGAATGTCCAAATTTACAAAGAAAAAACCAAGGCTTTCCACGATAGGCACATTTTGAGAAAATCTTTTGAGGTAGGCCAGAAAGTTTTGTTGTACAATTCTCATTTGCATATCTTTCCAGGTAAGCTACGCTCTAGATGGGATGGCCCCTATATTGTTCAAAAAGCTTATCCTCATGGGGCTATTGAAGTCCTCAATCCAAGTACAGGAGCTACTTTCAAGGTCAATGGCCAAATATTGAAGCCGTACATAGAGATGCCTACTCCAGTTGAAGAAGAGGTCATGGATCTCCATGAGCCTCTTTACCTTGACCCCTGATATCCTGGTATGTATTCCCTCCCTTGTCCTTATTCTTTCTTTTCTGCATGCATTGAGGACACTGCATGAATTAAGTGTGGGGGGTGTGTTGGACTTTAATTGTGAATTTTGTGAATTTTGATTGTGGCGATAGTTTTTGGTTATGTGCATAAGTCTCTTCGATTTGCAAAGCGAGAGTGATAGGGAATTAGGTGCCCTCCTAGCATGCAAAATAATAAAAAAATCCCTTTTCAAGGATGGTAGTTGGTTTGTATCCGGTGATGGGGATTGAGTTTGAAAATATGAGTGCTACTTTATGTGATGGTTAGATTTCTCTATGTGTTTATGGACCCCTTTGATCTTTTGGCTAGTAGTTGAGACCAATTTGTTTGTGGCAAGGCATGAAAGTGAAAGTGAATGAAAAAAAAGAAAAGAAAAAAGAGAGAGAAACAGAAAGAAAAGTGGAATTCCTTGGGACTAGACAGGGCACTGTGCCTCATGAAGCAGGGTGACTTGATCGAAATTCCTTGGAAGGAAACTCAAAAAAAAAAACAAAACTCTTGCATCAATGTCTCAATGTCTTATGGATACATGCAAAAAGCAAAACTACCAAGTATTTGGGTGTCTGGTGTATGCTCCACCATGTCATTCAGAGAACAGTAGTAGAGTAGAAAAAGAGTTTGTTGTTGAGAAAGAAAAAAAAAAAAAAAAAAAACTTTTGCCTTAATGCCTGGAAAAGAAAGTATGGTCAAAAATACTCAATGCCTAAGTCTTTGGTTCCATCAGTGCTATGAGTGGTTTACTTGAAGGTGAGTAGTGTTTAGAAAATATGAGGAGATCCCTTGACCTTGATGCATGCTTGTTACTTGAATTGATGTGGGGTGATAAAATTCAAGTGTGGGGGAACCTTTGGCTCCTTAATCTTTAGTTGAGTATTTCTTTGAGATTGTGTGCCCTATCTTAATTATGCCATGAGAAAAATTTATATCATTCTTTTTGATTTATTGAATTTTGGGTGTATATTCACTGCAAACACCCACGAGACACAACTCGTCCACTAGGGGTAACCTAGGGGTTGAAAGGCTTGTTGCACATGCTAAGTGCAACCGTGATTCCTACGAAAGTGAGTTAGGATTTTTTTTGCATTCTAGGTTAGTTTATCTTTTGCTTTACTTGAGAACAAGTAACATTTAAGTGTGGGGGAATCTGATGAGCACATTTATATGTGAAATCTTAGGGCATAAAGCATACATTTTACCACATTGGACAGAGTTACTTGGTGCTTTCTTGTGCTTTTCAGGGTTTAGGTGAATTATTGTGAAAATGGAGGAGATGATGCTAAGGAGATGTTTTTAAGCTTTTTCGAGGTGTTAATAGTATGGATGCATAGCCCATCGAGTCAGCTTCGCAACGATTCAAACGACACTTGATTTCGAGTTGAAACGAAGAAGTTATGACCGTTTCCGTAACGACGCGCGAAAATGGTGTATAGGGGTTTATTTATAATTATTGACAGTCGGACGGGGACAAAGTGAAGCGGAAGTTCTGATTCCAGAGGCCTTAACACAATTATCAGAAGTTACTTTAGTGTACCCGAAAGATTCCATTTGGAAGGCTCTGGACAGTCCAACTTCAACTTGAGATATCTTGGGCTCCCCAACTCCGAATTGGACAAAATTTGGGTCTATTTTGGGTGATTTTTCGCAAGGAACACAATGGTGAGGCCTATATAAGCACCCCATACTCCACATTTTCTGAAGGACAGAATGGGTATTTTATTTATTCTTGAAGGAATCCTAGTCATCACCCTTACTCTCTCTCTCCTCCAACTTCTCAAGGGCACTTCTGGAATTCTACTTAGGATAGGTTTATATTTTCTCATCTATGGAAGGTTGAAAAATCAAAGATGCTTTGATTTTATTGCTTGGAGAAGATATCTACAAAGAAAAGGAAGCACTTGTTAGAATTGAAAGTTTATTTTTCTAGAAATAGGTCTATGTAAACAATCTTCTCTTCTTCTTCTTTCTTTTTTTTTCTTTTTTCTTAGGATTCAAGGCATTGTAAAAGAGGAAAGAGAAAAGAATATTCTCTTTTCTTAGGGAATATTTCTCCTACACTTCCATCTTCTCTCTTCTCCTCTCTTCCACCTATAAATACCCCCTACCTCTCTTGTAAAAATGGCTCATTCACTTAGTGAAATTTCTTGTCTTCTTCTCCTTCTAATTTGTGATTTTTGGCTTTTCTAAGTTCTAGTTTGCTTTTATGATTTTTAGTTAATGGTTATAATAGGTTTAATTTATGCTTTAATTTCAATTTAAGTCTTCAATTGGGTTGTAATTTCTTAATTCTAGTTTAGGTTCTAAGCCTTCTAGTCTAAGTTCTTAAGTTGATGAAAAGACTTGAAGATTTAGAAGAGGAGGCCATGGTAAGTTTATGCAAGTATTCAAGCTTTTCAATTACATTCATGCAAGCACGTCCAGGTTTTACTATCTAAACTCTCAATCTCATTCTCCATCTCCTCTATCTCTCTCTATCTTCTTCTTCTTCCCCCTCTATTTTTTTTATTTTAATTTTATATGGTTGTGGTTTATGGATGCATTTTTATTCCCTTATTTTTTTTTATATGGTTAGTATGTGTGGTTGTATTTTTATTCCTTTCAATACGCTTTAGTTTGATAGGTTAGATGCTCATGTGTTAGGACGCCGATTTAATCCCTTAATTTTGTTAGATGCTTATGAGTTAGGATGCATTGATTTTCGTTAGTTTAATTAGTTTAATTTTACACTTTAATTTGGTTCACTTTGCATTACTTTTAAGTTAATTAAATAGAGTGGCGTATATCTCCTCGTGTTCGACCCGTAGCTACGATTGACCTGTACACTTGCGGTTTTATTTTAACTCAAACAGTAAGCAAGGCCAACGTCAATTCCTCCTTCTCTCTTTCAAGTTGGGAAATGTAAATGCGTAGGTCATCTATTTTATTATTTAGCTCTATCACTTCTTTCTCTAAAAAGGAGTTCGAAACTTCAAGTTTACGGCTTGCCTCATAGAGAGCTTCAAATCCCTTTTCAATATCATTTTCATCAATATCATCCGTATCTATTTCTTCAATAGAATCACTATATTTAGAATTGGAAGTGAGATAGGCTGAACTTATCTCAATATCCTCTTCTGTTACCATGAGAGCTAGATTTGTGACTTCTTATCAGAATCTCCGACTACTTCTTCTTCACTTGAGGCCCATAAAATTTCAGCGGCATACGCTTTCTTCTTAACTTGTCCTTCTGGGCACTCAGTTCTGAAGTGTCTGGGGTTTCTGCACTCATAGCAAATAATATCTTTCTTAGAAGGAAGAGTTTTGTCTTTGGTAGGATTCTTACCTTTGCTTGCTTGGCCCTTATTGAAGTATTTGCCTCCTTTCTTTTTGTGGAATTTTTGAAATTTCTTTGTAATAAGGGACATTTCTTTTTCTGAAAATGTGACATCCTCTTCTTCATTGCTCTCTTCATCAGATGCATTAGTGGTCTTGAGAGCTATGGTCTTCTTCTTTGGTTCTTTTACTTCAGACCATCTTTCATCTTCATTCAATTCGACTTCGTGAGTATGAAGAGATCCAAGCAGTTCGTCCAGGCTCACTTTGTCGAGGTCCTTTGCTTCCTTAATGGCTGTTACTTTCGGTCTCCACTTGGGGTGAAGTGACTTGAGAATTTTTCTTACATTTTTGGACTTGGTATATGTTTTACCTAAGCCCTTCAACTTGTTGGTGATGTTAGTAAAACGCAAAAACATACTTAAAATACTCTCATTTTCTAATAATTTAAATAATTCATACTCATGCACAAGTTTATCAATTTTAGATTCCTTCACTTGTGAGGTTCCTTCATATGAGACCACAAATGTATCCCAAATCTCTTTAGCTATTTCACATATGGTTATCTTATTAAATTCAAAATCGATCAAGGCATATTGTAGGAAGGTAATAGTCTTGTAATTATACTGAATTTTTTCCTTTTCAGTAGGAGTTAATTCAGAGGTTTCCTTAGGCACACTTTTACCATCTACAATCTTATTGAAAGAGTAAGGTCCGTGTTCAATAGCATGCCAAACTTCAAGATTATGAGCACATGTGAAGTTTCGAAATCTAATTTTTCAATAAGAAAAATTATTTTCATTGAACAAGGGAGGTCTAGAGACATTTAGTCCCTCAAGAGGATTGGTGTAATGTGATCTCATAGATCTTTAAGTCTCAAATAAAATGAGCTCCCGCTTTGATACCACGTGTTGGATAACCTAGAGGGGGGTGAATAGGTTATCACTAGTGAATTTTTATCATTTTTAAATTTTTCTTGAATTTAACAAGATAGAGAGAAAGAAAATTGCACAAATGAAAGACACCAAATTTATAGTAGTTCAACTAAACTTAGCCTACGTCCACTCCTCTCAACTTTGAGAGAATTCACTAGTTTCTTCTTTTCAGTACAGTAGGTGGGAAGAACACCTTTACAATATTTTTCCACGGGATAAGAGGATCCCAATCTTTTAAGGATAAGAGAATCCAAATCTTTTAAGGATAAGAGGATCCTTGCAATGCCTAAGTACAGTCTAGGCTAATGCAACAATGCTTTATAAACTTAAAAGCATAAACTAGTTACAAAGAAAATAAAGGTAAAATTACCTAGGCAAGGAGTGTGATGTGTACTCCTTACAAGTACCAAATGATGCGAATGTATGCTTGCACAATGAAGATCTTCTTTAAGAACTTTGCCTTGGTGAGTAAGCTTGGGAAGGTCTTTTAAACTTTGAAGTTAAACCTTGATTAAAGTAGCTGTGGACAAGACTTCAACGATGAGAGCAATTAATCACTTTTCGCCTTTCTCAAAAGTTAGATTTTGGACTGTAGTGGATAGGTGAAAAGGACTGATATGTTCTCTATTTATAGGCTCATTAATGGCCTTTAGAACATGTGCATAATGTGCTCTAACGGATCTATTTTTCACAAATCTGGTCGACCTGAAGATTGATCCAGTCGATGGGATCCTAGCCGTTGTAAAAACTAGCCGTTAAAAACTAGTCGTTTGATGGCAATTAGGGCATCCGATCAATGTCCAGTCGACCGGATCATCGTCCCACTTGATCTAGTCGACCAAATCATTTATGGGAACGTACCCGAAAGCCCACTGTGAGATCCGATCGATGTGTACCCTGAGATCCGGTAGACCGGATTCTCATACTGGATCCCAGTCAAGGCATGATTTCAGTAGTTTGACTGCAGGGATTGGTGCGGGACTTTCTCCAACAATTTTTATCAAATTCTAAGGTCATCGGGGGTTCATTTAAAACCTCCTAAGGTCCCTAAATGATGCACATGCATATTTGATTAATTTTTATGCAAATGCAATTACAAGTATGCAGTTCAGTGTCTAAGTGTGTGCACACGAGCATCTTGTCTTTCTTTTTCCACATGATGTTCTTCAATCTTCAAAAGATCCTTTTGAGATCTTCTTTACTTGACGTGTCTTCAAGGTCTCAAACTTCAATGGTTTATTCTTGAATGACTTTTACTTTGTGCCTTCTTACTTTTGTGACTTATCGCCCTGTTGACACACAAGACCATTTCGAACATGTTTGTTATCATCAAAACACTTATGGAGGTGGGAATAGAATTCCCCAACAGTCTACCACATCATAAAGGAAGCTGACTCGTACCTTAGGGCTCATGTAGCAAGAGGCCCTCATCCGTTTTGGCACCATAGTCAAAGAGCGTATTGGCAATACAAATGGTATGAAGACATAAGATCATTACCAAGGATAGCCAAGAGCTCAAGAACCTGGCCCAATTCATTCAAGGGCATACTAGAGATAGGGCCGACCATCACTGAGGTATGTAAATGTTTCTCTAAGAGCGCTAAGATCAAGATCAAGAACTAATTCGTTCTATTCAGGAGATAATAGCAACCTAGAAAGAACAAGTTGAGACTCTGCGAAACAAGCTTCAAAGATCAGATGAGCAATATTGGCAGATGTGGGACAAGCACACAGACCTTTGGAACAGTGTCCGAGATCAGGTCAATGCTATCAATAGACTAATCCAAGGGTCCAATGCTATATTCATAGAAACGTGCCCGGAGGGCTCAATATGAGCTCGAGGCGACAGACTAGCTTGCCCTTTCCTTGACATGAAGATGAGATTTTTGACCACCTTAAGGAACTAGATGAGGAGACCCAAACCATCAAAGCCATGGTATGGGCCCTATATGATGAGCTTCAAGAACTCACAATGACCACCGATGAACCCGAAATCAATATGATCATCATAAGTGATGGGGAATTGGATGAGTCAGACCAGGATGTCAATCACCTCCTAGCCCAATTTGATTCTAAGTTGTGCTTCCCATCGGATGAAGAGTGTAACAATGCAAACACAAGAAGCAGGAAGAACTTCAAGCCGGCCTAACTCAATGTAGACACCAGCTAAGTTGGCCAGGAACCAGAATGTCACGCCCCCATCCCAACAAGGGATAAAATACATTATAAGGGGTGACTAGGACGACGCTTGTCATCCTACTAAGCTGCCAGGATCACTGACACAGTGTCCCAACGCACAGTCATAACTAATATTAAAACAATATAATATCAGAGTGCGGAAAGAAAAATATTACATTCCAAATGATCAATAGTTTTGCGAAAGCGTATAAAATCAATAGTTACAACATGATCAAAGCCTAGATGATAAATACTGTAGTTAATCCATTTTTCATTACCATCTAATAATGATCAACAAGGGTATAACAGTAAATGTTTATACATGGGCCTACGCCCTAAAATAAACAAAAGGGGAACAAGTCCCTAGAATTCTCACGGCCCGTAGGCGCAATCGTCACAAGGACACCCGTTGCCATGTTCATCTAACACGACTTCCTCCTCCTGCACTGCATCATAATCTAAAAATTGTGTACACGAGGGGTTAGCTCTCCACGAGCCGTGAGGGGATGGGGATGCACAAACACATAATTCACATAGTCCAATGATGCATGCATATGTTAAGTAAATTTTTCACCTAACATCACAACTAAGTCGAGGTATATGCTCATGTGACAACTCGGGAGACACTGTGGGTCACTTAACTTATCGCCACAATGAAACCTCAATTGTCACCTGGGACCTACGCCGATCGAAGCCTCCAAGACCACTCAGTGGAAGACCCCTGCTAATCAATACTACTATGACTGGCCTCTCCCACCTCCACAAAATCCGGTGTACTGATTACCCAACACCTAAACCCCTGTTGGTAAGGGTCGTAGCATAAGGGTGTAAAATCCTAGCCACAGCTACATGCAAGTCCTATCGTCCCGAGAGGTAATCCGGCGCATCAACTTTTCATCCGGTTTAGTGCCGGTTACCAAGGCACGACATGGCGCATACTGATTCAACATGACATTCAACATAATTTCTTCATAAATATATATAGTATCCGGGGTTCCGGCACCGGCACCCACCGGCACCGAGACCCATCAAAGTAAAGCATCTCCAATTAACATCATAACATTCATATATAAAAGTATGCAATATGCGCAAGCATGCTTAATAATTTATAATGATGACATAATATACAATGCAATAATAATATCAAGCCCAAACAACCAAACCCACTCACAATATGTGTTATGTCCCGATGTTATGAGTTGTCGCCGAAATCAAGTAACACGTCACAAGATGAAAACTTTAAACCTAAATAAAGAGTGAAAATAGGGTTAATTAAGTAAAGGGACGGATCCCCAAAAGGTCTCCCATAAATCATTTAAGTATAAGGTTTCAGAGACAGAGTGGTTGCAGGAGTGGTTTCATGCCCAAATTCTGCAACCACAGGTAAATCCTAGGAAACCGGGGCTCGGACGTCTCGATCAGGCGGTTGCGGTGTGGTTTCTCGGAAATGAAACCGCCCATAAATCCGAGCTTTCCAGGGGGCCTTCTCGGGGGTAATTTGGGTGGTTTCTTGCAGTGCTGAAACCACATGTAAATCCTAGCTAACCAGGGGCTTAGGAAGGTCTCTGCCAAGGGTGGTTGCAGGTGTGGTTTCTCAGGTCTGAAACCACATGTAAATCCTAGCTAACCAAGGGCTTAGGAAGGTCTCTGCCAAGGGTGGTTGCAGGTGTGGTTTCTCAGGTCTGAAACCACATGTAAATCCTAGCTAACCAGGGGCTTAGGAAGGTCTCTGCCAAGGGTGGTTGCAGGTGTGGTTTCTCAGGTCTGAAACCACATGTAAAACCACATACCTGCAGAACCAAAAATTGAAAGGTTTCTCACTAGGGATTCATTTTTCAAGGGGTTTAAAGGTAGGGAGGCTTCAAGAAAGCTTCCTCCTAGGTCCATTAGGGTTCTAAGACCTCATTAGGTCCATATAATCCCAATGATTCAAGAGGAAAAGCAAAAATAATCTAATTTATGACATAATAGGGTAGAAACCTTAAATTTCTCAAATGGAAAGAGATTGCTTAGGCTTAGAGCTTGTAATGGAGTGAAATAACTCCACCATAGTCTAGGTTTAGAGGTTCCATCGATTCCTTGGGTTCCAAGAGAACCCTAGGTCGAATCTCTCCCATTTCCCAAACCTCAAAACTCAAAATAGATGAAGAGATGTGGGTTTCAATGGCTTACCTTCCCCAATGTAGAAAAGCTCCACGTAGAGGGCTCCACAAGGTGAGGTTCCAAGCCTTCAACCAAGCTTTTCCATTCCTCTTTCTCCTTTTCTCCTTCCTTCTTTCTTCTTTCCTTCTTTCTTCTTTCTTCTTTCTCCTTTCTCTCCTCTTTCTCTCATCCACGATTTAGGTTAGATGGGAGAAGAAATGAAAATGAATGCTTCTCCCCCCCCCCCCTTTGTCTTATTTATAGAAAATGGGTCTTGGGTCCTTTAAGTTAAATGGATCAATAGCTAAATGGGTCGACCCATTGGTTTTAATTAGAAAAGAACCCAATAAGGATGGGTCCAATTGGTTGGGCAAGAAATAGAATAAAACCCATTTTTTGATCCCACATGTCAAATGGGTCAAATAGATTGAATGGATCTATCCAAGTTAAATGGGTCACCCAAGTTAAATGGGTACTCAACGTTAAATGGGTCAAGAGGGCTTAATGGGTTGACCCATTAGTTCTACTTGGGTTAGAACAAGGAATACCCAACCTTGGGTCAAATAGAGTTAGATGGACCCTTAGGTTAAATTGCCACTTAAGCCCAATGGCCTCTTAAGCTAATGGGCCTGCCCACTAGTTATAATTAGGAAAGAACCTAATTAAAAGATGAGCCCACATGATATGGGTATAATTGCTCTTCACGCGTTTCCCCAGGGCAAGTGGGACCCACAAATAGAATATTCTCAACTCAACTAAAATAGCCCGGGCGGTCCAAATCTTGACCCGCACTTTTAGGGCATCGAGGGAAAGGGTAAATAAATAAAATTAAGGGCTAGAACTTACTATTTCCTTGTCATGGTTCGTCACCCATGACCCCGAATAGTTTCCTCCACAGGTAAACCCGCACTATGGTCAATAATTTTGTAGCTGGGTTTAACCACCAGTGAGAACAGCTCACTAGCATACGTGGCAGTGATAACTACACGTCACGGGGAAGAAATAACAATTAATTACGATCCGGGGTGCGGGTATAACATCCTCCCCACCTTACAAGAAATTTCATCCCCGAAATTTGAGGCAACTAGGGTCTTAAGTGAGAAGGGTTGTTGGATAACAACATCCCAGGTCACCCACATCTTGAACTAAGTCAAAGGTCGGGTCAAGATGAGGCAGTGCCTACGTGGCACAGCAAGTCAGGTTCCACAATTCTCTTTTCCTTACAGGGTCACATTACCACAGGGGTGTGGTTCATAATAACCTTAGAAAAACAGGGTTCCAACTACTAAGTTAAGTCTCAAGGAACAGAGTTCCCTAAATCTTCCAGATCAGGTGATACCATTCTAGCCTTCACTACTCTGGTCATTCTTGGGTTACAGGATTTAACCTGTCCATGTCCCAACATAGGGTTCACATTCTGAAGGCTTTCATATCTGGTTGTCTCATTACCTAACCCAACTTTAGAATGATTTGGAATATTGATGGAATCTCCTATTGTTCACTCCCAGTACGGAGGGGACGCATTTGGTGATCCATTACCCCATTCATATCTGTCGTTGGAGAAGGTCTTGTTAAATCCTTCAGTTTCAGCTTTCACAATCTTTAAACCTATAACACAGTTATCCCACAGGAAAGAGTCCCCATCAGTCCTCTTTCGAGAACCAACAACCTTTACTAGCTTTTGTCCAAGTTAACTCTTCAAGCAGGTCTCCATAATTTAACCTATTCGGTCATTAAATTCATTCTTCATTACCCTAAGGTTTGGTCA
Source organism: Telopea speciosissima (assembly GCF_018873765.1). Classification (NCBI taxonomy): domain Eukaryota; kingdom Viridiplantae; phylum Streptophyta; class Magnoliopsida; order Proteales; family Proteaceae; genus Telopea; species Telopea speciosissima. The sequence continues at coordinate 33,542,047 of NC_057924.1, read as the reverse complement.
ACCAAGGTCAGGGCACCAACTAGTTACACATCAAGGTCGAGGTAAGGTCATACTTGTAGTACTGGAGAATCACTCTAGTCACACAAGTCCAAGGTTCTAAGGGATATCTATATATATTTATCACACCAATACGTATGCATAAATTCAATAATTACATTCACATCCCTATGGACATATCTGTCATCTAGGTCAATCTACAAGAACAAGAAGTTCTCAGGTACGGTTCACTAAGTCTTTTTTTTGGAAAGTCAAATCACGGTGTAGGACTTTCTCTATGAGTCTAAACAAGGTTTGGATAAACTAAGTAAAGTTCAAATAGAGTCGTCACTAGCTTAAGGTGTTATGAATAACTTCCAAATACACGTGACCTTCATGGCTTACTCAAATAAACCAGTCTATTACTTTCCTTTCCTACACACCCCATTGAGGGTCTCTACCCGCATAGGTTTAGGTTTTCCTATCCATAAGGTTTGGGTCTTTAAATTCACAGGGTCTAAGGTCTTCATCCTCAAAGGTAACTCTTCTCCTTTATGTAAGAGAGGAGTCACAACGGTTATCAATGCCTGCTACTTCTTATTAGCTGGTCCGATCAGGTACAAGTCCTAACCTCTTTCAATTCAAGGTATTAACTAGACTTAAGTGGTCCCCATAAATGGGTCACATAACGGGGTATCCGGTCTAGGGTATAGGCACATAATCATCACATGTAGGTGTGGTCAAAGGTCTCCAAAAATCTGAGCTCAAAATCCTAAAAGAAATTGGGTGGACTCACGAGCGACATCAGCACTCCGGGTGCGTTCATGGCCCCTCCGCGAAAATAGGGAGAGTGGACTAACGGGCGGATGTGGAATGCAAATCCGTCCGTTCATCCGATCTCAGAAGTCTCAATGGCTGAGAGAGTGTAAGTCAAACGGATCTACGGACGGACGCATGAGTGTGGATCCGTTCGTGATCAGCACAACTTTAAAATGATAATTCCAAGTGTTTTTTTTTTTTTTTTTTTTTTTTTTTGGGGGGGCGGATTCACGACAAGTGGATCCGTTCGTTCGTCTGTTCGTAGAATTTTAACAAAACAGAGCCGCGAGTTTTAAAACTCACTTTTGGCTCCAAAGAAAGGGACATAACCGCAGGGAGAAAATCTCTACAGGGACTTCCGTTCAAGCTTCCCTTGGGTGGTTTTTCTTGTAATCTCAAGGTTCAACTCTCAGTTGTTCAAGATATGGCTTTCTTCTCATTTCTACTTCTTCCTTTCTTAGATTTGGGATGAATCATTTCAAGGTGTGATCATGTCTTGACTTTGCTTATAATCCCATGGCTATGTACACCAAATCCATGCCAAACCGTTTGGAACTAGGGTTTTTGGGTGTAAATTAAGTCCTATTCGATCGATGGCACTATGTTGTTGGATCCTTGTTTGATTATTGCATCTTTTATAAATTTTCAAGTCTTTGGAAATATTTTAGGGATTATTGCTATGTTCGTTATGTCTAGTTGAATTTTACTTGGATTATGTTCAGGTTTTAGTTATAGTAAAATCCTCAATTCACAATATTTTGGAAAAACTCTCCAAGTTCAAATCTAATTCTTTTACATGCCATAAAATCTCATAGAAAATTATCATATTGTCTTATCTTCAAGCATATTCTCTTGTATACATGATTGTTGATAAAAATCCTTAGAATCTTTCCTCTTTTCCTTAAATAAATAATTCTTGTCTCTTGTTGGGGTATTTTCATCCAATAACTTGCTTGTTTGATATTGGTTGGGATGTAAAGTAGCCAAAAGTATATGTTGTTCACATTGATCTCATTATTCACATCCACGCATTAGGAATCTCACATGGATTTTACATGTGCATTGATCTTATTCATTTCTCTTCACTCAAACATCTTCCTATGGTTATCATGTCTCATTTCCCTTATATGCTCTTGTCACAATACAATTTCCACATCTTGTAGACATTCCACTTCTATACTTTTATTTGTCAAGCATAAAGCTTAAATTACCGGGGTAAGATATGCCACAAGAGGGGCGAGGAAAACATCAAATGGAGGAAATAAAAGCCTAACATAGGTTGGTTCATCAAGACAGGGCAAGAAAACCCTTTCTGGCTTGGGCGATTTTAAGTGTGGTTTCAGTAAGTTGCAACCACAGGTAAATCCGGGCTTTTACAGAACCAAATTTTATTCTCAGAAATTCGTGGATTCTCAATGGGTTTCACAAAATTGAATCCGCGGGTGAAACCGCATGGCCCAAAAATTAAAATTTTAAAACCCGCAACTTAGGGGTTTATTTCCCTCCTTCGAAACACAATCCTAAAACATTTGAAGAACCAAAAGCCGTGATCGTTCTTGCTCTCTCTTCCCTCCTCGGTGGATTTTAGTGCTCCAATTTACTCCTTAACTACATCCAATCGCATTCAGGTAAGATCTCTCTCTCTCCCATCGATTTCTCTCAAGGAGAAACCCCAAACTCGATTTCATGTTTATAAAACTTGGGGTTTTTGTTTCCTTTTGCTCGGTAGGCTACTCACAACCTAATCTTAACCATTTTCTCACCATAAGCAACCTATACAAAGGCTTGCATACAATCTTGGCATCTAACTCAAGGATTTAGGTTGGATTTTGGAAAAACCAAAACCTACTCGAATTTTCCTCTTCTCTTTTGCCATGTATGAATCGGTCTTACTAGATAGGGCTTAGTTTACATCCTTTGAGTTGTCACAAGCCAACTTTACTTATTTCTCAAGATTCAAACTTCCAATCACAAAATCTGAAATTTTTTTTTTTTGAAGCCCAAGGCATGCTCTATGATCGAACAAGTCTACTTCTTGTTTGAACTTACTACTTTGCATAAAGCATTATTTTCTAAGCATATTATGACCATGAATCTTCATTACTTATCATGTCATTCACATAATGGCCATGCCTTCCCTTTTTCCCAACTTCTTAGATCACAATTGGATAAAATCAGAATTTTCTAGCCTAAGAATCCTGCTGTAATTTAATTTGCTTTGAAAGGAAAATCAAGGGCTAGGCTTTGAACTTTACAACCTTACATTGATCATCTACTTAGGCCTTAGCATTCAAGGTACTAATTTGCTATCAATCTTGGCTTTTGGCCGCAGGTTAAAACAATCAATGGCTCCAAGAACACAGCGTGCATACGTGGAACAAGTTGCACCAATTGTCCTAGATCCACTATGGTTTCAAAAGATAGAGGACCAAGAGCTTTACCAAGACTACTTCCGATTCAAAAATATAGTGGAAGGGCGGGATGTAGTGTTGGATGATCTCAAAGCTTACATGGTGGGGCAGAGATTCGAGGCATTGGGGTGGACCAACATTCCCAACCTTCCTGAACCATACTACCTGCAACTCATTTGCCATTCTATACAAATCTGGACACCGAGAACCCGGGCATACAGAATTATCGGGTTGTTTCATGTGTCAAGGGGATTCCTATAGCCTTCATTGCAGCACAGTTGGTCGGCGTTATCAACGTGTCCATTGGAGGAGCAAGGACCTATTGTTCACTTAGAAGGAATCCCTATACCTTAATCAAGTGGGAGGTATTGACATTCTGACGACCATAAGGCAGCTGAACCTACGAGTGGTGGATGGCTTCGATGAGGTCATGAAGCAACTCTTCGACCAAACTCGGCGCTTAGAGGGAATCGAGAGAGGGGTAGATGACATCAACACCTTTCTTGGTCATGGTGGTGGCGGTGGTGCAACGTCTAGCTCCGCTTTCTCTCAATAAATTGAAGTTATCCCGGATCAGTTCTTCTAGTTCTTATCTTAGGATGAACAACTGGGGACTTTTAGAAATGGTAGACTTGTATATTTAATCTGAGATGAACAGAATCAAATGTTTTGAGTTGAAACAGATGAGATCTTGCATTTTGAGTTGGGAAAGGCACAGCTATGCCGAAGCAGAGAATCTGGAACAATTATGGTGTTTAGATTAGTATCTTTTGATTGGGCAGGATAGAATCATATGTCTTTGTTGGAATAGATGAAATCATAAATGTTGAAATGGGAAGGATATGATTGCCTCCCAAGAAGATTTGGAATAATTGAATATTTGTAATTAATCTTATATGTATCTCTATGTATTTGCTTACTTCTTTCTTGTTAAAATCATTGTTGATAATTATACTTGGTTATAATTGGTTCATTATTGTTTATGAATTTTAACATATAGTTATTCATTTATGACCTACTTAAGGCTCAACCAAGCAATTTCAAAGTTGTAGCTTAATAGCCTATGGTTCAAGTCCTAAGTGCCATGTTGCCTATTATCTTCTAAGTTTTTGTTTCACCACAACCAGTCTTCTCCTATGTCTGCACACAATCATTTATGTTCTTGAAGATTTTTAGTTTAGAACCTAATTGTGGAGAGTAAATCAAGAGTCCGCGAGACTGTGGTTGGTGCAGAGCATCATTGCTCTGATACCACTCTGTCACGCCCCCATCCCAACAAGGGATAAAATACATTATAAGGGATGACTAGGACGATGCTTGTCATCCTACTAAGCTGCCAGGATCACTGACACAGTGTCCCAATGCACAGTCATAACTAATATTAAAACAATATAATATCAGAGTGCAGAAAGTGAAATATCACATTCCAAATGATCAATAGTTTTGCGTAAGCGTATAAAATCAATAGTTACAAGATGATCAAAGCCTAGATGATAAATACTGTAGTTAATCCATTTTTCATTACCATCTAATAATGATCAACAAGGGTATAACAGTAAATGTTTATACATGGGCCTACGCCCTAAAATAAACAAAAGGGGAACAAGTCCCTAGAATTCTCACGGCCCGTAGGCGCAATCGTCACAAGGACACCCGTTGCCATGTTCATCTAACACAGCTTCCGGCTCCTCCGTACCTGCATCATAATCTAAAAATTGTGTACACGAGGGGGTTAGCTCTCCACTGAGCCAGTGAGGGGATGGGGATGCACAAACACATAATTCACATAGTCCAATGATGCATGCATATGTTAAGTAAATTTTTCACCTAACATCACAACTAAGTCAGAGGTATATGCTACTGTGACAACTCGGGAGACACTGTGGGTCACTTAACTTATCGCCACAATGAAACCTCAATTGTCACCTGGGACCTACGCCGATCGAAGCCTCCAAGACCACTCAATGGCAGACCCCTGATAACCAATACTACCATGACTGGCCTCTCCCACCTCCACAGAATCCGGTGTACTAATTACCCAACACCTAAACCCCTGTTGGTAAGGGTCGTAGCATAAGGGTGTAAAATCCTAGCCACAGCTACATGCAAGTCCTATCGTCCCGAGAGGTAATCCGGGCGCATCAAATTTTCATCTGGTTTAGTGCCCGGTTACCAGCACGGCACGGCGCATACAGTTCAACATGACATTCAACATAATTTCTTCATAAATATATATAGTATCCGGGGTTCCGGCATCGGCACCCACTGGCATCGAGACCCATCAAAGTAAAGCATCTCCAATTAACATCATAACATTCATATATAAAAGTATGCAATATGCGCAAGCATGCTTAATAATTTATAATGATGACATAATATACAATGCAATAATAATATCAAGCCCAAACAACCAAACCCACTCACAATATGTGTTATGTCCCGGTGTTATGAGTTGTCGCCGAAATCAAGTAACACGTCACAAGATGAAAACTTTAAACCTAAATAAAGAGTGAAAATAGGGTTAATTAAGTAAAGGGACGGATCCCCAAAAGGTCTCCCATAAATCATTTAAGTATAAGGTTTTAGGGACAGAGTGGTTGTAGGAGTGGTTTCATGCCCAAATTCTGCAACCACAGGTAAATCCTAGGAAACCAGGGGCTCAGGACAGTCTCAGTCAAGGGCGGTTGCAGGTGTGGTTTCTCAGGAAATGAAACCGCCCATAAATCCGAGCTTTCCAGGGGCCTTCTCAGGGTGGTAATTTCAGGGTGGTTTCTTGCAGGTCTGAAACCACATGTAAATCCTAGCTAACCAGGGGCTTAGGAAGGTCTCTGCCAAGGGTGGTTGCAGGTGTGGTTTCTCAGGTCTGAAACCACATGTAAATCCTACCTAAACAGGGGCTTAGGAAGGTCTCTGCCAAGGGTGGTTGCAGGTGTGGTTTCTCAGGTCTGAAACCACATGTAAATCCTAGCTAACCAGGGGCTTAGGAAGGTCTCTGCCAAGGGTGGTTGCAGGTGTGGTTTCTCAGGTCTGAAACCACATGTAAAACCACATACCAGCAGAACCAAAAATTAAAAGGTTTCTCACTAGGGATTCATTTTCCAAGGGGTTTAAAGGTAGGGAGGCTTCAAGCAAGCTTCCTCCTAGGTCCATTAGGGTTCTAAGACCTCATTAGGTCCATATAATCCCAATGATTCAAGAGGAAAAGCAAAAATAACCTAATTTATGACATAATAGGGTAGAAACCTTAAATTTCTCAAATGGAAAGAGATTGCTTAGGCTTAGAGCTTGTAATGGAGTGAAATAACTCCACCATAGTCTAGGTTTAGAGGTTCCATCGATTCCTTGGGTTCCAAGAGAACCCTAGGTCGAATCTCTCCCATTTCCCAAACCTCAAAACTCAAAATAGATGAAGAGATGTGGGTTTCAATGGCTTACCTTCCCCAATGTAGAAAAGCTCCACGTAGAGGGCTCCACAAGGTGAGGTTCCAAGCCTTCAACCAAGCTTTTCCATTCCTCTTTCTCCTTTTCTCCTTCCTTCTTTCTTCTTTCCTTCTTTCTTCTTTCTTCTTTCTCCTTTCTCTCCTCTTTCTCTCCTCCACGATTTAGGTTAGATGGGAGAAGAAATGAAAATGAATGCTTCTCCCCCCCCTTTGTCTTATTTATAGAAAATGGGTCTTGGGTCCTTTAAGTTAAATGGATCAATAGCTAAATGGGTCGACCCGTTGGTTTTAATTAGAAAAGAACCCAATAAGGATGGGTCCAATTGATTTGACAAGAAATAGAATAAAACCCAGTTTTTGATCCCACATGTCAAATGGGTCAAATAGATTGAATGGATCGATCCAAGTTAAATGGGTCACCCAAGTTAAATGGGTACTCAACGTTAAATGGGTCAAGAAGGCTTAATGGGTTGACCCATTAGTTTTACTTGGGTTAGAACAAGGAATACCCAACCTTGGGTCAAATAGAGTTAGATGGACCCTTAGGTTAAATTGCCACTTAAGCCCAATGGCCGCTTAAGCTAATGGGCCTGCCCACTAGTTATAATTAGGAAAGAACCTAATTAAAAGATGAGCCCACATGATATGGGTATAATTGCTCTTCACGTGTTTCCCCAGGGCAAGTGGGACCCATAAATAGAATATTCCCAACTCAACTAAAATAGCCCGGGCGGTCCAAATCTTGACCCGCACTTTTAGGGCATCGAGGGAAAGGGTAAATAAATAAAATTAAGGGCTAGAACTTACTATTTCCTTGTCATGGTTCGTCACCCATGACCCCGAATAGTTTCCTCCACAGGTAAACCCGCACTATGGTCAATAATTTTGTTGCTGGGTTTAACCACCAGTGAGAACAGCTCACTAGCATACGTGGCAGTGATAACTACACGTCACGGAGAAGAAATAACTATTAATTACGATCCGGGGTGCGGGTATAACACAGAACCAGAATTAGAACTATGCTTCCGTTGAACCAAAAAATGAGGTTCTTAAGCAACTCAAGAAAACACAAGCCAACATAACAATCTGGGGATTGCTAACCGGTTCTCAAATTCATAGAGAGGTAGTCCTAAAAGCATTGGTCAGTGTATATGCGCCAATTGAGACAGAACCAACCCAGCTAGCCAACATAGTAGGAGCCCTCTATGCAGTCAAAGCCGTCATATTTTCAAACAAGGATCTTCTGCTCGAACATCAAATCACATAAAGGCGCTCTATGTTACCATCAATTGCAATGGCAGTCGAATCCCTCAAGTCTTAGTGGATAATGGTTCAACTCTGAATGTCTACCCACTATGACCCATCCAACACATAGGGATCGACCAACCAAAGCTACAACCCTCCACACAATGAGTAAGAGCCTATGACAACACTAGAAGGGATGTCATTGGAATTCTAAGCACCAAAATCAACATGGGCCCGACTAAGTTCCAAGTTGAGTTCCAAGTCATCGACATCCCTTCACTTTCAATATGCTCCTTCGAAGGCCATGTCTCCATGCAGCCAGGATAGTGCCATCCTCTCTCCACTAGAAGCTCAAGTTCATAGTCAATGATAAGGTTGTCACCATCTTGGCTGATCCTGAAGTGATAAGCATGCTTGCTAATGTAGAGGCTAGCAAAGAATCAGATTCTCAACTAGCCGGTTTTCAGTTCGACACTGTGTGCACCACAATACCTGTCACAACCCCTAAGGGAAAAGCTCCCCTTACTCATCTGAATAGTCACAACGTAGCAGTCCTAAACATGCTTTAAAAAATGGGTATTTTCCAGGTATGGGCCTTGGAAAGTCACACTAAGGAATCTCAGAGCTCACCTTACCCTCTCATAACAAAGAGTACAATGGTGTAGGCTATGCCCCAACCAAAGAGGATCTCTCTAAATGGGTCCAAAAAGAGAAACAGAAGAGGAGTGAAGTCTACATGAAAAAATAGTACAAAGAAGACCTCGAGAAGTACAAGATGGTAAAGAAGTCAAAGAGCCCAAATGCGGAGGTAAATGTCACTAAATTTTACTCTATAACTCTCTATGGATATTTCATCAAAGAAGGGGATACCCTCCCTTATTGTGGATTTAATGAACCATGGTACGATAAAATTTCTCAACAACTAATGCCAGATCTTGAAATCTTCTTTATAGATCAAATGGACTGGTTGGAGATCCTTCAAGAAGAACGTGTGGACTCCAACAAAGACTGGTAAGATGAAGAAGCTTCCTTCCACATTAAAGGCCTATTCGAAGGAGTGATCGCTGCACTAGACGGCCCTGAAGATTGGAATCCAAACCTGCAAGCAATGATCTACCCAGCTGAAAGAGCTATACCCAAATGGACCCAATTTTTTGGAATACCGCTTCTACGAAGGCGTCAATAGTTTTAGTCCTAGTCCTAGTTAACATTTCAGCTCTTCTAGTTCCAAGTCCGAGTCCAGTTCTTCTTCTAGTTCTTCTGAGTCCATGTCTGAGTCTGATGTAGACCTTGAGTTTCATTTTAATGAATTACTTTCTATTGGGAAAATTCTTCCCTCCCTCTACAAAAGTTTTGATGATAACAAACAAGTTGGCAAGACATTATGTTCTATTATGTCAATAGGTCTAATATAACAATAAAGAAGAACGAGTCAAGGCTTAATTCACAAGGAAGCTCAAGACAAAGCCTGAAGAGATCAAGCCTATAACAAATTTCTAAGATAAATAGCTCTTGAAGAAAAGACTATTTGAAGATTAAAGAATATTTTGTAAAGAAGAAATCAAGTTGAAGATGCTCCTCTGCATATTCACACACTTGCATAATTGTAATTGCATATGAATAAATAAAATTACATTTGCATCATATAGAGACTCTAGGAAGGTACTTAAAGACCCTAAAAGTCCTTAGTACTAGTTGGGAAAAGACTGGACCAAAGACTGTCAAAGACAGGCTAGTAAAATGCCTAAAAACCCCTACCGATCGGATAATCTGTCCACCGTTGGAAACAGTGAGCAACCGGTTTTAACCGGTTCTCCCAAACGGTCGCCCAACACCTACCGGTAGCTCAATCGGTCAATCGGCTATCAACCACTTGGACTTATGAGTCCTAAAGGCTCTATTTTCCCCAACGATTATATCTAGCGATCAACTGGCAGAACAAAGCGGTTAATCGGTTGAGCTCAAAACTAGCTGTTTTATAGCTATTAGAGCAATTTTAACACATGGTTTTTAGCATTAAATGATGCCTATAAATACTAATTGTATCAAACCTCTTGACCATCACTACAGTCCAAAAGAATACTTTACTAGAAAGTGAAAAGGTCAATTCATGTTCTTGATACTAGTAATTGAAGTTAAGAAGAAAGCTTAGTTACTCAAGCTTTGATATCATCACTTGAAGATTTATCTTGTTTTAGTTTAAAGCTCAAAGCTCAAGCATCTTCATACTTGTTATTGCATATTCACAATTGCATTGTGTGAAGTAAATTGGAACACTTTCGCTTAGGTAACTTTTTCCTTTTCATCTCTCTTATTAATTATTTTCTTACTCTTGAGTCCGATTGACTTTAGACGGGTAAGGCGTGCTTACATTTTCCTAGACTGTAATTAGGTTTTGTAAGGGATTCTCTTATCCTGAAAAGATTGTGGGATTCTCTTATCCTGGTAAAAAGATTTGTAAAGGTGTTTTCCCCACCTATTGTACTAAAAGGAAAAAGATTAGTGAAATTCTCTCAAGGTTGAGAAGAGTGAACGTAGACTCAAGGTTGAGTCGAACCACTATAAATGCTTGTGTTTCTATTGTTTTAATTTTCTTTAAATTACATTGTCTTAAAACTCTAGTATAATTTTAAAAGAACAAAAATTCCACTAAGATAAGCTATTCACGCCCATCTAGGTTATTCAACACTTGGTATCAGAGCGGGAGCTCACTTTATGAGTCTAAAAGATCAATGAGATTACATCACCCTACTGCACTTGAAGGGTTGAATGTATCAAGACCACCATTGTTTAATGGAAACAACTTTTCTTATTGGAAAATTAGATTCAGGTTTTTCACATGTGCCCACAATCTTAATGTGTGGCATGTGATTGAAAATGGATCACACCTATACTCTAAAATAATAGATGGTGAAACCGTACTAAAGGACACATCTGAACTAACTCCCTTGGAAAAGGAAAAAGTTTAATATAATTATAAAGTTATCATCTTTTTACAATATGCATTGAGTGACTAAGAATTTAATAAGATAGCTATGTGTGAGATAGCTAAAGAAATTTGGGATACACTTGTAATTTCATATGAAGCAACCTCATAAGTAAAAGAATCTAAAATAGATAAACTTGTTCATGAATATGAACTGTTTAAGATATTAGAAAATGAGAACATTGCTAGTATACTTTTAAGATTTACTAACATTATCAATAAGCTGAAGGGTCTTGAAAAAACCTACACCAAATCAGAGAATGTTTGAAAGATCTTCAGATCACTACCCCCAAAGTGGAGATCAAAGGTAACTATAATCAAAGAAGCCAAAGATCTTGAAAACATAAGTATGGATGAATTATTGGGCTCTTTACTAACTCATGAAATTGAGTTGAATGAAGATAAAAAATATGCTGAGACAAAGAAACCTAAGAAGAAAGTCATTGCACTCAAAATGTCTAATATATCTGATGATGAGAGTGAGGAGGACAACATCACCTTCTCTGATAAAGAAATATCCTTGATAACTAGAAAATTTCAAAAGCTTCTCAAAAGAAGAGGAAGATCATCCAACAAAGAAAGCTCTTCCAAGGAACCAAGGTAAATTTTCATCCAAAGATAAAACTGTATCTACTAACAAAAAGGATATTATTTGCTTTGAATATAGAAAGCCAGGACATTTCAGAACCGAATGTCCAAAATCTAGAGAGAAGAAGAAAGCCTATGCTGCAAAAATTTCTTGGGACTCTAGTGAAGAAGAACAAGAAGAGGAGTCCGATGATGAACAAAGCAATCTAGCACTTATGACACTTACTCAAGAGAAAGACAATGATGAGGTAAATTTTGGATATATTACAGCATCTAAATATAGTGATCTATGTGATGATATAGATACTAATAACATTGATGAAAATGACATTGAGAAAGGCTTTGAAACACTATATAAAACTAGTCAACGACTAGAAATAACCAAAACTAATCTTGAAAAAAAAGTGATTTTATTACATAATAAAATAGATGACTTACATTCTTATATTGCAAAGCTTGAAGAGGAGAATGAAAATTGACGACTACTCTACATACCTTTACCAAAGGATAAAAATCCTTAGATACTCTTCTTGGTACACCACAAAAAGGACCTCTGGACAAAGAGGAATTAGGCTATAATGGAAAATCTCATATTAAGTCAAAGACAAAGAAAAAGTTGTGTATCAAGAAGGCAAAAGGTTCAATCAACTTCTCATGCTTCTCATTCAAGAAGTAGAGAAAGAAGTCAAAGATATGAAAAATAAAACAATTATGCCTTTCAATATGCATCTCAAAGAAGGGGTAGACCCCAAAGAAACTTTGCACCTCAAAGAATCTAAAGGCAATACCATCAACCTCAGGCTCCATACATGATGGAAAGAAGGCCTAGACCTTAATATACTCATAAGTCGTATATAACTTATCATCCTGAACCATATGGCTATTATAGATCAAATGCATACCAAAGAACTCAAAGAGAAAGGAGGCCTCAAAAATATTTTGATCATCAAAAGCCACAAAAACCAGTAAATGCACCTTTTCCATTTGACATCTGTGATCCTAGGTATCAACGACCTAAAGGTTATGTTTCAGATAAGAACAATAACCATAAAAAGGTTTGGGTACCTAAAGGAAGATTTGATCCTAACACCAATAGACCCATGAAGGTATGGGGACCAAGTTATAATTGACTCTGTTTTATAGGTATGTTTGAAGAGCAAAAACAAAACTGAATGGTACATCGACAGTGGCTGCTCCAAGCATATGACAGCAAACTTCAAATTATTTATAGAACTAAAGAAGCAAGATGGTGGATGGGTGACTTTTGGAGACAATGAAAAAAAATTATTGGTATTGAAAATATTGAAATCGGAGGTACAATAATTTCAAATGTATGTTTAGTAACTAAATTAACATACAATTTGCTTAGTGTTAATCAACTATGTAGTGTGGGATATAAAGTAAACTTTGATGTGTCACACTGCTTGGTAGTTAATTCTGAAAATCAAGTAATGTTGAAAAGGATTAGAAGAAATAATATTTATACATGCTTGATTGGTGAATCTAACCTTAAGAACACTTGCTTTATTTCCAACACTGAATCTAGTGTATGGCATAGGAAGCTTGGTCATATAAATGTAAAGCTAATCAAAACTATTGCTTCCAAAAATTTAGTTAGAAATCTTCCAAAACTGAATTTTGACAAAGATCATTTTTGTGATACATGTCAAAGGGGTAAACAGACCAAGGTATCACATAAGACCAAAAATATTGTGTCAACCGATAGACCTTTAAAACTATTACATCTACACTTATTTGGACCAATCACAACACCTAGTCATGGTGGAAAACACTATACCTTTGTGATAGTTGATAACTATTCAGGATTTACATGGACTCTATTTTTTAGTCATAAAAACAATGCCTTTAATGAATTTTCATCTCTATGCAAGAAGATTTAAATAAGAAAGGCTATATGATTTCAACCATTCAAAGCGACCATGGAGGAGAATTCAACAACCAGAATCAATTCGAAAAATTTTGTGATGATCAAGGGATCACACATAACTTTTCTGCCCCTAGAACTCCCCAGTCTAATGGAGTAGTTGAAAGGAAAAATAGATCTCTTCAAGAGACTGCTAGAACTATGTTGAATGAATACTCTTTACCCAAATGTTTTTGGGCTGAAGCTGTAAGCACAGCTTGTTATATACTAAATCAAGTCTCTATTAGAAAAATACTCAAAGACACCATATGAGTTGTATCATGAAAAAATCCCCAAAGTTGACTATTTTTAAATCTTCGGATGCAAATGTAGTATATTAAATACTAAAGAGAAGCATGAAAATTTTGATGAAAAGTCAGACAAAGGCATCTTTCTTGGATACTCCTTAAATAATCGTGCTTATAGGGTATTTAATAAGAGAAGCTTGGTGGTTGAAGAGTCCATGAATGTTAAATTTGATATTTCTCTACCAAAGGAAAAATATAGACCCTTGGATGACGATGATGAAGACTTCCTGGTAGAAATCAATAAGAAAACTGAAGATACATATCTTGAAAAGCCACAAGACCAAACTTAAGAAATGCCTACATAAATTATTTTTGTAAAAGACCACACTTTGGAACAAATTATTGGAAATCTTGATATAGGTGTACAAACAAGATCTAAAATCTAGAACACTTGCAACTGTGCTGCTTTTCTATCCAAAATAGAACCCAAAAAACATAAAAAAAGCACTTAGTGATAATGATTGGATTATTACTATGCAAGAAGAACTATATCAATTCGAAAGAAATGATGTTTGAGAACTTGTATCTAAACTCAAAAATAAAATAATTATTGGCACTAAGTGGATTTTTAGAAATAAACTTGACGAGGATGGAATAATAATAAGGAATAAAGCAAGGTGGGTTGCCCAAGGATATAATCAACAAGAGGGAATATATTTCGATGAAACCTATGCCCTTATTGCTAGACTTGAATCTATTAGAATGTTATTGCATGCCACAAAAACTTCAAATTATTTTAAATGGATGTCAAAAGTGCATTCTTGAATGGATTCATAATGGAAGAAGTTTTTGTTGCACAACCTCTTGGATTTGAATATTCAAAATTTCCATCTCATGTTTTTAGATTAAACAAAGCATTATATGATCTTAAATAGGCTCCTCAAGCATAGTATGATAGATGAAGTAAATTCTTGTTTGAAAATAATTTTTTTATGGGAAAAGTAGATACTACATTATTTGTTAAGCACAAGAATTCTGATTTAATCATAGTTCAGATTTATATGGATGATATAATTTTCGGTGCTACAAATGACTAATTATGTGTTGAATTTGGTACTTGTATGAGCAATAAATTTGAAATGAGTCTGATGGGTGAGTTCAATTCTTTTTTAGGACTCCAAATAAAATAAACTTTTAAAAGAATATTTTTTAATCAATTCAAATATGTGAAAGAATTATTAAAGAAATTTGATATCAACTCATAAAAATCATCTAACATTCCAATGAGCACATCCCTAAAACTATGAAAGGATGAAAATGGTATATCAACTTATGCAACTCAATATAGAGGAATGATTGGATAATTATTATATTTAACTGCTAGCAGACCTGATATCATGTTTAGTGTCTGTGCTTGTGCTAGATTTCAGGCAAATCTCATGCAATCACATGTTAGTGCCGTAAAGCAAATTTTCAAGTACTTGAAAGGCATGATTGACATTGGATTATAGTATCCTATGCATAATGATTTTGATCTTATAAGCTTCTCTGACATTGATTTCACTGGTTGTCACGTTGATCGAAAAAGCACTAGCGGTATGTGTCATTTCCTGATTTAGCAAGAAACAAGATTTTGTTGCCCTCTCCACCACTAAAGCTGAATACATCACTGCTGGAAGGTGCTGTGCCCAAGTCCTTTAGATGTGACAAACTCTTATGGACTATGGAATATCCTTCCCGCCATCAATAATTCAATGTCATAACACAAGTGCTATAAATCTCAGCAAGAATCCCATTCTTCACTCCTGAGCAAAACACATCGATATCAGACACCATTTTCTAAGGGATACAATTCAAAAAGGTGAAGTGACTCTTATCTACATAGAAACCAAAAAACAACTAGCCGATATCTTCACAAAACCCTTGCCAGAAGATAGATTTTATACTCTTAGGAGAGAATTAGGGATTTGAATCCATTTGAATAAATCTCTGTAATATTTTCCTAAGAAAACCCTAGAACAAAACCTAGGTCCAAAATCTGAAAATTTTAAGTTTTTCACTCAAACCGGTCGATCGGATCGTGAAAATCTCTATTTAAAGCCAATCCATGGGTCCATTGGCTCACTTGTCTTTTCTTATTGTTTGACCTCTTCTTTTCTAAAATCCTAGGGCAAATAAACTAGGCCAAATACTCTCCAAAACCCCTTGATTCCTTGTCCCTATTCCATCAAATCTCACCACACTCAATCAAAACCCTCCTTTTCTCCATCCGGGGTTTTGAAGAAGGCGCTCCAAGCAAGAAGAGAAAGACTCTTGCCAACAATGGTAAACCTCCTTCAATCATGCTTTTTTCATCCTTGGAGGCTTCAATCTTTTGGCCTAAGTACTTGGAGAGGAAAGTCATTCAAGAACGCCATGTGAGGACTTCGAAACTCCAAACTAGTAACATCTCTGAGTATTACTCCTTCCTAGGTTGGGATGCCACTCTTTATCCAATAATCTTTGCTATCCCAATCTTGTCAAGTATTTTTATTGCAATCTACAAGTTGTTCAAGAAGACAATGACATTAGAATCAATTCTCTTGTCAAGGGCACTCCCATCTCCTTTACCTTGGATGATCTTGAAGACATCCTCAATATTAGGGCTTTTGGTGAGAAGAAGTTTCTCAAGACCAAACAAGATTTTGATGACTTTATGAATGAGGCTGAAGTGTATGGAAAAATTATGATTAATTACAATGGGGATTCACATAACCTCAAGGCTGTCCAACTTCATGACACTCCTAGGATCATATGTTTGATTAACTCCTACAACACTCTTCCCAAAGGAGGTCATAGGAATGCTGGCAAGCCTTTTGAGGCCTTTCTTGCCTGGTGTCTTGTTACTGGGAACCAAATTAGTCTACCTTCTCTCATGATGCGAGTTATGGAGATTGCATCTCGAAGGACTACGAAGGATAATCTGTTGTATGGTCGATCTCTCACCACTATCTTTCATTATTTTCAAGTTGATTTTTCTGGTGAAATTCCTTATTACAAGCCATGTGATATTGATGCCACCGCCATCAAGAAAATGAACCTTTTGGTGGTTCCTTCCTTTGTCGATACCTCTTAAGCTCAAAGAGGGCTACCCAAAACAATGCCTTCAACACTGAAGATGAGGACTATGATGAAAGCGATGAGAAGGATGAGGATTACAATCCTGAGACAGGTGAAGGATCCTCTAGTGCATCTGGTGACAGGAAAGTTGTGATGGACTACATGGAGAAGACAACTGGGAGGCTCGATGAGATGGACAAGACGCTTGTCTCCATTGTGTTTGATCTTGCCCACATCACAAGCTACTTCAACATGCCTCCTTCTCCTGCTCCTTAGTTTTTATTCCATCTTTTGATAACTCAGAACAATTTTTATTTGGGTTGTAATAACCTTAGATTTGAACTCTTTACTTTTCCTTCAGTTTGCAATACACCCCCCCCCCCATAACTTTAAGTAGTTTTTTATATGGATGATATATTTTATTCTTACTTAAGTACCTATATCTCTTGTATTCTTCTTACATTTTAATGCATATGCTTAGGGGGAGTATGCTTATGGATATGCAGATCTTATATGCGGGGGGAGCTTCTCTGAAGTTATTTCTTTTTTCTGTTGACAAAGGGGGAGAAGAATCATGATATTTATGATTTGAATTTACTTGCAACTTATGCTTATATTTATTTATAATGATGATGCGTGAGTTGTTTGTATTATTGCTCATAGTTATGTTTATAATGATGATGCATGAGTTACATGTTGTATTTATTATTTCCAAATCATATTGTTGTCATCATCAAAAAGGGAGAGATTGTTGGGAAAATTCTTCCCTCCCTCTATAAAAGTTTTGATGATAACAAACAAGTTGGCAAGCCATTGTATTCTATTATGTCAACAGGTTTAATACAATAATAAAGGAACAAGTCAAGGCTTAATTCACAAGGAAGCTCAAGACAAAGCCTGAAGAGATCAAGCCTGTAAAGAATTTCCAAGATAAATATCTCTTGAAGAAAAGACTATTTGAAGATCGAAGAACAACTTGTAAAGAATAATCAAGTTGAAGATGCTCCTATGCACATTCACACACTAGCATAATTGTAATTGCATACGTATAAATAAAATTGCATTTGCATCATATAGAGACTCTAGGAAGGTACTTAAAGACCCTAGAAGTCCTTAGCATTAGTTAGGAAAAGACTGGACCAAAGACTGTCAGAGACAGGCTGGCAAAATACCTATAAACCCCTACCGGTCGATCGGCTATCGACCACTTGAACTTATGAGTCCTACCAGCTCTATTTTCCCCAACGGCTATATCTAGCGATCGACCGTCAAAACCAAGCGGTCAACTGGTTGAGATAAAAACTAGCCATCTTATAGCCGTTAGAGTAATTTTGACACATGATTTTTGAGCATTAAATGATGCCTATAAATACCAATCATGTCAGACCCTTCGACCATCACTATAGTCCAAAAGAATACTTTACTGGGAAGTGAAAAGGTCAATTCAGGTTCTTAATGCTAGTATTTGAAGTCAAGAAGAAAGCTTAGTTATTCAAGCTTGACATCATTACTCGAAGATTTATCTTCTTCTAGTTTAAAGCTCAAAGCACAAGCATCTCCATACTTATCATTGCATATTCACAACTGCATAGCGTGAAGTATGTTGGAACACTTTCTCTTAGGTAACTTTTTTCTTTTCATCTCTCTTATTAATTATGTACTTACTCTTGAATTAGGTTGACTCTAGCTGGGTAATGCGTGCTTACATTTTCTTAGACTGTACTTAAGTTTTGTAAGGGATTCTCTTATCCTTTACAGATTGTGGGATTCTCTTATCCTTAAAAGATTGTAAGATCCTCTTATCCTGATAAAAATATTTGTAAAGGTGTTTTCCCCACCTATTGTACTGAAAGGGAAAAGATTAGTGGAATTTTCTCAACATTGAGAGGAGGGGACGTAGACTCAAGGTTGAGTCGAACCACTATAAATGCTTGTGTTTCTCTTGTTTTAATTTACTTTAAATTACATTGTCTTGAAACTCTAGTATAATTTTAAAAGAACAAAAATTCCACTAAGGTAACCTATTCACCTTCCCTCTAGGTTATCCAACACTTTCTTCCAGTTACATTGTGTCTCTTCTTGCTTACATAAATGAGGATGAAATGTTCAATGATCCTCCACCCGATCTCCTAAAAATAATCCAACAAAATAAAGAGAAAAGAGCTCAACCAATCCCTGAGAGCTTTAAAATCATCAATTTAGGATCATCAAAA
The DNA here is from genome assembly GCF_018873765.1 of Telopea speciosissima. NCBI lineage: Eukaryota > Viridiplantae > Streptophyta > Magnoliopsida > Proteales > Proteaceae > Telopea > Telopea speciosissima. The sequence continues at coordinate 33,523,098 of NC_057924.1, read as the reverse complement.
TTGCCAAGAGAAATAAAAATTGGCTCAACTTTGAATGAACAAGAGGTCCAACCTCTAATTGAACTTTTAAAGGAATACATGGAAGTGTTTGCATGGTCATACGATGACAGACCCGGAATTGACACCAACATTGTCACACACCATTTACCCTTATATCCTGGGATGAAACCAGTAAAGCAAAAACTTATATGGATGAGACCGGAATGGATCTTGAAGATCAAGGAGGAAGTCACTAAACAACTTGAAGCAGGATTCTTAGAAGTGACTGAATACACTGAATGGTTGGCCAACATTGTGCCAGTACCCAAGAAAGACAGACGAGTCCGAATGTGTGTAGACTTTAGGGACCTGATAAAAGCAAGCCCAAAGGATGACTTTCCTCTACCACACATTGAAATACTCATAGATAATACGGCCAAGAACGCCCTTCTATCCTTTATGGACGGGTTCTCAGGATACAATCAGATCAAAATGGCACCTGAAGATATGAAAAAGACATCCTTCATAACTCAATGAGGAACACATTATTACAAAGTGATACCATTTGGGCTAAAGAATGCCAGAGTGACCTATCAAAGAGTGGCAGACACAATTTTATATAACCTAATGCATAAAGAGGCCGAGGTCTATGTCGACGACATGATCGTTAAGTCAAAAGAACATGAGGGACATGTAGAAGCCTTAAGAAAATTCTTTGAAAGAATTAAGACATACAAGCTAAGGTTAAACCCCCAGAAGTGTGTATTTGGGACAAACGGCTGGAAAACTCTTAGGATTCATAGTCAGCCACAGCGACCACCAAAATTAAGGCGATTATGGACATGCCATCACCCAAAATCGAAAAAGAAATAAGAGGATTTCTTGGAAGAATACAATACATCAGTCAGTTCATTTCTCAATTAACCATGGTGTGTGAATTGTAGACGCTAAATTCTGTCAGCCCCCCAGCGATGACGACAATCGGACATAGAAGACTGATAATGTCCCCAAAAACCAAACACAATATCAGAGAACATCTCCTTCAGTCCCTAAAGTGTACATCGTGCACGCGACCCCCCCCAGATAGTCCCAGACGGCCCACACAACCCCACGAGGCAGTATCACAGTCGCAGCCCCGTAGGGTGGAGTCGCGGCCTGCGTTGTCCTGCCATGCGGCCTCATGGCTCCCCAAATCTGAATTTTTTTCTCCATATTTGCTCTACCGCGACCCCACCATGCAGTCCCGTATGTTTTCCGCAGCGCCGCTGAACCCAAATTCTGCCTATAAAAGGGGGTCACCCACCTCATTTGAAAAAGAGAAGTTTTTGGGAGAGGGGACACCCCCAAAGCTCCAATTTTCAAGTTTTTCCTTATTTTCCATGTTTCGGGGCTCTTCCCCAATCCGATTTTGAGCCTTTAAGTCTCTCCCCTCTTTCCGAAGTCCGGGCTATCCGAGTCTGGCTTCCTCAACCCTTTCTTGCCCAAATCTGGGAAACCTCCCGTGGCATAGCCACTTTGTCTAGCCTTTGAGCCTCTACTTTCCAAAGCCTTGGAATGCCATTATTCTGTCCGAGATCGTAAGATTCGACACCCGTAAGCCATTACTCTGTCTGACAAAGGGACAAAGTCAGTCTTTTGCCTCCACCTGAGTTGGGGGACGTCGTCTATTTTGTATAGTTACATTTATTTAAAGCATACAGGTATACATTTCTTTCGTTAACTTTTAATTTAAGTACAATGTAGTCCTTTCAAGTGCTCCTGTGTAGTGTACAGTAGTTAGTATAACATAGTTTAATTTAATTAAATAGTTTGTGCATCATTATTTAGCCATATATGTGGAAACAGGGCATTCATGAAGGGAGAATATTCGAAAACAAACATCTAGTAGAAAGACCGGTTCATCCGGGCGAGATGGGTGCCTAACACCTTCCCACTCTCGTAACCTAACCACTTACCCCGAATCTCTGACCAGACCAATCGAAGTCTCGTAGCCCTTCTAGAGCTCCACCAATGGGTCCTAGGCCCTAACCCTAGGTGTCGACTCCATTTCATTTTATTATATGCCCCCCATCCCCTGATAAATTAACACCATACTCTATGAGAAAATGAATTCCCTTCTCTCCTTCCCAAAACAAAGAGGAGCAATTAAAAACCCTCTGTGCACGCCTAGCGCCAGGGGGGACGGATTCTCACAGTGGCAACTCCGCTGGAGATTGATGGTCAAGCTTTCAATAGATGCTACCATTGAATGCAAGAACTTTCTCCCTTCTGCATTAATTGATTCAAACATGTTTGGCTAACCCCTTTTGTTGTACTAACTGCATCATGCATCGTGTTCGAAGTGAAATCAAACGACGAGGGTATTCCCTGTTGTGCCTCTACCCCCGAGGAGGTGGGGTACATCATAATAAGTACTCTAAGATCGGATGATACCCGCTTCTTGCACCATTATCTTGCACACAGAACACTTCATGGGAACACACAGCCCCGTGGTTAGTCATTGAAGCCCATGTGTAATCATGGGTAATTCGCGATCGAAGCCACAGCCCTTGATATTTACTATACGGGTCTAGAATCACCAATAAGTGTATTTGCTAATGTGCCATGGGGTACTCCACTACTCAAAAAGGGCACTAGTTTGATTACTCTGAGATCACATGATCTATTCCCCAGGTATATTAAAACAACCATGTACTCGTAATTCGCTATCACGAGCAATAGGTATGTCGGTCCTGTTAAGGCTGACTATGTTCTATCCTATCAGCCTACCTATTGCATGCATCATGTAGGAAATTAGATCATATATGACTAGAATATGCCACAAACTAACCTCGTAGCTTTTTGAGGTTAAAAGTGGAAATCCCATCAGCATACTTTCTCTTAATGCAGAATACCAATCAAGGGAAGAATTCTATTTGTCCCTCGATTATCCCTCGAATGTCCCTCGATGCACATTGTATATCAATTTAGATCAGTGTATCCAAAAATATAGCCTCGATTGTCCCATGGAAAAAGATACACTGTCTAAATAATGCGACAATGATAGAATTCTGATGAGGGGTGCTCTGTATTAGGAAAAGGTAGGTCATTGAGAAGTCCTCGATTAGATCTCCTTGTGATGATTCAAATTTGATTTCTGAGAACTATTAAATGAGGAAGGATCTATGACAAGCTTGCATCATATCACAAGATCGCAAGGGTTATTCCCGAGCAGTCTTAAACGTAGATGCAAACCTTACCATTGACTACCCCGATAAAATAGAATCAGGAGAGTGAAAGCACATTGTCACTTTGTTTGTATACAAAAAAAATATAAAATATTAAAACAAGATAAAAAATGAATCACTTGAGTCTTAAATTGGTCCCCTTTTATCATTACAAGGTACAATTCCACGACAAAGAAAATCCTCGTTACCCGTGTGGAACCGTCGTGGCGGTTGATTGAACCAGGCCATTCTCCACCAATTCTCACCTTTTAAGCTAGTTGAAAATTCTAGTTCACCTCCCTTGACTTCTAGTCCCTCGACACAAAGTCCAACAAGGTCACCCCCTATTACAAGCACCATGGATCTGCCAGAGGCCAATTCTTCAAAAGAAGTACTAAGTCAGCAAATGGTTAGCATGCGGAGGGACATGACTGAGATGAAACAACTAGTTACGCAGTTGGTCCAGTTAATGCAAGGTCAATCTCGAGCAGATAATGCACCAACCCCTAGAGAGCCACGGGTGACCCCAACGATGTCTAGGGCACACCCCAGGATCATAATAGAAGAAGAGGATATAGCCATCAATGCTCACCAGGACCCACCAAAAATGGAAAGGGAAGAGTAGATGAGGGAGAAAGTTGAGAAGCTCAAAGTGGCAATGAAAGGAAAGGCTGTTGAAAAACCAGAAGAAGACATGGTCAGTTTCGCTAGAGAAAGAATACCCAAAGATTTCAAATGGAAACTCGACAAGTTCGACGGGATAGGAGATCCCCGAGCGCACTTGAAGTTTTTTATTACAGTAGCCAAGTCGTGGAATCTCACAGAAAATCAAATGGGATAACCATTCCTCTACTTGTTAGTAGGATCAGCTCTAAGGTGGCTGACCCAATTGGACCAAACTCAGACTCAAACTTGGTCGGCAATTGTGAAGGCATTCACCAAACAGTACTCTTACAACACCGAAGTGGAGATCACTGGGTGTGAGTTGGAAACCCTAAGGCAAGGAACTGACGAGGGATTTTTTAACATCATCATGAGGTTCCATGAAAAGGCATCCAAGATGTGGAATCGCCCGAATGAATTACAACAAGTGGAAATCATATTAGAAAACCTACATGGAGAGTACCATGATCGCCTCTACTATTAGCACATCAAGACCTTCGAAGCACTCATAGTCATTGGGAAGCGCATTGAGGACAATCTCTTCAAAGGAAAATAAGCCCAGACTTCAACTAAAGAAGTTTCTGGATCTTATTCTGGCAAGAACAACAAAGGCAGAAGAGGGGAAGGTCCCGAAGTGAATGTAGTTACTACCGTTCAGTACACTGAGAAGAAAATTTCACCAATAGTTGCTCCTCCTTTGGTAATCCAAACTGAACAGTTAACCCCTCCCAGATAGTTTACCTTCAACAATATGACACCTACTCACCTTTTCTTCAAACTCAAGAGGGAAGGGATGTTGGATGTCGTACCATCACGACCCGTGAACATGGCCAATCCACCTCAAGGATATAAGTCAGAGTGGCAACGTTATTACCACAATCAGAAGGGTCATCAAACAGATAGATGCATACACCTCAAACATGCAATCCAAGACTTGATAAATGTAGGGAAAATTGAACTAAAGACAGGTCAATAGCCCAATGTGACTACCAACCCTCTACCAGATCATGGAGTGAACATGTTACAAGAGGATGTTCCCTTTAAGGACCCGACGGTCCTAATTCAACCTGTGAAGTAAGAGCGAAAGCTGATGGACCCTCGAATCTATAGGGCTATCAGCCCAAACTGAGGAGAGTAAGAAGAAAAGAAAAGAATCGGTGGTGCTAAAGCAAGAGCCGAATGAAGGATTTTTTGAATTGATCAGGAGGTTCTGCAAAGAAGCCAAAAGGATGCAACCCCCTCTAACAGAGGAAGAGCAAATAGAGATAATCCTAAAGAATCTACATAGAGTATACCATGAGTATCTATACCCTCAGCGGCGTGAGATAATGGAAACATTTGCCACCCTGAATGATTCGCTTGATGAAGATGAACTCGACCCCCCAAGGTTGTCTATGGGATCTGTGAATGCTTTGGAAGAAGGGACAACGGGTTTGGACTCAACCACTCTAATCCTGCCTGTAAAAGCATCTTTGAGGGAATTGAGATTAGTATGGAGGGACAAAGTCCATCTCATGTGGCAGATTGACCTCCCTGCAGAAGCAAGGACCAATATCAGCAATTTCCTAAAGTAAATGTACAAAGAAGAGATAATCAAAAGTCGGCCAATGCCATTTCGTGGTCGGAGCATGCACGCTCAAAAAAGGAGGGTGAAGAGAATGATGGTATGTGTTTACTGTGCAAGGACAAACTGCAATGAAAAGTTCAGAGGAGGTGGACAAGGCTGTGACTGAGGGAAAAGGCCTAGCCTTGGACCATTGGATGATGAAGTTTGAGTTTCTAGAGAATGGACTTGATAGCCTTGGACCCAATGTGCAACTGAGAGCATTCGGGTTCACCGACTATGAGATCAGTTACCTGGCATATGTGGAGAATTTGGGAGATGAAGATGATTTCATGGTTCACATTCAACCCATTGAGGAAGGGCCATCTGAAGACAGCATGAGAACAATTGAAGAGGTCACACCGAGTCTAATCTAAGCTGTATTTGCTCTAGCCATTGGTGAAACTCTATCTTATCCAGATGGTAGGAGGTACCGATGATAGTGAAGAAGAAGGATTTGAGCCACAATCTGAAGATGAGTTCTCTGTTGGAATCCTACAGTGGATAAATAGCATCAAAGTTGATGATTATGAGGCAAACCCAATAGACTTCATTCAGCCTATCCCTCAAGAAGACGAAGGAAGAAGTGGCGACGAAGTAGTAAGGTCTCCAGTAAATCGAATAAGGGTGTGGTACATCAAAGGGGAAGACTTTAACAAATGGAATATTAGCATCTTCTATCAAGTGCAAGACATCCTTGAGCTAATGTCCACAACTTAATGCATCCTATATAAGGCTGCTTCCCACTTCCCAAACATGGTGTGCGAACACTTCGCGGCCCAATGCGAGAAGATAGAGTTGCTAACGGAAGAAGACTTTCTCCAGAGGGATCCTCAGAATGGTCGACAAGATTCATCAAATGCTTTTTGAAGTAGTGCCTCCAGACAAAATGTTAAACCCGTGCCCAAAAATATGGGCTAATTTGAATTTTTGGTTGTGAGTCTGAAACCCGAGGTCATAGCTACCAATACCTTGTGGAGCATTGACCGAGTAGTCAAGATAAAGGATGTAAGCCCATTGGTGAAGGCCTACATACCGTTAAGAAGGCAAATACTAACTCCTTGCAACTATACAATTCACCACCAAATGTACAACCTAAGGTAGGTATCACCCCTTGATTTCTAAGGCCCTACTCGAATACATGATTCATTAGGTCTAAGAAGCATGTAGGTGAGTGGTCACGTGAAGGCCTTGGCCTATGGATGATCTGACACAAAACAGCAAAGTGCTTTTAGCCTATTTTGGGTTTGAGATCTGACTAGGGTTATGAATAAGTTTTAGTCTAGGTTGAGTTTGGATCATCCAAATTGTCGCATGTCATGATGAGAACTCAATTCCATACATGCATGTTAAATCCTAACTCGAAGGTCAAATTCTGCTACTCTGGCAGATTGACCCCTGTTTAATTAAAATGGTATAACTTCATCATCCGAATAGAGCTTAATTTTATTAGAAGGAACCATTGTCCAATTCTATCTCCAGATGATCTGGAATTTCACTTCAAGTTGCTGTAATGGATTGAGTTCTTCTATTCGAGAAGATTGACCCCTGTTCAGTTAAAATGACATAACTCAACCATGTGAACCTCAATTTCCTTGATTCTTAATTTGTCAGAAACTAGACTCATAGGACTTCATTTTTTAGAATAAACCATTTTCCAATTCTCCCTCCAAGTGAGCTGAAATTCCACTTAAAACCCAAACTTTCCTATTGTTGCTGTCTCTGGTCGATCCACACTGGTCGATCCGGATCAACTAGTCCGATCAACTAGTGTTGCTGTTGTGTATATTTTTCACCTCTGATGTGTGGGGCCTGGTGTCTCGCACCCCAAATCATCTCTCGGCACTTCAACCAACCTATGGAAATATTGCCCCAACAATGTGACCATGAGTGGTCCACCGATAGACCTAAGTGCATTAGAATGGACTATAGAATGTGTTTTTAGCCAAAATGACCCCAACCAAACAAGCCTAAAGTCAGCCCCTATCTCCCCCTCCCCCGTTTTAGAATTCACCCTATTCATTTTGTTGAGAGGAGAAGGAGAGAAAGAGAAGAGAAGAAGAGGAGCTTGGATCGATTCTTCAAGCTTAGCAACCTTAAGGTGTCGGTCTCCAGCTCTGTTTCCTTAATCTTCTGTGCTGTTCTTAACTCCTACATATAGCCAACTTCATGGTCTTGATATGCACTCTTCATCCATCATTCCTATATATGATATTCCATGGATTTCTTGCTTAGATGCTAGGACATTTTTACATGCATGTGAAGATCTACCCCTCTACACCCCTTCTCTGTTTTCTCTTGGGTCCAGATTTGTCATAGTTATCATTCTAGCCTAGGAATGACAATCTCTATGCCCTATGGTAAGTTTAGATTGAAGCTTTATGATATATGACATGTTTTCTTTGAATGCATGTCAATTCCATGATCAAACATGTACAACAGTACTGATTTGGAGCTAACCAAACCCTTCTAGTCTTCTACAGATTTATGTGTATGAAACCCATGCATGTTGCCATGTGGGCCATAGATCCCAAACCCCACCCATGCATGTTTGATTTTTCCTTTGAAACATGATGTTTGCCATAGAACTAACCTACCCTTGCTCCCTAATCATCCTTATTAGCCATAGATCAGTAGAACCAAGCCTATATAGTGAAAACTTTCAGATTTTTCGAGTTGTACAGTCACTGGTCAATTAGATGGACCAGTACCAATTGTCCACTACCAGAAACTTGAACCAGATCTGAACCTGATCAACCCCATGGTCTGAAACATCATATGGGAGGCCATTTATGTAAACCAAATAGAAAACCATGCCCTGTTGCTATTTAGGTGACAGGTTGATTCACTCGGGTTGATTTGATCAACCAGTCCAATAAACTAGTACAGATCCTTGAATGAAAACCTAACTAAACTATGTGGGAATCCTTAGAGCATCACTTGAAAGCCCTATTGTGGAAAACCATGTAAAATTCCATAAATCCCTTTCAGTTTTGTTGCTGCTAGCACTACTAGTTGATTTAATCGACCACTTGGATCGACCACTGCTGCTGTCATTCTAGAATTGAGTTTGGCCTTGGTTTAAAACTTAGACCAAGGGTACCCTGTGACTCCATATCCATTTAAACACTAATTAATACTTGCTTTTGATGCAATCAATCTTAGGAAATAACACTTTGCTTGACAAGGAGTATTGGAGTACGATCGAGAACCAACAACCAATTGAACAACAAGATACTAAACAAGGTGAGTGGAATTACACCATACGTGTAGATGTAACATAGCTATGGGTGTATGGCAAGAAGAATAACCTACTTTAATTTTTCTTATTTAAATCCTTATGTCTTATTGGAATTACATGAAGGGTAATTTACATTGTTTTCTCTATAAAATCTTATTTCTTATTGGAATTATATTGAGAATTGTTGATGGAATACATGTATAAAATTGCTAGTTTGGATGTCGTAGCCGGCATGGAAACGAGGCTGGTGGTGGCCCGTAGAATGGGATGCGGGGCACTACCCGACCCGTACTATGTCATATAGAATGCATATGGTTAGGGTATCATTCCCCGTGCTATGCACCCTTACCAACAGGGGTTAAGGTGTTGGACACCACAATTGTGTGGGGTCAACGCCCCGAATGGGCATTGGTCGTTCAGTGGACTTATCGAGTCATTAGGACAGGTGATGTCGGTTGTTCCATCAGTCAATAGGGCTGGTGTTAGCATAGTGGTAACCTAGAGGGCTGGTTGGGCTGACCTTGGGAAGAGATGCTAGAGCCAACTAGTTTTCTTTGACAACTTAATGGGTGTATCGCGCGAAGGGGTTAGAAGCCCGCACCAGGGATACACGTATTGGGGATTGTAGTAGCATTTCACCTACCTTAGTTTTGTTGTTAGGTGGATCAATATATATAAATGAATCTCATGCATATAGACTAATAGTTGTGTTTGCATGTGCATGCATAGTATATATTTCATTCATGGGCTCGGTGGAGCTCACACTCGAACATATTTTCTTTTAGATAGTACTCCAGGTGGACATCTCAATGGCTGGGAGACTCATTTCACTGCGGAGTATGATGGTGATTATGACCATTTGGGTTTGGACCCCAAGGGAGGTTATCCCTCTTGTGCGGGTGACCAAGGTGGCCCTTGAGGATGATCCTTGAGGTATGGTCAGCATACTGATCTAACCTTTTAGGGACTCTTTTTGGGTAGATAGGATCTACTAACCCCCTTCTTTTATATAGCTACTTGGGCTCTTGATGTTGTAGCCCTTTTTGTATTTTTGTAAAGCTATTGGTTAGAAAAGTATTGACTGCATGATCAAGCGGTGAAATGAAACAATGAACGATGTATTGTATAATGTTTAATGATAAGCTTTAGCTTCCGCAGCACTCTGTATCTCTTTTATTATCCATTGTTATGGGTGTGTGTTTTGTGAGTTATATTAATTACTTCTGGATCCTGGGGATTTGGCGGATGTTGTTATACATTCTGGGTCACTTGCCCAATCAATCCTCCTAGGGGTGGAGTGGGGTGTGACAGAGTGGTATCAGAGTGAGAAGCTCTTTCTATAATCACAAACAGCGAAGATAGGACAACTAGTAGCATAGAACTAAGAGAACAAATAGATAAACAAACATGAGATAAACTTGTGGATAAAACACCATAGGAACTAACATAACGTAAAGATAAAAAGATTTTATAAACCAAAAGAGCATAAGCCATTACACCTTGTTTGAGATTGGAAGTACTACTTCCAAACTACAATTTTAAGAAAGGAAAGTTCAACTAATAACAAGAAAAAGACTTGAACAGTTTGCCTTCTAGTTATAGGTACAAAACACATCTCGTCCTATCTTAGGGCTTACTTCTATTGTATTATTTATGATTCCCATGTTTTTAGCTACACATCTCTATACGTGCGATGTTTTACTATTATGTCGTACCATAGCAAATGCTACCGTGTACATATATGTACAAATTAGAATCTTCCTTAGTTAGGAAATTTAGATTTATTTATGCCTAAGGTTCCTTTTTAGAGAAACAACCATGGTTAACACAAGATCCAACCAGGGTGGTCATCATGGAAGAGGCCCTCAATTTGTTCTAGAAGTTGGACTGTCGAACGGAGCCGAAGCTCAAAACTTTGAAGTGTCAATCACTTCGGCAAGGATGCTCGGGGACCTTCCAAACCCGATGCCTACGACCCCTCCAACTCCTGACACCATACCACCTCCGGCTATGGCCGCCAATGAAATGAATACCATCATGGTAAACATTATGTGGATTATGCAGCAACAATAGGAATTGCTGGCCCATATGACGATCAGTTCACGACCATGATGCAACAGCAATTAGTGCCACCACCCAATCGTCCTCCAAAATTTCCACCTCCCGTCCCTCAACATGCCGTAGACAAATTTACTGCTAGGGTAATGGAGAGGTTCAAGAAACTTTAGCTGCTCTCTTTTTCTAAGATTCACTCGGAGGCAATGCAACCGAAGAGATGGATTAGTGCTTTGGAAAAAGCCATTGCCGTATTGGACTATACCGATGCCAAAAGTTGATATGCGTCGGGTACCAGTTGTAGAATGAGGCTGAAGCATGGTGGAAGTCGACACGACCTAATCTAAAGGTGACTCATCCCAACCCTACTTGGGATCAGTTCAAGGAAGTCTTCTTTAAGAATTACTTTCAAGAAATTTTCAGCGATAGAAAGGAAGGTGAGTTCTATGCCCTCGTACAAGGATTAATGTCGTAGCTGGATTACCAACAGCAGTTTGAGGACCTATTCCATTTTGCACTAGAACATATGAGTGAGGAGGCTAGCAAGACAAAGAAATTTGAAAAGCCACTCAAGCCTGAGATCGGGTCCATCCTGTCAATCATGGATATTCAGACCTATGCACAGATGGTCGATAAGGCCAAGACTATGGAAGATAGATTGAAGGAGAAGACCATAGTGTCATCGGGGCTAGCCAAGCGGCCTAACGCCTTCCAAAATTTAGAATGGCCCAACAAGACCTTCCGAGGATCAATCTTAAGCTCTAGCCTGACAAAATACTATAGGCCTAAAATGGGTCAAGCTTATCAACCCATTCGCCCAACACTCAACCAGCCTACACAGTATTATCGCCATGCCTCAAACTAGTCTACTCTACCACCTTGCCCGGCATCAAGTCTAGAAGGCCAGACTTCTTCTCAGCCTATCTGTCCTGCACTTACCTATCCGCCTGCTGGACCTAGTCACTGTTATACGTGCAAACTGCCCGGACACATGTCTAGAGATTGTCCTCATTACAGATTTTGTGCACCACGATGAGGTCCACCTATTACTCAGCTTTCCTAGTCCCAAAGCAATGGAGTCCAAGAACAAGTATATGCCTTGGACATAGGGGAAGCTGAGGCAAATCCAAATATGATGACAGGTACTTTATCCATATCATCCTCACCTGATCGAGTATTAATTGATTCTATTGCATCACTCTTTCATTTCCACTGTTTTGTAATAAGATGAATGTACACTTGAAGAACTTGGAACACAAATTTGTATTTAGCACTCCTACTAAAAATGTTGTGAAATTAAATAAGGTATATGTACCTTGTCCAATAGAAACTTGTGAGAAGGAAACCTGAAGAGATTTTGGGATATAAAGAGCACTGCCACCACAACTGTACGATCTTGTTGTAAAGGTATTGTGGAGTAATTAACCTGATTGAGGAACGTCTGGTAAATGAGAAGAGGAAAGGTAGTCGAAGTATCCCCACCTACTCAAATCTCCAGACACGTCAAATTTTGAGGATGAACTTCTTATAAGGTTGGAGGAATATTAAACCCGTGCCCAAAAATACGGGATAATTTGAATTTTTGGTTATGAATCCAAAACCTGAGGTCATAGCTACCAGTAGCTTGTTGAGCATTGATCGAGTGGTCGAGATAAAGGATGTAAGCCCGTTGGTGAGAACCTACATACCATTAAGAAGGCAAACACCAACTCCTTGCAACTATACAATTCACCACCAAATGTACAACCTAATGTAGGTATCACCCCTTGATTTCTAAGGCCCTACCCGAATACATGATTCATTAGGTCTAAGAAGCATGTAGGTGAGTGGTCACGCCAAGGCCTTAGCCTATGGATGATCTGACACAAAATAGCAGAGTGCTTTTAGCCTATTTTGGGTTTGAGATCTTACTAGGATTATTAACAAGTTCTAGTCTAGGTTGAGTTTGGATCATCCAAACCGTCGCGTGTCATGATGAGAACTCAATTCCATACATGCATGTTAAATCCCAACTCGAAGGTCAAATTCTGCTACTCTGGCAGATTGACCCTTGTTTAATTAAAATGGTATAACTTTATCATCCAAACATTATTTTCTTTGATTCCAATTTTGTTAGAAACTATATCCATAGAGATTAATTTTATTAGAAGAAACCATTGTCCAATTCTATCCCAGATGATCTAGAATTTCACTTCAAGTTGCTGTCATGGATTGAATTCTTCTATTGGGCAGATTGACTCCTGTTTAGTTAAAATGACATAACTCAATCATTTGAACCTCGATTGTCTTGATTCTTGATTTGTTAGAAACAAGACTCATAGGATTTCATTTTGTTAGAATAAACCATTTTCCAATTCTCCCTCCAAGTGAGCTAAAATTCTAATTCAAACCCAAACTTTCCTGCTGTTGCTGTCTCTGGTCGATCCGGATCAACCAATCCGATCAACATGTGCTACTGTTGTGTGTAATTTTTTTAACTCTGATGTGTGGGGCCCAATGTCTCATACCCCGAATCATCTCCTGGCACTTCAACCAACCTGTGGAAATAGTGCCCCGACAATGTGATCATGTGGGGCCCACCTATAGGCCTAAGTGCATTAGAATGGGCTATAGAATGTGTTTTTAGCCAAAATGATCCTATCCAAACAAGCCTTAATTCAGACCCTATATAAAGCCCACCCCATTTCAGAATACACCCTGTTCATTTCGTTGAGAGGAGAAGGAGAGAAAGAGAAGAGAAAGAAGGAGAGAAAGAGAAGAGAAGAAGAGGAGCTTGGATCCTTTCTTCAAGCTTAGCAACCTTAAGGTATCGATCTCCAGCTCTGTTTCCTTAACCTCTGTGTTGTTCTTAACTCCTACATATAGCCGACTTCATGGTCTTGATATGCACTCTTGATCCATCATGCCTATATATGAGATTCCATGGATTTCTTGCTTAGATGCTAGGAGATTCTTACATGAATGTGAAGATCTGCCCCTCTACACCCCTTCTCTATTTCCTCTTGGGTCCAGATTTGTCATAGTTATCATTCTAGCCTAGGAATGACAATCTCCATGCCCTATGGTAAGTTTAGATTGAAGCTTTATGATGTATGACATGTTTTCTTTGAATGCATGTCAATTCCATGACCAAACATGTACAACAGTACTGATTTGGAGCTAACCAAACCCTTCTAGTCCTCTGCAGATTTATGTGTATGAAACCCATGCATGTTGCCATGTGGGCCATAGATCCTAAACCCCCCCCCCATGCATATTTGATTTTTCCTTTGAAACATGATGTTTACCATAGAAGTAACCTACCCATGCTCCCTGATAATCCTTATTAGCCATAGATTAGTAGATTAAGCCTATACAGTGAAAACTTTTAAATTTCTCGAGTTGTATAGTCACTGGTCGATTGCCACTAGTCAATTGGATGGACCAGTACCAATCGACCACTACCAGAAACTTGAACAAAATCTAAACCTGATCAACCCCATGGTCTGAAACATCATATGGGAGGCCATTTATGTAAATCAAATAGAAAACCATGCCCTGTTGCTACCTTTAGGTGACAGGTTGATTGGATCAACTAGTCCAATCAACCAGTACAGATCCTTGAATGAAAACCTGACCAAACTATGTGGGAATCTTTGGAACATCACCTGAAAGCCCTGTCATGGGAAAACATGTAAAATTCCATAAATCCCTTTCATTTTGGATGCTACCAACACTACTGGTCAATTTGATCGACCAGTTGGATTGACCATTGTTGCTGTCATAACAGAATTGAGTCTGGCTTGGTTTAAAACTTAGACCAAGGGTACCCTTGGACTCCATATCCATTTAAACACTAATTAATACTTGCTTTTGATGCAATCAATCGTAGGAAATAACACTTTGCTCGACAAGGAGTATTAGAGTACGATCGAGAACCAACAACCAGTTGAACAACAAGATACTAGACAAGGTGAGTGGAATTATACCATAGTGTAGGTGTAACATAGCTATGGGTGTATGGCAAGAAGAATAATCTACTTTACTTTTTCTTATTTAACTTCTTATGTCTTGTTGCAATTACATGAAGGGTAATTTATATTGTTTTCTTTATAAATTCTTATTTCTTATTAGAATTATATTGATAACTGTTGATGGAATACTTGTCTAAAATTGCTAGTCTAGATGCCGTAGCCGGCTTGGAAACGAGGTTGGTGGTGGCCCGTAGAATGGGATGCGGGGCACTACCCGACTCATACTATGTCATATAGAATGGATATGGTTAGGGTATCATCCCCCGTGTTACAAACCCTTGCCAACAGGGGTTAAGGTGTTGGACACCACAATTATGTGATGTCAATGTCCCGAAGGGGCATTGGTCGTTCAGTAGACTCATCTGGTCATTAGGATAGGAGATGTTGGTTGTTCTATCATCAATAGGAGTGGTGGTAGCACAGTGGTAACCTAGAGGGCCGGTTGGGCTGACCTTGGGAAGAGATGCTGGAGCCGACTGATTTTCTCCGACAACTCAATGGGTGTATCGCGGGGAGGAGTTAGAAGCTCGCACCAGCGATACACGTATTGGGGATTGTTGTAGCATTTCATCTGCCTTAGTTCTATTGTTAGGTGGATTAATAAATATAAATGAATCTCATGCATATAGAATCATAGTTGTGCTTGCATGTGCATGCATGGTATATACTTCATTCACGGGCTCGATGGAGCTCACACTCGAACATATTTTCTTTTATATAATACTGCAGGTGGACATCTCAATGGCTGGGAGACTCATTTCGCCGTGGAGTATGATGGTGATTATGACCATTTGGATTTGGAGCCCAAGTGAGGTTATCCCTCTTGTGCGGGTGACCAAGGTGGCCCTTAAGGAGGATCCTTGAGGAATGGGCAGCATACTAATCTAACCTTGTAGGGACTCTTTTTGGGTAGACAGGATCTACTAACCCCCTTCTTTTGTATAGCTACTTGGGCTCTTGATGTTGTAGCCCTCTTTTGTATTTTTGTAAAGCTATTGGTTAGAAAAGTATTGACTGCATGATCAAGTTATGAAATGGAACAATGAACAATGTACTATATATATTTGAATGTTTAAGATAAGCTTTAGCTTCCATAGCACTCTGTATCTCTTTTATTATTTGTTGTTATGGGGGTGTGTGTTGTAAGTTATATTAACTGCTTCTGGATCCTTGGGATTTGGTGGATGTTATTAAACATTTCGAGTCATTTTCCCAATCCTCCTAGGGGGTAGAGTGGGGTATGATACAAAAGGTACCAAAAAGAACTACAGCAACAACAATCAATAAATGAAAAATGGCAATTGCCTCAAGTCATGAAGGAATTGGAAGATGCTGTCACACTCGTGTTTGCCCTGACAAAAGATTTGTGTGGAAGTCCTCCACCATCTCCAGACCGTTGAAGTAAGGAGTTTCACAAATGGGAACGAGCACACGATAAGGTCTACCTCTATAACATCAATGTGGAGGAGCCAATGAAAGATCCCATGGAAAACATTTATCCGGTCATATCCAATGATGAGAGGGCTCATCAGAAGAAGAGGAACAGATCTTTATCTGAAGCAATGAGATTCCAAAAATCAACCAGTAAGGTCTTTGAAATGATCCAATAAATGATGCTAGTAGGACCGTGAAGGCCGGACCATGACCAGCTCATCAAGCACCTCTATGAATAGTAAGAAGCCTTATCCAAAATCCTACAGAAAACCCGAAAGACCATTGCTGCCTTGGAAGCAGAATGCGAAGTCAGTAGCCCAAGAAAGAGGAGTCCCATGGTGGGAACCCTTGTAATAACTAAAAGTGACTTGACAGATGGAGAGTTGTGCCCAGTTAAGCTCATCATAAAGGGAAAAGAGCTTGAGGCTTCAAAAACCCGAAGCGGGAAGAACTTCAACGATAAATGATTGATTGCGGACTTATTGGAAAGCTATCAAAACAAAGCTTTCTAACAAATCTAAGATTGCTTCAATCTCATTTATATTGAAAGAGTTATGTTTCGGTCTATTAGAAAAGGAAACTCATTGGGGGAATATTGGATATTCCACTCAAAATTGGATTCCTCTAGCAATGTAGATCTTTTCTTATTGAGAAAGATTGGACGTGTAGATAATTGAGTCATAATTGGAAACTCAATATATCACACCCATGTGAGCTAGCCTTTGGGATTGTGTGAGATGCTAATATATAATATTAGTGAGATTGCAAAATCATACACAAGATACACAAAACGCCAAAACCGTGGAGCTCTACCTCTCCCTCCAAAAACCGTTCTCTCCCTGTCTCTTCTTTGGTGTTTTGATCCTAGAAGAAATCCAAGGTGGTGTGTTCCTTGGTGGTGTGGAGGAGATAAACAGCTTGACTGTGTGGAGAACCCAAAGCTTGCGTGGTACATGGAACGATCGAGAAATGGCTATCATCAATTGGAGGTCTTGCATCTGTGAGACTTAGGTAATAATCGATCCCTACTTCGTTCAGTTATTGAATGACTTCTCCATCGATATTGTGATCTTGTTTTCGCTTCCACATGGATCGCACTTGTGATGCTAACAGTGGCATCAGAGCCTCTTTATCGATGGGGTTGTTTTCGCTTTTCCATTATTTATGTGATGCTCTTAAAATTGTATTCAGTTTTTTATTTAAAAAAAAAAAAAATTGGGATGAGATGCATGCGACCAAGGGGCCGCGAGCTTACTGCCTGCGCACGCCCCACGTGCCACACGCACCCCAACCCCATGTCGCGACCATGCCCCCTCTTGTCGCATGCCTGGCTGCCTGCCGCGTGCGCTGTGGCTGGCTGCCGCATGCGTGCGATGCTACCTGTGTGCCTTTGTGCACCTTGCTTATGGTCTTCCCTTCTCTATGCTTTTTCCCTTCGGCTATTTTGTGTAGCAGTTTTTCTATCAAAGAAAAAAAAATTTCTGGTTTGCTTATGGAAGGGAATTTCATTGGAGAAGATGGGTGGAGAGATTCCTCTCTTCACCCACCTTTCCCAATAGGCATAATAGCTTATTGTAATTTTATGGTTTATTAATTTTATTTTAAGCATGTATGTGATTGCATTGTGGGGGTATGTGTCATAACCATTGTGGCATAAGTTGTCATGGTAATGGCTATGTGATCCACATGATCATTGTGACATTGGATTGTCATGGTAATGATCATATGATGCACATAACCATTATGACATAGATTGTCATGGTAATGGTTCTATGATGGATGCATTGGATGCACATGATCATAATGACTTGGATTGTCATGGTAATGATAATTTTATGTGTTTTTGGGCAATTTTCACATAAAATATTAGAATATTATTTTTTAGCATCATATATATAATGAGGACCATGGTTATGGGATTTAAAAATTACATGCGTTAGATGTATATGTGTGCTAGGCATGGCATGGATCTAGTTTTATATGTAATTTCCTTTTTATCCTCCAGGCAGTCCAATTTTGGTGGACTGGTTTCCTGTTATGTAATTTTATTTATTTGGAAAGGATTGTAATAATTTTTGAATTAGTTTAAAATTATTCATTGTAACCGCTTAGAGATCGCATTGAGATCAGGATCGTGTTTTAGATCGTGGATCGAGGATCTTGTCAGTTCGGTGGAGAGAAGATTGAAGGAAGGACTTGCTCACTTGAAGTGTCCAAGTTTATTATAGTTTTTGAAATTTTTTCCTGTAATAGTTAGTTGCATATGCATTATCACACTATTATTGCCATGTATAGGAGTAACATATGAGGCTGTGATTGTTCCCATCCATCTTTTAATCAAAGTGAGTTTATCATGGATATGAACTCATATTGATTAAATATGTTATCCCATAACCATTGGTGTTTATATGTTTATATTTTTCTTTGGATAGATGTGCTATTATGTTTATACATTGGATGTATGATTGTGGTTTTTATGCGTTCCTATTGCCCCTCAATTTTAATACAAGTGTGATATGAAAAAACCCTGGTTGGTGGGATTCTCATGGCCTCCCTTAGTTGGTGAGTGTAGAAATTTCATCGATCTATCCTTATAGATGCTGATAGAATAATATTTGGGTAAATTGGTGAAATTGTCTGCACTCATCTCACATATGATAGGTAGAGAATGTGGTCAATGGTATATGTACTATGATAATAGGTATTAACCCACAAACACCATAGTTCCCTCCAAAATTAAGGGTAAGCACTTGACTTGAGTGTGTGTCAGCCGATAGGAATGAACATGACACTCAAGTGGCCAAATCACATTGGAAGTCTAAGCGATAGACAGAATAGTCTACCCAACCAAGATGTGAATAATGAACTCTGATAGGCTAAGTCAGGAGCATAAGGGTTGATGGTTTCCAATTCATGCCCTATAAACTAGAGGGAAGCTTAGGGTGTGATTAACCATTGATTGTTCTTACCCCAGTTATTTCAATGGTTGTAGATCATGCTAATTGTTAATTTTTGTGCATCATGTAGATTTAAAAATGTCAATCCAAATCAACTATGCTGCCCTTATTAAAGACCATATTTTGATCGGCCCAAACTATGTTGACTGGAGGAGGAACATCAAGTTACTCCTGTCTGCAGAAGGTCTAATGTCTGTCCTGGATGAAGAAGAGCCTGAATTACCTAATGAAGAAAACCCTGAATCTAAGTTGGCCTATGAGTTGTTTCGACAGAAAAACTCTAAGGCAAAACTCCTCGTGTTGAGTTCTCTGGAAAAGACCATCGCTGATTTGGTCAAGGATCTATACTTGACCAAGGACATGATGGAGGAGTTGAAGGCGATGTATGGGAGAGAAGAAAGACATGCCCATCATCAACTGGTGACACTCCTCCATAGCACAAAGACTGCTCAAGGTACTTCGGTTATTGATCATGTCATGAAAATGCGAAACTTGTTCCAAGAACTGGAGAACCTTGGGACATCCTTCAAGTTGAATTATAAGACGGATGTCATCTTCTACTCTTTGCCTCAGGAGATCTACGGATCATTTATTGTTAATTATAACATGAACAAACTCTTCGTGGAACTCCCTGAGCTAGACAACATGTTGCAAGAAGTGGAAGCTGCATCCAAGAAGCAGAAATTGGAGGTCTTGACTACAGAGGACAAGTCTTCTTCCGGCAAGGGCAAAAACCTTAAGGTTGGCAACAAGGGAATTCAGAAGAATAAAGGCAAGGTGACTTATTTCTATTGTAAGAAGGATGGACATTGGAAGAAGGAATGTCGTGCTTTCCTGGCTGCTCAGAAAAAGAAGCAGGAGAAACAGGAAGAAGGTATTTCTGAAACCTTGGTCCTTTATGAGTCTAATTTGTCAGAGGAACCTATTAACACATGGTTGGTGGACTCGGGGTCTATCGCCCATATTTGTAACTTGTTGCAGGGGTTCAAGCTGACAAGAAGACTGAGTAAGGATGAAGTTTGTTTGAGAATAGGTACGGGTGCTGAGACCATTGCTGAGGCCGTTGGAGATTTCACTTTAGTTTTTTATAATAGTACTTTAATTTTAAGAGATTGTTTTAATGTTCCTCATTTTAGGATGAACATTGTTTCTGTTAGTAGGCTTGTTAAGGATGGTTACACTTTCCTTTTTGGTAATAAGTTAACTATTCGGTTTAATAATTCTTTTATTGCTTCTGGCCTATTGGATAACGGATTATATCTCTTAAAACTGGTACTAGAGGTAAATGAAATCTCCAATAATTCTTTAAAAAGAAAATCAGCCCAAGATAATTCAACATATCTTTGGCACTTAAGGTTAGGTCATATTGGAGTAGAAAAGATAAACAGGTTGGTGAAGGACGGATCTTTGGAATCATTGAAGGTAGAACCTTATCCAACCTGTGAGTCGTGTCTACAAGGAAAGATGACCAAGAAACCCTTCTCTAACAAGGGAAGAAGAGCCGAAGCTGTGTTCGGATTAATACACTCTGATGTGTGTGGACCCATCAACGTTCAGGCGAGGTATGATTATGAATACTTCGTAATCTTCACTGATGACTACTCTCGCTATGGTTATATATACTTGATGCACCGCAAATCGAAAACCTTTGACAAATTCAAGGAATTTCGAGCAGAAGTTGAAAAATAGTTGGGTAATAGCATCAAGTGCCTCCGATCTGATCGAGGAGGAGAGTACTTATCAGATGAGTTCAGGGACTATCTGAAGGAAACTGGGATTATAACTCAGTTGACTGCCCCAGGAACACCTCAACAGAACGGAGTTTTAGAAAGGAGGAACCGAACCTTGTTGGACATGGTTCGGTTAATGTTAAGTTATTCAGAACTGCCATTGAGTTTTTGGGGTTTTGCACTGAAACTACCATCTATATACTGAACAGGGTACCAACAAAGTCTGTGACCAAAACACCTTTTGAGTTGTGGTATCGGCGTAAGCCTAGTCTTCAACATCTTAAGGTGTGGGATTGCATAACACATGTAAGGAAACAACAGACAGATAAGTTGGAACCCCGAAAAGATAGATGCTATTTCTTGGGATACCCTAAGACTACAATAGGCTACTACTTCTATGACCCTATTAATCAGAAAGTCATAGTTAGTAAGCATGCAACATTTCTTGAGGATGACATGATCTCACCAAGATCAGATCCAGTTGTCATTGAAGAAATAATTAATGACCAAGTACCCTCTGCGCCGACAAAAATTTCAATTGATGTACCCACAGTTGAGCAACAACCTCAAGAGCCTAGGAGGAGTGGGAGGTCTATCAGACCACCAACTCATTTGAACCTTCTCATTGAGGAGGATCAAAAGGTGGAAGAATTCCACATGGTGTCTGATTGTTCAGACACAGATCCTTATACTTACGCTGAGGCTCTTAAGGATATTGACTCAGTGAAATGGCAGGAAGCTATGTGCAGTGAAATAGATTCCATGGATTCTAACCATGTCTGGACTCTTGAAGATCTGCCACAAGGGGTAAAACCCATTGGCTGTAAATGGATCTATAAGAGGAAAAGAGGTGTGGATGGAAAGGTGGAACGTTTCAAGGTAAGACTGGTGGCGAAGGGATACACTCAGAAAGAGGGTATTGACTATGATGAAACCTGCTCACCAGTAGCGATGATTAAATCCATTCGGATTCCATTTTCGATTGTTGCATACCATGATTACGAGATTTGGCAGATGGATGTATAGATTGCTTTCCTTAATGGTTATCTTGATGAGGTCATATACATGAATCAGCCAGAGGGTTTTGTTTTCCCAGAGGAGGAAAACAAGGTAAGCAGGTTGTTGAGGTCTATTTATGGACTAAAACAAGCTTCCAAATCATGGAACAGGAATTTGAGTTTGAACAAAACATTGATGAACCATGTGTGTATAAGAAAATTTATGGGGGTGCCGTTTGTTTTCTTGTCCTATATGTGGATGATATACTACTCATTGGGAATGATGTAGAGTTGCTTTCATCGATAAAGATGTGGTTATCCAAAACATTCTCAATGAAAGATCTGGGTGAAGCCAGCTACATCCTAGGAATTAAGCTTGTGAGAGATCGCAAGAAGAGGATGTTGGGATTGTCACAATCCACCTACATTGACAAAGTGCTTAAGAGATTCAACATATAGGATTCGAAGAGAGGTAATGTGCCTCTCAGACATGGAATCGGTTTATCCAAGTCACAATGTCCTCAAATTCATGAGGAAATTGAGACTATGAAGAGAGTTCCTTATGCTTCAGCAGTAGGAAGTCTGATGTATGCCATGTTGTGTATCAGACAAGATATTTATCATGCTGTAGGGATTGTAAGTCGATATCAATCCAATCCAGAACAAGAACATTGGACAGCTGTCAAGGGGATCCTCAAGTATCTAAGGAGGACCAAAGATTACTACCTTGTATACGGTTGTGATCAGTTGTCAGTAGTTGGATATACGGATTTCGATTTCCAAACTGACAAGGATGATAGAAAATTTACCTCAGGGATGGCCTTTATGATTGGTGGGGGTATAGTGATTTGGAGGAGTGCCAAACAGAAGTCAACAGCTGATTCCACAATAGAAGCTGAGTACTTGGCAGTCAGTGAAGCAGCCAAGGAAGGTGTTTGGCTCAAGAAATTCTTGACAGACCTAGGGGTGGTACTTGAGCTAGTGGAGCGACCCATATAATTATTTTGTGACAACAGGGGAGCTATAGCATAAGCGAAGGAACCAAGAGCTCATCAGAGGAACAAACATGTGGAGCAAAAATATCACTTGATTCGTGAGATTATTCAGCGTGGTGACATAGCCATAGCTAAAATTGACACTGCAGATAACTTATCTGACCCCATGACTAAGGCATTGTCTCCTGGTGTTTTTGATAAACATGTTGGAAATATGGGGGTGAAGTCCATGGGTAATTGGCACTGATGTACAAAACTCCTTCTTTTTGAATTAATAAATTTTGATTTTGATTAGCACAATCAGTTATTAAGCTCAATTGTTGTTCATAGGTACTCATACCTAAAACTGTTCACCACTGGGGATGGGACTGGACATCTCATCCGGTATGGTGGTCACATTGTATGTGCTTAGGGAGGATATTTTTCCAATGACACAAATGTGAGTGAACATTTGGTGTGTACATTGGACTGGATCACTTGAGAATTTCACATGTGGTGTACTGCCAGTTTATAAAGAAAATGATACTCTCTTAAGTAGTTCACGATTGGTTCCTTGACCTGAGGGGTCCTTCTCGATGCATTCATATGTTGAGAGTTTTGGTGTACCAACGGTTGATATCTCTCTCTGATTATATATCGGTGCACTGGATTCTCAATGTCTGACTGTATTCGAAAGAGATGCCCAACATGGAACCCACAACCCATACGTTGGGAGTATGTTGAGGAGAGTATTCTATACAGGATTGGACACAAATCCGGTTTAGATAGCATTTTTCAAAATATTTTTGAAATGTTTTTGAATATATATATATAAAGCATTATTTATTTTCTTGAACATTTTTGGTTGAAATGTTTTCTCTCGGTCCAATCAAGGTAATTGAATCTCTCGATCGATGTATTGGTTCATTGAGGTTTGACAGTCTCATACACATGCCTTATATTGAACCATGCAACATTGTTTTGTGGGGGGACTGATGCGTATTTTAACTACTTACCTTGGGTGTTGGTTATTACATCTGCTTAGCATCTTCGATGTTGCACATCTTAGAAGCTGAGTGGAATCCCATTGCGATCCTATCCCTTCCTTTCAGTTCCATTCATTTATGCTGTAATGGTTGATCATGGCTTCATTTTGATGATCCTCTTGTAAGATTGGATCTTAAAGTAGGATGGAGGAGATTGTTAGAAAAGGAAACTTATTGGGGGAATATTGGATATTCCACTCAGTATTGGATTCCTCTAGCAATGCAGATCTTTTCTTATTGAAAAAGATTGAACGGGTACATAATTGAGTCATAATTGGAAACTCAATATATCACACCCATGTGAGCTAGCCTTTGGGATTGTGTGAGATGCTAATATATAATATTAGTGGGATTGCAAAATCACACACAAGATACACAAAACCCCAAAACCATGGAGCTCTACCTCTCCCTCCAAAAACCGTTCTCTCCCTCTCTCTTCTTTGGTGTTTTGATCCTAGAAGAAATCCAAGGTGGTGTGTTCCTTGGTGGTGTGGAGGAGATATACAGTTTGACCGTGTGGGGAACGCAAAGCTTGCGTAGTGCGTGGAACTATTGAGAAAGGGCTATCATCGATTGGGGGTCTTGCATCTGTGAGACTTAGGTAATAATCGGTCCCTACTTCGTTCAGTTATTGAATGACTTCTCCATCGATATTGTGATCTTATTTTCGCTTCCGCATGGATCGCACTTGCGATGCTAACACGGTCAAACGTACCTTATTTGATACCATGTCCAAGAATAATATAAGGTACCAAACTTGGATAAAAACCACAAGTAATATTTTTAGTGTTCTCTATGTGAAACTAATGCATGGATTGAATTTAAAATGTCAAAAATAGGCAGCACAACAAGAATCAGGGCACCTCGAAACCAAGGTTCGAGTTAGCCTGGAGAAAGTCCCAAGTTTCGACGGAGATATGGTTGAAATCGAGATGAACTCATTTTCTGGCTGGTCGAAACCTAGTCGAAACCCGAGTTGTAGAACCTTGGTTATAATTAGAGAGAGCGAGAGAGTAAAAGACCCTTATTTACACCGTTGTTTTATAAAGTTTATGGAAATGACTACTTTGCCCATAAAATAATGGTTCTTTACCATGTGCTCATTAAAGAGCAGCGCAAAACAGGCTGAAATGTGATTTTAATTTTGAAATTGAAAGAACTCGTCTCCTATTTCAGGATTTCTATTCCAACGGATTTCTATTTCACTAAAATAAGATTCAAAAATCAAACCAAACAATTTTGAAATAGACATCACCCCTTGAAATTGAAATAGAAATCAATCCAAAACAACCCTTAGAGAATTGGGATTTGAAGCTAAGATAGGGACATTGGGGCCCCCATGTTCACCAGGGAGTTTCCTCTCAGGCAGGTGGCCCCAAGGGGGGAGGTGGAGTCGAACTCAAGACTTTCAGCTCCCTTAGGCCTTGTCCCTTGCCAACTGCGCTGCCCCTTGAGGTTCATTTGAAATAAATTTTATCCATTCTCAAATCATGAATTCCATTGGATGTATCCTGTCAACAAATCTAACGGTTGAGATTAGAAATTATAACTCATATTTCTCTCAATGTGGGTCCCTGTATATAAGATACACGTGACAAATTTTAATCCCACAATAAGTAGCACGTTTCTGTTACCCGGTACTTCCTTAGGCCATCTTTGATATGGTTTTTTTTTTTTCCTTAAAAAACATTTTTGGTTGTGTTTGGTAATATTTATGGAGCCTGTTTCTATTAAGAAAAAAATTGAAAAAAATCAAAAACCAAAAATAGGTCCTGACCCATTTATTTTTTTTTTTTGGTAAAGTCCTGACCCATTTATGTGTTTTGGCAAAAAATCACTTTTGATCATTTTTTCAAGGACTTTAAAAAGTATGCCCTCATAAATCTAAAAATCAAAGGGTAAGAATGTCAGTTCTCATTTAATTAGAAGATCGACCCTCATTTTTTTTGTTCCTTCTTCTTCCTCCTCCTGTTGCAACACCATCCGCCACTTACCCTTCATCTTATTTTTCCTGCACTCCACCCGCCCCTTCATCTTCTTCTTCATGACCCCACCCGCATTTCCTCCTCTTCTTCATCTTCTTCATGCGACCCCACCCGAGTTCGCCTGTATCGACATGAAAGGGACTGAATTTAGAGCTTCTGTGTTCCAGAACGGTTGGTTGAAACTAGGCAAAGAGCCGGACAAGCCATCGGCTCGGTTGTTCTTGGTGGTCAAGGCAGAACCAGATCCACGATTCATCTTCCAATTCGGCGGCGAACCCAAATGCAGCCCTATAATGTTTCAGATCCAGGGGAATATAAGACAACCTGTGTTTAGTTGTAAGTTTAGTGCTGATCGGAATTTCAGATCACGGTTAATTTATCTTCTTCTGTTCTTTACCATTTCTTTCGGATTTTTAATTGGGTTTTGAAATTTACGTCCTCTGGATACAAAGATTAATTGTTTAAAGACAAAATTTGTAGATTCTTTTCTCCATTAAAGCTTGCAAACAAGAACAAACAAAGAACATTTGAAATTTGAAAGTGAATAAAAAATGTAATTCAAAATTTCAAGTGGACTCTACTCTGATTTGCTTTGCTGTTGAAAAAGAAAATCTCGCCTTAAGTAAAAGGGAAATCCTAGGATTCCACTTCCTGATTTTACTTTAAGATCTTCTTGATTTTAAGGAGAGCTGAGAGAGTAATAAGGAAGGTGGATGAAGAAAACATCTCTTAATCCATTTTTTCAAAAAACCATTTTGCACATAGGGATATCAAACCCATTTCTTCACAAAATCCATTTTATGTCTGTTGGTTATCAAACCAATTTTATGTTTTAATCAAAAATGATTTTCGTTAATGATTTATGATAAATCGACAAAAATTAAAAATAAAAACTATACTAAAAAGAGCCTTAGCCTTGATGGATGTGTATTTGTTATTTCTCAATCCATTACGGCGAAGCTCGCCTCATTCCCTCGATCCCAACAACTTTATTTCAACCAATCAAAACTCATACATTCATATCCAACGGTTAAAACACCAAAACGAATTGAACACAAAGATCGCTTACTAATCCAACGGTCACAACATTACTGACTCATCTATAAAAATCCAAAACTTATCGAACTTGGAAACCAAAACCAAAAAAAATTTGAGTCGCAGGGTAGGTCCGAAGAAGAGAAAGCTATCCAAGCTTCAAGGGTTACGGTTCGAAGGGGGAGAAAATGTCAGGAAGAGGCAAGGGAGGAAAGGGATTGGGAAAAGGTGGAGCGAAGAGGCATCGTAAAGTGCTGAGAGATAACATTCAAGGTATCACGAAGCCTGCAATTCGTCGTCTCGCGAGGCGTGGAGGTGTCAAACGTATTAGTGGCTTGATCTATGAAGAGACACGAGGTGTTCTCAAGATCTTCCTTGAAAACGTTATTCGTGATGCGGTTACCTACACTGAGCATGCTCGGAGGAAGACGGTGACTGCCATGGATGTGGTTTATGCTCTCAAGAGACAAGGCAGGACTCTCTATGGATTTGGGGGTTAGGGTTGTTGTTGAAATTTTGGGTTTCTTCTTCTTGGTGTAAATGGGTTCTCAAGTTAATATATTTTCATGGCTTTGTTTTTAACTATGTTCGTGTTTCCCTTTTTTTTATTTTCTGTATTAGGAAGCTGTAATATTTGTTTCTTGTTAAAATCGTTCTAATTTTTCCCTCTTCCTCATATTCTCTTATAAATCCTAACTGCAAAACTAATTCTCCTATAAACCTTAACTGCAAAATCGGGAGCGATCGAGAACAGAGCTAGGTAAGGCTAAATCGTGCATTAGGTGTAGTACGGACTCGATCTTCCGAGGAAAGTGGTGGACGATTGAAATCTGTGGTTTTCGGTTTCAATCTGCTCAATGGTTTGAATGACTAATTAATTTCTCTGGGTATTCTGCGAATTTGCTTAATCCTGGGTTGGACCGATTCATAAGTATGGTATTGGCCAATAATCGAGATCACCCTCTACCGATCCGATTCAGGCGATTCTTAATTCTTTCCATAATCCCATGGTTGTGTACTACAATCATGGATTATATAGATTTTACAGACAACATAGCGCTTCAGAAGTATAGTATGGACGGACCGTCACAGTTTAAGGTCATGTTTAAAATTTGATGACAGAATCATTGATTTTCGGGTCCATCTCCCCTCAAAATCGATGTTTTGTTTTCTTGGCTTCCAAACAGCTCTTAAGACGGAAGCTTCAAATTTTAGGTTCAATGAGGTGATTTTTGTTAAAGCTTAGTTCTGAAATATTTAAATTAGCACCTTGAGCCCTCAATAGCCAAATCTTGATTTTTCTTTTTCTCATTTAATGTTAGAGAATAGTCCCAAAAAACAGTCGTCGCAAATTTTTTGGTAAAGCAAACACGAGACTTATCTTCGCATAATTATCACCTCTTTGGCTCTTGATCTATAAAGCAACTTCTCTTCCCAATTCACCTTTTTTTGATCTTTCTCTACAAATCTTGAGTTATGTATGATTAAGCTTACCACTGGGTCTCTTTCAACATTTTTCCAACGGTTCTTAATTGATTGTTAGGATATTAGCATTCCATTAATCATAGAGATTTAGGGATTACCTAAACCAAATGGAATTGCAGCAGAAGGGATGATCGAATGTGGCTTGCAGTTACGAGCACTACGCGATCTCTACAGGTTTTTCTCAGAGAACTCCACACCACAAAATCCTAGGCGGCTGAATGGAAACCCTAGGATAACACAGGACTTGAAAGAGGGAAAGATCTAATCAATTAATCCTTATTTAGGGTTAAGCCTAATAAGTATATTTATAGGCTACACCTAGCCAGCCAAAGGAAGGATCGGTCACTTAAGTGACCGTTCCTCTCTCTCTCTCATTTTCGGCTCAGCCGGCTTGCCCCATGTGGGCGGACCAGCTGGGCCTCAGACCCATTAACGATTTACATCTCCCACTAGTCCACACAAGGCGCATACATTATGCATTTAAGTTTCTCTCATTCCGCGTTATCCTCCATACAGGTAATGGGGCGTGCGACCTGTCGAGATGATACAAGGTAGGAGTACTATATCAAACTTCCATCTAGCCAACATAGTGCATCACTCTCAGAAGCCTCGGAATACCCCAACCGATCTACATACACCCGATCTAACACTCTCGTTCCCTTATGATGAGTAGTGTTAATCCTTGGTATACAATGTACTCATGACTGCATCGATCAAAAATACGACATGTCACCCTGGCAATGAGTCACATAACAAAGGTGTAACGTCCAATGGTTTTCCTTGAGCCCCTCATGTCAATCCAAATATCCCCAACAGCTTTCGCAATCGCTTCTCGTTAGACCGCATCATCCATGGTCCTAAGGAGAACGTCAAAGTAGCGTCATTGGGTGTCTTTTTCATGACATTGTCTCAGGTAATAAGGGTATTGTGGGATTAATATAATCCACGTGGCTCACATAGTGACGAAGCAGGGATCCATTCGGTCACTCTCACAATCGATCGTCATGAGCACATGCAGTATGATATGCATGCTATGGCGTAACTCTCACTAGGGTGGGCATGTCACTCACAATAAATAAACGCCATACAGATCTTAGTCTAGTCGCTACTCTAAGCGCCTAACCTGAGTCTCTAGCGTAGTCACCCTCATGGTTTCTGCCTAGAACCTCACATCTGGCTTCTAACAGGCTACATGGAAGTGTGGTGTCTTCCACGTTGGACCAAGTAAGGGTCTCATCTTAGCTCTAACTAAGGCGCCATAGAGCACACATGCTCATGGGCTCATCTCGCTCGCTACACCCCAGCGTCGAGGCGAATCATCCGTGTGAGTGGGTCGATCCTAAGCCTGGTGACATCTTTACAAACAATGAATGTATACACACAAGGTTACTCAAATAAATATATGCTCATCAATAAATGTAAGAGCAATACAGATAAATGTCCATCACAAACAAAGTGTTCCCAAAGCAAATACATATCAGATCCGTCTGAGTCCCAAGTTCCTAACGTGAACTAGGAAAACATCTCTGGCAATGGACTTAGTCAATGGATCAGCCAACATATTGCCAGTGGAGATATGCTGCAGAACCACTTCACCTCGCGCTACCATGTCTCGAATGTAATGATACCGTATGTCAATGTGCTTGGCTCTACCATGGAACATGGGGTCCTTTGCAAATGCAAGCGCTGCCGTGCTATCACAGTATTGTTAGAGCCTTTTTTTGGTGGGTCCCATGTCATTAGTGGGACCATGCGCCGTTAGAGGGACCGTTGCGTGAAGGGCCACATCAGTAGCCTTGAAGGGGATAAGGTGGACCCCGTCAAGGGTTGTTGAGAAAATCACTCCTATAAAGGTAGCGTCTCCTGCTTCCAAGGAGGAGGAAATGGAGGCCACCACCACCACCTCAGCGTGGGCCCAAGAAGGAATAACAGAATCTGCTGTAAGAGGGGGCCACGTGGGAGATAGGGAGTAGGGTTTGAAGGTCACTACAAAGAGGTGTAGCCGCTACTACCCAGATAAGGACTATTATAAAAGGACCAGGAACTGTCTTAGAAAAGAGGAACACACACAATCTCAACTCTTGGCATTTATCTTTAAAGTTTTTGTTTTGTTTGCTAGATCCGTACTTTAGTTTATTTCTCAGTTTCTTGGGAGGGTATACTTGCCACATCAGTAGGCTAATCATTGGGAGAGAGAATCAGGAAGTTTGCTCGCCCCAGAGGTTTGGTCTTACTTGTAATCGGTTGGTGTACTTTTTTAATTATTAATTTAGTCATTTTATCTTACATGTGAGTCAATTTCCTTCTTGATCAGTCTTACACGCTTTTGGTAGACCCCATTGAGACCGTTATCCATAAAGTCTAACCTAAAGGTCCTTAGAGATAACTCAGGCACGAGGGAACCCTATACTCCCTGGTTGGCAGTCAGATGGGCCGCAACCCTAGTCCGTTTGAACCTGCGTCAAAGGTTCTGGCACGCCCTGCATCCATCTCAGCCCAAGCCATTTTGTGAGAGTGTTGGACGTTTCCTCACCAACTTAGGATTCGCAATGGGACCAAAGAAGAAAGCAACCAAGTCCCACAATAGGAGAGAGGTGGTTGACGACATGGTTAACCCTTTGGCCGCAAGAGACGGCCAAGAGACCGAGGGCTCTGACTCTCATGACACGGGCAACAGCGAGGAGTTGTTGCACCAATTTACGGTGGCTATGCACTCCGAGCCCATGATCGCGGATATGAGACACTTGGTGACCGCTATCAGACCGATTGCTGAAGATATCCATAATTTGATCCAAACACAGAACCAGGCCGCTGAGAGCCAGCAGGCCCGCTTTGATTGCTTTATCAGCGGTTAGGATTCCCATCTTGACTAGCTTATCACGGTCCTGACTACTCAAAGGCAGACCGCACAGCCAGGATTGGTCTAGCCATTAGGGTTTGCCTTGCCAGAGGCTGCGACATCCCAAACCGTCGGGCCTGAATTGGACACAGGTAAAGCAGGGCGCAAGTAGCAATCAACGTTCGTGGGGAGCTCCAGCCAGGTGCTTGTGTCGGGGGACCAGCCCGTGACTTATGGGAATCCACTTTACCAAGTAGGGATTGGGACGGTCGTTGGCCCTACCTTCTCATTCTCCAACCCCACAACTACGAATGGAACCCTGGTCGGATTGGCCTATATGGCCTTGCCAGGGGTAAGCACCGCCTATCGGCCTGCAGCCTTTACTGGTCCAGTAAACAACGTGGCCTCCCTGGAGGCTGTGGAGTCGTGTGGAACCATAGGGATACAGCCAGGCCTCAAGGCTGACGCCGGTCCCTTAGGGGCAAACGCACGACCGTCCCCTGTGGCAACAGGGGCGAATGCCATTCCCGTCGGAGGGTACCAATACCGGACTTCGGCAGGAGTGCCAGATGGGAGAGGGGCAGGATACGCCACGGTGTGGCCTACAGCAGGTCCATGGGCAGTAGGACCCAGACCGGCCTTAAACCCAGAATTGATCATGGGGAACAGGCTAGTGCTCGATTATGAGGAGCTGGCGCGCCTGATACAAAATAGTATAGACCCTGCTTACAGATCGGTCGCTCAGCCGGTCTACCAAAAACCATATCCGGATTACGTGGATAATATTGATCTAGGGAGAAATTGGAAGATACCCGAGTTCACCAAGTTCTCAGGAGAAGACAACGTGTCTACCATCGAGCACATTGCCCGGTTTATCGTACAGTGTGGGAACTTGGGGGCAAATGATGCCATAAAATTTAGGCTCTTCCCTAACTCGTTGACTGGATCGGCTTTCACATCGTACTTTCACCTGCCGGCCAATTTGGTGCAGAATTGGCAGGAAATGGAGGAGCAGTTCCATATGCAGTTCTATAAGATCGAGCCCGAGATCACCATTGGGGACTTGGCACGAATGCGCCAAGAACCAGGAGAAACAGTGGACAAATTTTTCAACCGTATCAAGCTGGCCAAGTATAAGTGCCCGACCCTCTTACATTAGGGCAAATACGCAAAAATGGCCCTTGGCGGACTGAACCTCGAGCTCAGGAAAAGGTTCGCCAGTCAGAACTTCGTGGATCTTGGCCAGTTAGTAGTCCAGGCGGCGCCTTACGAGGCCCTGCTAAAGGAGGAGGAGCAACGCAAATTGTCCTCCATTGGGACTTATTACAAGGATGCCGCCTCGAGCAGCTACCCGTTCCTAGGGGATGGGGAGCCCAAAGCAGTTAGCTTCTTGGATTATGAGGTTGATGTGGTAGAAATAGGTGAGGGGAAACCCTACGTCTGCAAGGCCTTAGCAAAGCAGGTCAGAAATGACCAACAGACCGAACAAACTAAATCGGCCCCCCAGTGGACTTTCGACGCCGGGGTAAAGTATTCCTTCGACATTTCGAAGGCCGAGCTTATTTTTGTTCTAAAGGACAAGTAGATCAAACTGCCACCGGGACACCAGATCCTAGTGAGTGCAGACTTGAAAGACCAAAAATATTGTAAGTGGCACAATACTCGTACGCATATGATGATTAACTATGTTGTTTTGTGTAATGCTTTGCAGAAGGCTATCACAGAAGGTTGAATCAAGTTTCTTGAAAGGGAGAAAGGGGTGATGCTGATCGACGAAAACCCTTTTCCTGTCAACATGTTGAGCGCTGATCTGTCCAAAATGGCCAGGCCTGCAAGCGAAGTGTTGGCAAGCCCCACTAGAACGAAAGAATCGGGGCCCGCGACACAAGTGAAGATGGTCCAAGGAAGCAGCCTCAGCCCACGAGTTATGCCTTTCCTGGTTGACCCATTTCCTATCCCAGTCACGTCAGCTCTGGAAGAAGCCGCAAAGGCGGCCGGGGGGCACAAGCCAACAATGGGGGTACTTCGAATAGCTAATAAATGGTCCAGGCAAGGCAGGTGGCCCACTGAGTGCGAGAAGGAGGATCAACTAACAGGTGGAGACAAAGGTGCCCCACAGCCAGAGCCATTCAGCCCGTTCAAAGAGTGGAGCAGCGGCCCCCCTCGCCCATCACAAAAGGAGGCCCACGGCTTCTAGTGGGGAGTCTACACTCATTGTAGGCGACTATTTAAAGACCGGTCACCAACGGAGGACAGACGGTCATCTGTCAGGGAAGCGTCCCCTCAGCAGCAAGGGATCCCTAGGGGCAAAGCTGAGAGTTAGCCACGAACGACAAGATCGGGCAAAGCTCACCACCGCTCTGATGAAAGGAGATCTATCTCATGGCCGTCGGTCAGAGAGCGCCTAGGCAGGACACTAGTCAAGCGCCGCTTGGCCTATGACCCAATGAGCCCTGCCGGCACCAGCGATCAATACTGGCCGAGGGCCACCACTAGGCTGAGGACAGTCATGCCTAAACTTGTAAGGACTGACGATTGGATCATAGCCTGTTATCCCAAGTTCCCCGCTGAACCAAAGAGGGTGGAGATGACCAGAACTCAGAGAAGGAAGTGGCAACCGAAGTAGCCTACCCTGAAGCGTTCTCGGGGGGTGGTAATGGCAGCGGACTTGCAGGTAACCATGGAACAGCCAGTGGTGAAAATTCTCCAATGACAGCAGCCGGGCAGAAGTCCTAAAGACAAGGGGCACACCCTTGAATCTGAAGTGTCTGACTATAAGACCGAGGAAAATGACTTTGACGTCTTGGTGAAACCGTCCCTGGAGACAGCCAGGTGACTGTAACAGCCAAATGGGAAAAACTGGGGGAAGTCAACCACTCGGCCACGTAGGGTGAGACACCGGAGGAGGAGACCGACTTTGCTGACTTTGTCAGTATGATGTTCGGGTCTGTAGAGACGCAGATTCAAGTCTCCATGGTTTATGTTCTGCCCTGAATATTTGAATACAGCCAGGCCAGGCAAACCAACTGGAGGTTGACGTACTGGAAGAGGTAACGTTCGGCGTCATGGACATCGAAATTGTTCCCGTAGGGGATAAAGAGGAACAGCCAGAGAACGTGCAGACAATGATTACCAGGGAGATCGAACGGACATTGTACACCCCGATGATAAGAGGAAGGGTGCCCGACGTCTTGGGCAGACCCTCCAAGCAGATGTGTCAGCACTTGAAGCCTTTGTACGTCCAGACACATATGGAAGGGAAGCCCATTTCACGAGTGTTGGTGGACAATGGGGCAACAGTCAACATCCTCCCAGCCAGGATGATGAAGCGACTGGAGAAGGATGAGCTAGATCTCATTCCTGTAGAGGTATCTGTGATGAACTTTTTGGGTGGCACCACGAAGCCTAGAGGCGTGCTTCCAATTAAGTTGTGAGTCGAAGAGTGCGTCTCTATGACATCGTTCTTTGTCATGGACACATAAGCCCATTACAACGCCCTACTTGGGCGAGACTGGATATATGCCAACGCGGGTGTGCCCTCGTCCCTCCACTAGATCCTCATCTTCTGGCATGGTGAAGGGGATATCAGGGTGGTTATAGCGGACAGTAGGCCCTTCATGGTTGAGGCAAGTTATGCTGATGCCATTCTGTATGGGGGGCGTGTCGGCCCCATCAAGTTCGCAGGGTCTGATGAGCATGGTCGGCCGACATCTCTGGTCACGTCCGCTACAGTAATGGAATCGGCTTTTTAGGCCAGACAGGTGCCAGGACCGTCTGGGTTGCCGTCCATTCAGGATGGGCAATCAGAAAATGGTGGTGGTTATGATTAACACCGGCAGCAGAGCGGTGACAAACATCCTTCAGAGGCTGACTATTTTCGGCCTAGAAAGGAGGATGTCCAAGGAAGAAGGCTTGGTGGCCGAGACAATGGCCAGACGGCTAAAGGAACTCAAAACTGAAATTAGGATGGAGGACTTACGGCCTGCGCCACCCAAGATGGAGGAAACTCCAGCTGAAGTACAAGATCCGTTGGTGGAAGTTAATTTAGGGAGTGAGGACAATAAGCATCCTACCTGTGTTAGTAGTTTACTTAGCCGTTCGTTCCGAGATGAACTTGTAACTTTGTTGAAAGAGTATAAAGATTGTTTCGCTTGGGATTATTTTGAGATGTCAAGTTTAGACCAAAAATTGGTCGAACACCGGTTGCCTATCAAAGATAACTTCAGACCTGTAAAGCAGCTGCCCAGGTGCATGGCGCCGGACGTCGTCCTAAAAGTCAAGGATGAGATAGAACGGCTGCTTAAGGCCGGGTTCATAAGGCCTGCTCGTTACATAGAATGGTTGTCCAACATTGTCCCTGTCATCAAGAAAAATGGGAAGTTAAGGGTATCCATTAATTTTCGGGACCTTAACAAGGCTACCCCAAAGGACAAGTACCCAATGCCCATAGTTAATATCTGGTGGACTCTGCATCTAGGAGCCAAATAATGTCCTTCATGGATGGGCATGCAGGGTATAACCAGATATTCATAGCGGAGGAAGATGTGCCAAAAATGGCATTCCGCTGTCTTGGCGCGCTAGGAACTTACGAGTGGGTTGTAATGCCTTTCGGCTTAAAAAACGCTGGCGCAACCTACCAAAGGGCTATAAACGCTATCTTCCACGATATGATTGGAAAATTCATAAAAGTTTACATTGACGATGTGGTAATAAAGTCTGAAGTTGAGAAAGAGCACCTGGACCATTTGAAGCGGGTGTTTGAAAGAATGAGGTCCCATGGCTTCAAGATGAACCCCTTCAAGTGCGCATTTGGGGTAGCAGCTGGGAATTTCTTGGGCTTCTTGGTCCACCGAAAGGGGATAGAGGTGGACAGAAATAAGACTAAGGTCATCAGGGAAGCTAGGCCTCCAACGAATAAGAAGGAATTGCAGAAGTTCCTCGGTCAAGTAAACTTCCTCCGACGGTTTATATCAAACTCTATAGGACGGACTAGGGTGTTTTTCTCGTTGCTGAAGTTAAAGCCTGGAGAGGACTTCCACTGGACTACCGAGCATCAGAAGGTGTTTGAAGCCATCAAGGACTACCTCGTTAGGCCACCCGTGCTGGCGCCACCCCGGGAGGGAGTGCCATTAAAATTGTACATTTAGGCCACAGAATGTTCAGTGGGAAGCCTATTGGCCTAGGATAACGAGGCAGGAATAGAACATGCAGTTTTTTATCTTAGTCGGGCTCTGACGAAGACCGAGCACCGGTACACACCAATGGAAAAACTGTGTTTAGCAGTATTTTGGTTTTGTTCCAAGTTACAGTATTATTTGCTGCCGACCACGGTTGAGGTCATATGCCAGACCGATATCATTAAGTACATGCTCACCCGGCCAATCTCAAGGGGCTGGGTTGGGAAATGGGCCTTGGCGCTGGTGGAGTTTGCCCTTCAGTACCTCAGAAGGCCGTTAAGGGCCAGGCTCTGGCCGACTTCCTCGCTGACCACCCACCCATCCAGACCGACAGGGGCAAAGGGCGAAAGGAGACAGAGGAGGTCACGCACATTGGCGTTACACCATGGTCTTTATTGTTTGATGGGTCTAAGACCAACTAGTCGGTGGGAGCAGGGATAGTGATTCGGTCCCCGCAGGGGGTGGAAACCTAGCTGGCGGTGCATTTGGGTTTTGCGTGCTCAAACAACCAGGTCAAGTATGAGGCCCTCATAATTGGGATGAAGATCCTCCTTGCTATGGGGGCTAGGTCGATCGAAGTAAGTGGGGACTCTCAGCTTATGATCAAATAGGTGGCAGGGGAGTACCGTTATGAGAGTGAACACTTAGTCCGCCACCACCTGCTAGTGGGCAGCCTGGTTACTAGATTCGATGATGTGTCTGGAAAGCACGTTCCTCGCCTGAGGAATCAAACGGCCAACGTTTTGGCCCAGATAGCATTAGGCTTGCTCCCTGTAGAGGACTGCTTGGAAAGAACCATTATAGTTCGAAAGCAGTTGGTCTCATCAGTCCTTGACTTGGACCCATTAGAAGTAAATCAGGTGGAGGACACTCAACCTGAGTGGAGGACTCCGATAACCCAGTACTTAAGGGATCCAGGCCTCGACATGTATAGAAAGACCAAGTACAGGGCATTGAGTTATGTCCTGGTGGGGGACAATCTCTTCAAAAAGAGGAAGGACGGCCTATTAGTTAAGTGCGTCAGCCTTAATGAATCCATGGTTGTTATGGCCGAAGTGCATGAGGGGGTTTGTGGATCACACCAAGCCGGTCCTAAGATGAGGTGGCTAATCAGAAGGCACGGGTACTATTGGCCTACTGTTCTGGCAGACTGTGTAAGGTATGCCAGAGGGTCTCAGGCTTGCTAGCAGCATGGTCCAATACAACGGGCTCCTGCTGTGGAACTCAATCCAGTAGTGAAGTCGTGGCCTTTCAGGGGATGGGCCATGGACCTGATTGGGAAGGTGACGCCTCCAGCCACCAGGGGGCACTGCTTTATAATTGTGGCAATGGACTATTTCACCAAATGGGCAAAGGCCGTACCCATGCGATCGATCAACCAGTCTGATGTCATCCGATTCCTAAAAACCCAAATAGTTCATAGGTTTGGATTGCTTGAGACCATTACGTGCGATAATGGGTCAGTTTTCACTGGGGACCAGGTCCTGGAATTCGCTACAAGCTATAGGATCACCATAACCCATTCCACGCCTTACTACACCCAGGGGAATGGACAGGCTAAGGCCAGCAATAAGGTGTTAAAGAATTGCTTGACTAAGGTAGTGGAGGAGAGCCCCAGGAGGTGGGCTGAGTTGTTGTCTAAGGTATTGTGGGCGTTTAGGATGTCACGACGCACAAGTACTGGTACTACGCCATTCGTCCTTACTTACGGGCATGACGTGGTCTTCCCCATAGAGGTAAGTGTCAGGTCTGCCAGGGTGGCATACCAGTAAGGATTTACACCGGCCACATATAGTGAGGCTATGCTGACCGAATTGGAGGGCTTGGATGAGGAGCGCCTTGAGGCACTTGACCAAATTTTGGCATAGAAGGAGAAAGTGGCAACCGTGTACAACAGAAAGGTGGTGGCTAAGAGTTTCCAAGAAGGTGAGGTAGTACTAAAGGCTATTCTACCAGTGGGGGCTAAGGATCTGGCCTATGGTAAGTGGTCGCCCACGTGGGAAGGACCATTTGTAGTTCGTCAGGTACTCAAAGGGGGAGCCTATAGGTTGCAAGGAATGGAAGGAGATGTTCATTTTAAGCCCATCAATGGGAAGTTCCTAAAAAGGTTTCACCCTACAATGTGGGACCTGGGGTAAAGGGCACTGAAGCAAAACTAAACAAGACCAATCCAATGGTTAGGCCACAAAATGGGAGGAAAGTTAAAATATTACAGCAACCAAAGAAATTGTTCGGACTAGGGGACATGTGCCGTAGATTTGAGCAGGCGCACAGGCCTAAGATAAATCTTCCTTAGGGAACGTTCCCCATAGATTGTTCCATTGGGCTTCGAGGTTGGCAACGTCCTGATTAGCGATGGCTAGCTGGGCAGACCGTTCGGCTTTCAGGTTGGAGGCGTTTGTGGCAGCGCCTTGAGGGTCTCCGTGGTCTTGTACAGGGTCTTTAAGTCAGCGAAGGAGGGTTTCGCCAGCTGTTCTCTCTCTTCTTTAGCATAGTGGGCTGCAGTCAGGGCGGCCTCCAGGCGAATGATCTCTGAACTTAGGGAATTGATCTCATCTTTGAAGAGCTTGTTGACAGCACCGGACTCTTGGAGTTTCACTTTGGTTTGTTCCCACTCGGTGCACAGGTCATCTCCTTCGCTGATGGTCTTCTTCAGGTCACAAACAGACTGAAGAGCCAGAGGGGCGTTGGTGATTAGATCTGGAATAACAGATGTGGCCTTGGTAACCCATGATTTGGCTGGATCTGGAAGGGTGGCGTAGGCTGACAGGACTTGGAGCGGCTCGATCAGGGCAAGGAAGTGATCTGGATTAAACTCTTTGGCGGGGAGCTGCTTGTCGATGAACTCAATGAATGCATGCTTGGCTTCTTCGACGACCGAGGGACTTGGGCCTGGCATGCCCACAATAGGGGCTTCCCCAAGAGGGGTGAGGCAGCTCGCCAAGATGTAGTCAAAGTCAAATTCCTATCAGGAGGATGGGAAGTCGGTCAGAGGAAGATTAGCAATGCGAAAGCACAAGAGGCCATTGTCAGTACATACTGTAAGATCACGAGAAGGGCTTCGATCTGGGGTAGGGGCCTTAGCCGCAACAGGACTAGAGGTGCCTACTTATTCGCTTGAGCTGGCAATCTTGGAGAAGGGCGATGAGATGGCAGGGGTTGGCGACTTTGAAGCTGCCTCGTCATGGGAGCCTGCAACAAGGACCTCTTCCTCTGAACCTGAGGCGATGTCCAGGATGGTTGGGGAGGACAGTGAGTGAGCTTTCTCGAGGTGGCACTTGGAGCGCCTCAGGTCGGATGGCACTTCTAAGACCCCCTCGCTAAGCAAGGCCTCTTTGAGGGATTGCTTTTGGGGAGGTTTCTTTGCTACATGCTTCTATCTTTTCTGGGGCTGCCCCTTGGACAGTGGACTGGTGCGGGCTGATGATGGAGATCTACGCTTCAGGGAAGCATCAGTGCCAGTTTGCTGGGAGGGCACAGACCGAGCTGGATGGGCCTCTGAGAAACACAAAAGGGTAGGCTGTTAGTAAGAAATAACAATGTACTAGGGTCACAAGGGTACCATGCTTGGCAGGGTTGACGGCCTAGACCGTACACCTCGTACGAGTCATCTCGTAGTCATCGGCATAGGAGCCAGCAAATTCAACCCCACCAAACCACATCCAGAGGTGGGGATTGACAAGCTCGGCCATGCCCAGGCAGGCGTCAGGTAAAGGAGGCTGCCGGTCCATAAAGGCTTTGAATGAGCGGTCAAAGCTGCTCATATCCACATAAGCTCTCCTAGCTACTTTGCGGGCATTTGCAGGCCGGGCTAGGAATTCTTTACGCTTCTCACGACGGATTCGGTCTATAGCCAGGTCATGGCGTCTTTGCATAATATTTTGGTCTGGGTGATATTTGATGCCAAAGGCCTCTTCATACTGGAGGATTGAGTTCAGGAGCGACTTACTTGGAGAATGCAAAATCGGGGCCTTGCCTTTGCCTGTGATGCCCTCCATCTGCAGTTCGGAGTCAGAGTCAGCATCGTCAGTAACTGGGGGGAGCGCCTCAACGGTCAAGGTGGCAAGGAAGATGGACCACCAGGCTATAAATTCTGGCATAGCAGAGGGTTCTGGGTCAAAAGACTCAGGGAAGAAGTGGGACATGACGTAATCACTCATGCTAGCAACAATCTCAATATGGCTTGTTTTCCTCAGGACAGGCCAGTCTGGCCCGTCTTTGTTCTCAGAAAAGTAACATAGGAGGGGGACGGACTGCCACAAGCCGAATTGGCAAGCGCTGCATTGGGAGTTGTATACTTCCACCTCGCACATATTATTCCCAAAGGGCTCTAAAGTAACGCCAAAATGCAGGTCCCTACAGACCAGGAATTTATGCCACAGTTCAGGAGCAGACCGTGGATTGAACAGGGCACCCGACAGCCAGGAAGGGAGGTCCTGGTGTAAGTGGAATAGCCTAAACAATGCAGGGGAATGTGACTTCTCAAGCTTAAGGAAGAAGGAATGGTAGTCTTGCAGGGAAGGTCGTTCTTCTACCAACTCTTGCATGAAGTAGAGGCCGATGGTACGGCACTCAAGGACGGGGGAAGGAGTGTAGAAGGAAGGAAAGTAGGCACGCAGCCAAATCTGGAGCAGCCAAAAGGGGCCGCCACCTGAATCAAAGTTAGAATTGACTATGGCACTGCAGCCACGATAGAGCAAGGATAGGACGAATGAAGCAAGGTCCACAGGATGGCCTTGGGATAGGGCATTGACCAAACACAGGTAAGTTTTGGCAATTTTGTTGGATTTGACGTAGGCTAAATAGCAACAAATCTAGAAAAGGAGGAAGGCCACAAATTCGACCTCAAAGACAGGACCCTCAGTCCCATGAACAAAAGACAGATACATGCTGTAGCTGGCTTTCTTGGTGAAGTCCAAGCCGTGCTGCTCCTCGAAACCCCTGGGGTCTAGGGTTCCAATGGATGCCCCATGGAATTCAGGGCCAACAGCCTTAAGGCCAGTCAGAGCCCCGATGTCCAGAAGGGTAGGGCTCATGGGACCGCAGAGGAAGAGGAAGACATTGCTAGAACTAGACCAGAAGCATAAGGCGGCTTGTAAAAGAGGAACATCAGGGGGAATGGCGGAGCTGGACATTTCCAGGGCATCAAGGATTGCTAGAGCTAAAAGGCGGTCGCACTCTGCCTTTATGACTCGGTCTACCCACGCTTCCCAGTCGGGAAGGAAAGATGGCCAAAGACGACTGAAAGGCTTTGGCTTAACACTGAAAGGGGTAGAGGAACAAAGAAGAATTACCTCCTCCTTGTGTTGAGGGAAGTTAGGGATTGGAACCGGCATGTAGGGTTGAGAAGGACCTAATGCAAACAGGGGGGGATCAGGGTTAGGAATGAATACCTCAAACCGAGAGGAAGGTGGAAGTTGAGCCTGCTTCACCTTCAAAGTCTTCTCCAGCTCGCGCTCCCTCTGAGAAACCGCGGGGTAAGGAGGGAGGCTTTCCATAACACAGGCTAAAGCCAGAAAAGAGTGATTGGAGAAGGGTGAGGGAGAACGAAAGAAAGACCCAAAGGGTTTAGCGCTTTTAAAGGATGAACACCGAGGGAACTTTATGGCGCCAGCTTTGAAAATTCAAAATTTAAAGGTGGCATATTTACTTCGATCGTTGATAAAAAGGCCGATGGTTGAAACGGTGCTGACATACTGATTAAAGGAATGCCCACCCAGGGCGTGGGGATTTGGTGTCATAATTGGGGCACTGGGAACCCAGAGGGTTGGCACGAGGATCGCATAACCTCCTAAGGCTAGGTGGGCCACGTGGCATT
The DNA here is from genome assembly GCF_018873765.1 of Telopea speciosissima. Taxonomy (NCBI): domain Eukaryota; kingdom Viridiplantae; phylum Streptophyta; class Magnoliopsida; order Proteales; family Proteaceae; genus Telopea; species Telopea speciosissima. The sequence goes on along the minus strand of NC_057924.1, from coordinate 33,480,860 downwards.
ACCTTAAGAAGTTATGAGGGGCAATTGTTGGACCCATATTTTGCTGGGTCCCACATCATTAGTGGGACCATGCGCCGTTAGAGGGACCATTGCACGAAGGGCCATGTCAGCAGCCTTGAAGGGGATAAGGTGGACCCTGTCAAGGGTTGTTGAGAAAATCACTCCTATAAAGGTAGCGTCTCTTGCTTCCAAGGAGGAGGAAATGGAGGCCACCACCACCACGTCAGCGTGGGCCCAAGAAGGAATAACTGAATCCGCTGCTGGAGGGGGCCACATGGGAGATAGGGAGTAGGGTTTGAAGGCCACTACAAAGAGGTGCAGCTGCCACTACCCTGATAAGCACTGTTATAAAAGGGCCAGGAACTGTCCCAGAAAAGAGGAATACACAAAATCTCAACTCTTGGCATTTATCTTTAAAGTTTTTGTTTCGTTTGCTAGTTCCTTACTTTAGTTTATTTCTCAGTTTCTTGGGAGGGTATACTTGCCACATCAGTAGGCTAATCATTGGGAGAGAGGATCAGGAAGTTTGCTCGCCCCAGAGGTTTGGTCTTACTTATAATCGGTTGGTGTACTCCCTAGTCTCTGTAAGAACATCCTAGTCCATAAAGTCTAACCCAAAGGTCCTTAGAGATAACTCAGGCACGAGGGAACCCTATACTCCCTAGTTGACAGTCAGATAGGCCGCAAACCCTAGTTCATTTGAACCTGCGTCAAAGGCTCTAGCACGCCCTGCGTCCATCCCAGCCCAAGCCATTTTGTGAGAGTGTTGGACGTTTCCTCACCAACAAGTGTATAAGCACAGTGTCGTCTGAGTGAGTAGAAACGCTAAGTCTCTGTAAGAACATCCTGAGCCTAACGGCCTCCTGTACTGCTACAGAACATGTGACGTACTTTGACTCCATCATGGACAGGGCAATGCAGGTCTATTTCTTGCTACTCCAAGTCACAACTCCGCCTCCCAAGGCAAATGCATACCCCAAAGTAGACTTGCGCTTGTCTCTATCACTAGCCCAATCAACATGCTATAGCCTCTCAGTCTCAAGTCTGAACCACTGAAGGTGAGCAAGAGGTCTGCAGTGCCACATAGGTATCGAAGTATCCTCTTTATTATCTACCAATGAACTGGCCCTGGGTTACTCTGGTAATGGCTCACCATGCCAATGGTAAAGCAAATATCTGGATGTGTGCACATCATCGCATATATCGAACTGCTTACTGCCATTGCATAGGGTAATTTAGACATTTGGTTTCTCTCTTCATCACTCTTAGGGCATTAGTCTAGGCTCAAAGTGCATGCCTTGTCCATTGGAGTGTCAATGGGTTTCGAATTGCTCATATGGAACCACTCTAGGAATTTCTTTATGTAAGTCTCTTGAGACAAACTAAGAAGTCTCCTAACACAAAGTTGGCCTCACCCATGTCCTTCATCTCAAAAGTGGAGGACAACCACTCTTTAGTGGCGACAATCATTTCAATGTCATTCCCAGCCAACAAGATGTCATCAACATACAATGATAGGATAAGGAACCCTGCCTTGGACCGTTTAACATACACACATTGGTCCTCTTCAATCATGTCAAAATCCGCAGTGATAATGGCATAGTGAAATCTAATGTACCACTGCCTGGATGATTGCTTAAGGCCATAGATGGAATGTTTGAGATGGCATACTTTGCGCTCATGTCCCTTCTTCTCAAAGCCCACAGGCTGAGCCATAAAGATCTCCTCATCCAGTTCTCCATTGAGAAAAGTAGTTTTAAAGTCCATTTGGTAGAGCTCCAAATCCAACTTTGCGACAATGGCTAGAATGAGGCGTATTGATGCCATTCTCACCATAGGGGAGAATGTCTCATCATAGTCTATACCCTCCTTTTGGGTACATACCTTTGCCACAAGACGTGCCTTATACTTATCAATTGATCCATCTGTCTTTCGCTTGACCTTCAGGACCCACTTGTTCCTGATGGCCTTGTGCCCAGGTGGAAGATTAACTAACTTCCAAACTTGGTTCTTACTCATAGAACTCAACTCATCTTCCATAGCAGCTTGCCACATTTCCTTAGCTGGAGAAGAAAGCGCCTCACTCACTAAAGCTGGCTTATCCTCATCCCTCGGGGCATAGACGAGGGCAGCATCCCCTTCGATCTCAAAATGATGTCAGGGAAGGTGTCCATATGCGCTCTTACATGCAGAGGGTTCTTGACCCATGGTTGGTGTGCTTTCATTAGGTAGCGCACTCCCACTGGGCTGATGATCACTCTCACCCTCTCTGGCGATCTCTTGATGAGTGTTTAATTCCTCACCCTCGCCAAGAGTAGGTGAGATGCTTTCATCAGCCTCTATCTCAAAAAGATCAAGGTCCCTGCCAGCGTCACTGATGCTAGGGAAATCGGTCTCAAGAAAATCCACATCGCGGGCCTCACTCTTTGTCATTTCTCCATCTTGATGTTCACCGTACACTACATAGCCTTTCGAGGTATGGGAATATCTTATAAAGATACTCATTTTAGCTCTAGGACCAAGTTTCCCAAACTTATGGGAGGTACTATGAACATATCCTGCACATCCCCATCGTCGCCTGTGCCCCAAAGTGGGCTTTGCACCTTTCCACAATTCATAGGGAGTGGAGGGAACTGACTTTGATGGCACGCGGTTAAGGACGTAGGCAGCGGTCAACATAGCATCCCCCCAGAAGGATATTGGGAGGTTGGCCTGCGCCATCATCGATCTAAACATATCTAAAAGCGTCCTATTCCTTCGCTCTGCTACACCATTTTGCTATGGAGTATGGGGAATAGTTAGTTTCCTGGTGATTCCTTTTTCCTCACACATCTCTTTAAATTGATCGGATAAATACTCGCATCCTCGGTCAGTGCGCAGAGTTTTTAACCTCTTGCCTTGCTGATTCTCAACCTCTGCTACAAAGCGTTTGAAGCAATCTAGCGCTTCGTAGCGATGAGCGATCAGATACACATAACCCTATCGTGAATAATCATCGATAAAGGTGAGAAAATAGGAAGCACCATGATGTGCCTTCACGTTCATTGGTCCGCAGATGTCCGAATGGACAAGCTCTAGGGTCTAGGTTACCTATTTAGCCTTTCCAAAAGGCTTTCGGTGGGCCTTACCCGCTAAATAGGCCTCACATATCATTAGGTTAACTTTAACGAGTGAGCCAAGAAGGCCTTCTCGAGCTAGCCGTCCCATCCTATCTCGACCTATGTGTCCTAGTCTAGCATGCCAAGTAATTGAATCAGGACTAGTATTAGAATCAACTACAAAAGATGAAGAGAAAACAATAGGAATTATCAAATCTAATTTAATAAAATCATTCTCAAGCCTACAATGTCCAAAACTACTACCATCCAATCATATCTCAAAAGAGTCACCATAAAAAATAAATGAATATCCTAAAGTTAATAATGTAGTAACTAAAAGTAGATTATGCTGGATTTCTGGTGCATATAGCCCATTATGAAGTAGCAAGATGCGTCCAGTGCGCAAGGTGAGCTGGTAGGTACCAACTCCTCGAACTGCTTCAGTTGTGCCATTCCCCATGTAGATACTTTTGGTGCCATCCAGAATCTTTCTATAATCTACGAACCCTCCTCGATCTCGCACTATGTGTCTTGTTGTACCTGTGTCCACAATCGAATCAGATTGGATTTGGGCAACCAAAACGTGTGTACATACAAAAGTACAAGGAGAGAGAGGCAGAAATGGTACCTGCTTCGCTTCAGTGCAGTCACGAGCAAAGTGCCCCATCTTCTGGCAGTTATAGCACTTGACCTTAGTGATATCTTTCTTTCCACTTCGCTTACCACGTCAGCGCTTGGTGGTCTTACGCCCAGTTGGCACAGCTTTCTAAGCTTAATCATGATTCCCAGTGTTTCTCTGTCTCTTGCACTTAGACCCATTCTTGCGCTGCCCTGCTTGGGCGACAAGGGCATGTGATTGGGTCGCCTCTAGGCGCTCTGCCACTATTTCCATATGAGCGGCAATGCCATTAAATGTCTTGACAGTGTCGTTATGTGTCAGAACTAACTTCATCTGCCCCTAGGAATCAGGCAACGTCCTGATGATGGCCTGTACTTGCCGCTCATCGATAAGGCGTACCCCAGCATCATCCAATTTTTGGATCATGTCTTTCACGACCCTGAGGTGTTCAATCATAGTGTGCTTAGGGTCCTTACGGTACATCTCAAACTTCAAGGTCATGGACCTAAGTCTGGTCGTGGATGTACCGCCATAATTGAGCCTTATCTGGTCCCACATGGACTTGGCAGTGTCGCACTTCTCATACTAGCCGATGAGATCATCGTGCATCGTGCTTAACATAAGAAAGTGCGTACTACGATCTCTCTTAAACCAATTGTCGTAAGCCTCTTTTTCTTGACGGTGACGGGCGGTAGTACCCACTTCGGGTGGGGCCATCTCAGTGGTCAGGTGTTCAAGGTAATCTTGCTCATTCAATAAGAACTTAGCCTTTCTGTGCCACAACACTCTTAGATGTCATCACTACAATGTGCAAGGGAAGACATTTAGTATACATCCATAAATTCACAAATTTGTTCAAGTTATAATTAAAATTAATGGTACCCTTCCCCACACGGTGAGACCAAAAAATTTGCTAAGCTGGTAATCAAATCTCACAATGTGTGGGTCTGGGGACGTATAACTTTAATTGATTTCGAACAAATGTAGGAGAAAAAACAAGAATCTCCTAACCACAGTTTAATGCACCATACACACAGGTGTGTAAGGGACTCACATAAGTGGTCCAAATTTGGTACTTAAAGTGATATACTGAGATGGTACGGGTTGTGATACGCAATGCAGTAGCTCCCATTACATGGCTTCTCAAAAAATATTAAAAAATTACAACCGACTCTTTACATTCAAGATCCTACTACAAACTACCGGTGAGCACTGCACTTTGTATCACTTTCAGGTACTAACTCTAATGCACATCTATCCAAATAAACATTTCACTTAACAAGTACCAAATCCATCCCATGAAGATATAAAAAATAATAAAACACATAGTATGCATGGGATGGGGTGTTTGACAGCGATACCCTAGTGGCAGCGTCAAACAAGTTTGTACTGCAATGGGGGGAATCACATGTTTCTTTATTAACAAAGTGGCCTTGGGCGCTCTCCAATACACATGGGAAAAATATGGGACGATTTGGGATAACACCCTATCTCCCATTTTTCTCCCATGGATCTCACAAAATGATTTCTCACTAATGGGGGGTGCACATGACATAAATAAAATACCCTCCAAAGATGAGAAACCCTACAGGGGAGATCCCCAAAATTTGTTAGGGGCCACAAGAACAAATCAAAAATACAAGACATGCTTCAATAAAGAAACCACATGAATAACATATCATGGACAAATCCCAATGCATGTATAACAAAATAAAGCATATGCATATAGTTGTAACTAAACAAAACCATATCACATGCATATGTTTCCATTAGTATGCATATATTTATAGATGCAATATATTTCCAATTGAAAAAAAAAATATGCAGTCGGTTATAACCAAAATAAATAAAAAACAAACCATAGTAGATTAGGTTTTTTTTATTCTTTCTTTTCTCTTCTTCTTCTCCTTTTCTGTATGTGGTTCTAATGTGCTGCTGCCTTCTTCCACCTTTTGTTTTCTCTTTTTTTTTTTTTTTAAAAACCGTAGACTTTGGACTGTGGCAGGCCATGCTTGGCGCTACCGAGCATGGCTGCAGCCGCAGCCTGCACATCTCTTTTCTATTTAAAAAAAAAAAGAAGAAAACACACTGCAGCCATGCTTGGCGCTGGTGAGCATGGCTGCTGCCCCAGCCTGCTGCGCGCACACGATCCCGGTAGCCGTGGGCCGAGGTCTACTGCTTTCGCTGCCGCATGCGGCTTGCCCCTGCCCTTCTTCCCTTCGGCTTCTTTCTCTCCTACGCGCAGTCATACACAGCCGCGGTAGCAGACGCTCACTGCTGCCTCGCTCTGCGCCAAAGGCCGCGGCCTCCATGTGATGCATCGAATGGGAAGAACAGAAAAGGATGGGGGAAAAAAGAAAAAGAAGAAGAAAGAAAGAGATACGATTGCCATGTGCGAACCACAAACCCTAATGGCTCTGATGCCACTGTTAAGATATTAGCATTCCATTAACGCAAAGGATTAGGGATTACCTGAACCGAATGGAATCGCAGCGGAAGGGACGATTGAATGCGGCTTGCAATTACGAGCACCATGCGATCTCTACAGGCTTCTCCATAGAGAACTCCACACCACAAAACCCTAGGCGGCTGAACGGAAACCCTAGGATAACACAGGACTTGAAAGAGGGAGAGATCTAATCAATTAATCCTTATTTAGGGTTAAGCCTAATAAGTATATTTATAGGCTACACCCAGCCAGCCAGAGGAGGGATCAGTCACTTAAGTGACTGTCCCTCTCTCTCTCTCACATTTTTAGCTCAGCCGGCCTGCCCCATGTGGGTGGACCAGCTGGGCCTTAGGCCCATTAACGATTTACGTATTTCAAATTAATCAAGTTTCTACATTCTTACCTAGTGATTTAGTTATTGTTCTTAGGTGGATTAAATATTAAAATTGAATCTCTTGTATATAGTTATCACAAAAAAAAAAAAAAATCTCATGGATATAGGATTCATATTTGTTGCACTTGTTTGCATGGTTTATTTCATTCATTGAATTCAATGGAGTTTAACCAGTGGAAATTCTTTTTTTAGATGTGAATGCAAGTTCTGTATTACCAATGGATGATGAGGCTATTGATGGAATTACCAGTGATGATTGTTGGATGTCCGAGAATGAAGGGTATGGCCCAGAATGTACTTGTGAATAATGTCTCTGAGTTGTGATGGAACTTTAGATCTTTATTTTACTTATCTGTGATGACCTTGTGGATATTTTATTTCTTTCTTTTGGAAGTGTAAATATTAAGTTCTTTGTACTTTTTTAGAATAAATAGATATGTATATATTATAACACAGGTTTTTGGGATTTTAATATAAATCATGTAATTCATCTTTTGGATAGTTCAAGTCTTCCATTGCACTCTGATATTCATTATTATCTATCTACCCCCTTTTTGTGTGGTTTGTGGCATGTAAGTACTGCTTTTGGATCCTAGGGGATTGTTAGATATCGTAGGATATCCGAGTCACTAACCAGATCCTCCTAGGGGGTAGGTTCGGGGTGTGACAAACCAGCCTGTTGATGTAGCCGGTTGATGAGGCCATTGACCGGTGGTAAGGCCAATGATCGACTGGTGACCTTGGCAGAAGCTCTAGATTCCCAGATTTTATTCGCCGGTTGATGTGATCGGTGGATCCCTAGTCATCAACCGGTCAATACTCTAAGAGTTGTTCTTCAGCTCAAATGTAATTTGATACTTTACCGGAGTTGTTTCTTCTCCATAGAGCTTCTAAGGGATCACTCCACCTATGCATAGAGTTAATTGCACTCCATTTCACTGAGTGAAATTAGAGATACGGCTGAATCTCTGTTCAAGACCTAAAAGCTAGGATTTGGATAGTTTTCACCCAAATCACCTCGGAATTGGTCGGGAACAGAAATGGGAGTGTGCAAGATGATGTAGAATCCTCACACAACAACACTCTAGCTGGCCTCTTTGCCAAGCACTGGGTTTCAACTGAAACCCAACAAAAAATCCTGATATGTAAGTATAGAAGAACTATGGCATAGGAGATAGAAGAGGTAGGGAACCACAAACCTATCTGACTAGGGATGCAACCAGCAGCTAGCAACAATCTAAGATCAGCTCCCCCTTCCTTTGTCTTTCCTCTCTTCATTCCTCTCTTTTCTTCTTTTACTCTCGGTTGGTTTTGAAAAAATGAGCTTTACGAGCTCACTCTTTCTTATATAAGTACAAGGCACTAGGGTTCGTTTGCCAACACACTTATTCAGATCAAAATGCATTAATTCCCAAATTAGACCTCGTGGACCCTCCACCTTGACTCTGGTCATGAAGTTAGAGGTAGGTCATATCATAGGTCCACGTACACGAGAGCCGATATGGTGCGGGATTCTAGGGTCCCACACACAATAGTCCAAAATAGGAAAACAAGACTCGCCGGTAGAAGCAGCCGGCTGATCTAGGCCTGCCCAGGTGATTGGCTGGTAAGTCATTACCATCTTTGTTTGCACTGGGCTTTGGCGGGGGCTCTCATCTACTCGTGAAGATTCAAACAAGGTGGTTGGATTGCTTGCTATCATCCTTTTGAGATTAATTTAAGGCATTCATTTAAATTTATTCATACTTGTTTCTAGTTAGGACAACTATTGGTATAGTACCTACGAAGAGGTAAGGACACTTGATAGAAAAGCCCAAACCCAAAAAAGTATAGACATGCCCTCCAATAAGCCCTAACTACCCTCGTAGTCCAGTTTGGACCAGAACTGAACATATGTCGAATTACATATAGATTTGAAGGTCTCCACCCGCCACATCTCATCCATACCTCTCATAAGTGATAAGGACACTTTATAGAAAAGCCCTAACTGAAAAAAGTACATAAATGCCCCCCAATAAGCCCAACCTACCCAATTGGTCGAGTTGGACCAGAACAGAACATATGTCAAAATACGTATCAATTCGAAGGTCTCGACACATCTCAAGAAAATGTCTCATAAGAGATGAGGAGACTTTATAGAACAGCCCTAGCCCAAAAAAGTACATAAATGCCCCCAAAAAGCCCAAACAACCCACCCGGTTTGGTTTAGACCAAAATTGAACATATGTCTAAATACATATCGATTCGAAGGTCTTGACCCTCAACATCTCATCCACATGTCTCATTAGAGATAAGGATACTTTATAGAAAAGCCATAATCTAAAAAAGTACATAAATGCTCCCCAATAAACCCAAACGACCCATCCGGTCTGGTTCAAATCGAAACTGAACATATGTCGAAATATGTATTGATATGAAGGTCTCGACCCTCAACATCTCATCTATAGGTCTCATAAGAGATAAGGAAACTTTTTAGAAAATCCCAAACCCAAAAGAGTTCAAAAATAATGTGTCACACCCCAAACCACCCCCTGGGAGGATTAGGTAGGTGACCCGAATTGCATAACGGCAATCCGCCAAATCCCACGGATCTAGAAGTAGTGCTTACATTCACAGGACCACATTCATCACTTTACCATAAGCAAGATCAGAGTGCTACAGATGACCTACAAATGCAATGATAAATAGAAAGCGTAGCGATACGGAAAGTGATGATAATATATATACATAGATAAGTTTGATACATTTCCCGACAACCCACAACCTAAGAAACAAAGCTGACAAGAACAGAACTAAAGTTATTACATACATATATATACAGGGTGAGATAAATCAACCCCAAAAAGAAAAAGAAAGAAACTACAATAGAACCATAGCCAGAACGGGGATAAACTCCTAACAAAAACAAAAAGGAGTCTCCAAGTCAAAACATCAAGTGCACTCTTCAACGGTCTTCATCAATGACCATTGAGAACGCACGCATCATCGGCATGACCTCCATCGGGGTCCATACCAAGATCATCATAATAATTAGGGCTCGCCTCCTCGTAATGAGCCTCCATGCCACAGTGGCATCGATCTGTAAAATCATCTAAGAAAAATAATGTATAACAGAGTGTGAGCCCCCATTGAGCTCGTGAGCAAAATATATCATCATGCATGCACGTGCAACCACAATCCACATAATCCTACATGATATGCAAGTCCAATTTAATTATTAGCCACCTAGCAATACAACTAAGTCAGGTCAGTGCTACTACAATCCCCAATACATGTATCCCTGGTACGGGCTTCTAACCCCTTCCTGCGATGCACCCATTGAGTTATCGGAGAGGACCAATCAGCTCCCGCATTCGTTCACCAAGGTCAGCTCGACCAGCCCTCTGTTATTAACCTGTAGGGTAATCCATCACATTTCTCATTTCTTTTCTTTTCTGGCTTATAGCCCGACATATAGCTCAAAATCACCATTCCGGTGTAAACATATTTCTTTTCATTTCATTTCATTTCTTTTCTCATATACACATATGGTCACCCTCACAGGCATCCAACACCTAAACCCCTGTTGGCAAGGGTGTGTAGCACGGGTGATGAAACTCTAACCCCATGTCTATATGGCATCGTATGAGCCAGGTGGTGTCAACCACATCCCATTCTACGGGCTACCACAGGCCCCATTTCTAAGCCGACTACGACATCTAGTCTAACAATCATAATCATCATAAAAGATTCACAGTGTTGATCAACAGACAATCATTGTTTAGTAATTGAGTAAATGAACAGAGATTAAATATCACAGCATTAAGATTTTATAATTATTTGCCGGCATACAGTTACACATACATATATGACAATACTTCACTCACCTAGGTTTGGTTCTAGGAACTCAGTCGCAAAATCAGTTCCAACAGCAGTCTGATTGTTGTCCTCAAGCGCGGGATCAAATCCTAGATGTAAATAAGAAATTATCATATTAAGTTTCCAATCTGTCTCTAGTAGACCTAGGGTTAACCTAAGCTTACTGGGTTAACCTAGTGTTCAATTTGTTCTCACTTGGAATCACTGGGCCTTGCACTGGGCCTTAGGCTCATGTCCCAGTGCATCATCCAGACTTAGTGGCATAAGGGTAAAATAGTCATCCTCCATAGTTGTACCTGACCCTAGGTCAGATTAAGTTCACAGTTCTGTCCACAACTTGTCTGTGCTGTAGGACCAAGCACAACAGGGTTTCCTTTACCTGCGGGGCCCACTAGGGTTCCAAAGCATTTCCTTTATAAAGACAGATGTGGGGAGGGGCATTTAGGTCATTTCCCAACTTCCCACAGTGTCACATGGCCAATGGGTGAGGTTCCCAAAGCCAGATCAGCATTTCTGCCCATTTCCCTTCATTGGGCGATGGCTCTGGGCTTTGGGTACATCACCCAGAGTCTGCAAATCGACAAGGGCTGAGGTTCCAAGGTTGGGCTTTGTGGACAGTGTTCAAATCTGATTCCCATGCATGTTAGGGGGTCAGGTAGCCCTAGGAATGGTCTACCTTTTGGTCCAAATGGATCTTCCATCAGGTCCACCATTTGGCTGCCAGTGGCTGCCCAGACAACCCAGTGAATAGTATCACAGGGTTTTCTTCAAGCATGGATCTCAGTTTCAGCCACATGCAGGGCTGGAATCAGATGTAATATGATGTTTCATGGCAGCAATTACCCAGGGCTAGGTCTGTGTAGCCATGGTTTACATCCAGGGTTCCAAACAGTCAGCCAGCAGTGGATGTGGGCAGTGCAGCCATGCATAGCCAGATTCGGCTCTCATAAACAGCAAACCAAAATTATAAAATTTAATAAAAATCACAGATCTCCCATGCTCTATGCTTGCATGGCAGATCTGAAGCTGTTCAGGGCAAACCCTAGCTGTTCTGGGCTGCCCAGGGAGCAGAAACACATCCAATACATAGGGATTCAGAGGAGCAGCAGGTTAGACATGTAAATATATACCTGAGTAGAGCTGGGAGCCATGAAAATCTAGACCCAGGTGTGTGTGAGCAGCTTCCTCCTCCTTCCTCCCTCTCTTTCTTCTTCTTCTCCTCTTCTTTCTCTCTCCTTTCTCTTCTTTTCCCCTCCACGAAATGAGCAGTAGCAAAAGCTTAAAATGAGCCTAAGGCTCATCTATTTATAGGCCAGCCCTTGACTAGGGCCTGTTTGGCCATTAAGTCCCTTTTTGAAAATGAGTTTTTAAACTGATTCTGAGTGATTTTGGGAACACTGGTGGGGTCCACAGTGAACTAGGGGTATGAAGTGGTCCCTCAGACTCCCCTCTATCTATGGAGGGTGTCCATGTCCAAGTTGGGTGGTCCCCATAATTAAAATCCATTAAAATATGCTGTTTCACTCATTGGGCGATGTCTCTGGGCCTTGTCTGCATCGTCCAGTGCCATTGCCCAGAGATTGCAGCAAAGTTGAATCTCAATGGGGCTTGCACAGGGTTTGACCCTTGGTAAGGGAATTGTCCCCACTTGCCAAATAGAGGATTTTACACACTTTTCCAGAGGTGGGTCCCACACTTATGGGGAGGAGAGAGATTACCTGGAGTTCAGGCCATACATCATGCTATGAGCTGTACATTTGTAGGGGTCTACTATCCACCTATTGAAGGGCATGTAGGATGATCCACACAGGATTTCCTCATCAATCCAAATCACTGGAGTGATACTCCACAGTGTTCTTGGTTGCTTGATCAGGGGTTCCTGTCTTTAAATCAAAATTCCAGCCAGTCAGGAGCAGGGTTTGACATTTCTCCCCAGCTTACAAAAAATTTCGTCCTTGAAATTTGCTTACCTTGCAATTCGAAAAGCTGGGGATATTTCTCCTTCATTTCTTCTTCTCATTCCCATGAAGCTTCTTCCACTTGGTTATTTCCCCAATGAACCTTTACAAAAGCGACAGTGCGGTTACGAAGGTTATGCTCCTTTCTGTCCAATATCTCCGTAGGTTGCTCTTCTTAGGTCATATTCACATCCAACTATTCAGGTTCAGTTGACAGTACATGTGTCGGGTTGTTAATGCATTTCCTTAGCATCGACACATGAAAAACATCGTGGACACTTGACAATGATGGTGGTAGTGCCAGTCGGTATGCTACGGGTCCTACTTTGTTGAGTATTTCATAAGGACCGATGAATCTTGGGCTCGACTTGCCTTTCGTGTTAAATCGTAGCAATCCTTTAGTTGGGGATACTCGAAGGAATACTTTTTCTCCGACTTCAAATTCGGTGTCCTTCCTTCTATTATCCGCATAACTTTTCTGTCTTGACTGGGTTGTCTTGATCTTTTCTCTTATAATATCCACCTTGTCGCAGGTCGCTTGTATCATCTCAGGCCCGAGATATTTTTGTTCACCAACTTCATCCCAATATAATGGAGTTCTACATTTTTGTCCATACAATGCTTCAAATGGTGCCATGCCAATGGTGGAGTGATAACTATTATTGTATGCAAATTCCACCAGAGGTATGTGAGCATCCCAACTGTCATTCATTTCCAAAACACAGGCTCGGAGCATATCTTCTAGTGTCTGGCTAGTTCTTTTCGATTGTCCATCCGTCTGCGGATGGAAAGTTGTACTAAGATTCAGTTGAGTTCCCAATACCTTCTGTAAACTTCTCCAAAAACTTGAGGTGAATTGAGGATCTCTGTCAGACACAATACTGACAAGCACGCCGTGTGGACGATGTTTTCAATGTATATTTGGGCAAGCTTGTCTATGGAGTAATTTATCTTAATTGGTATGAAGTGAGCTGCTTTAGTCAGTCCGTCTACGATCACCCATATCGCATTCATGCCCTTCCTGGTGTTGGGCAGATTTGTTACGAAATCCATAGTGATCCTTTCCCACTTCCATTCAGGTATAGGAAGTGGCTGCAACAATCCATACGGTTGGTGTCTCTCTGCTTTTATCTGTTGACAGGTGAGGCACTTGGACACGTATATTGCTATGGTCTCCTTCATTCCCATCCACTTGTAATACTTCTTTAAATCCTTGTACATCTTTGTACTTCCAGGGTGGATTGTATAGGTTGAATTGTGCGCCTCTTTAAGCATTTGGTCTTGGACGTCAAAATCATCAGGCACGTATAGTCTATCTCAAAACTTCAATGCACCATCATGGGCCAAAGAAAAACCTGGGTCCTTGTGGACACCTTGTTGTACTTCCCACATGATCTTGGCCAGCTCGGGGTCCAATTGTCACACCCCAAACCACCCCCTGGGAGGATTTAGGCAAGTGATCGGATATCCTACAACATCCGCCAATCCCCAAGGATCTAGAAGCAGTATTTAAATGACACAAACCACACAATGAGGGTAAAAAGATAATTAAAAGATTATTAGAGTGCAATAGAAGATCAGACTACACACAGATGATTTATATCATCGATAATAAAATCCCAAATACCTATGTTTTACCATATACATATCCATTTATGTCCAATAAGTGCATTGTCTTAATAATTACACTTCTTGAAAGAAAGAAACTTAAATAATAACAAAATCATCTCTAAGCAATGAGAAGAGGAAGATCTGCAATTCCATCGACAGCTTCCTCGCCTATTGGCAAACCTGTATCTGCAAAATCAACTAAAAGAGAATATACAAGAGTGTGAGCTCCACCGAGCCTGTAAATGAAATATAAACCATGCATGCACATGCAGGCACAACCTAATGAGTCCGACATGAGGTGTAGTTCATTTTAATTATTAGCCATCGAACATCACAACTAAGTCGGGTCAGTGGTACTACAATCCTCAATACATGTATCCCTGGTGCGGGCTTGGTTACCCCTTCCGGTGATACACCCATTGAGTTGTAGAAGAGGACCAGTCAACTCCCGCATCCTTTCACCAAGGTCAGCCCGACCAGCCCTCTGTGACTAACCTGTGGGATAACCGTTAGTATTTAGCTCAATTCTTTTCCCTTTTTAATTGTGGTATAAAGCCTGGCATATAGCTCCTAACATTAATTATGGCATAAAGCCCGGCATATAGCTCCTGACATTAATTGTGGCCCCCACAGGCATCCAACACCTTAACCCCTGTTGGCAAGGGTGCGTAGCATGGGTGATGAAACTCTAACCCCATGTCTATATGCCATCATATGAGTCAAGCGGTGTCAACCGTATCCCATAATACGGGTTACCACAGGCCTCATTTCCAAGCCGACTACAGCATCTACTCTAGCAATTCCACATACAAGCATTATCATTCATTTCCAATGTCCATAAGATATGATTTAGAATTTAAATGAGGATATAAAACAATTTAAGGTAATTAAAGACAGTAAATATTGTTGATGTTGTTGTCATGACCCATTAGTCATGTTACACCTACACTCATGGAGTAATTCCACTCACCTTGGTTTGATCCTACCGGTTTAGTTGTTTGTTCAGTTTTGGCCTGTATCTGGCTGTGTACCTCAAGCACGGAATCAAACCCTAAAGTAATAAATTGGAAATGTGTTATTTTAATTATTCAAACTAATTTGGATAACCTAGTGTTAGTCTAGGCTCCTAGGTCTAACTCGGTGCTCAGTCCGAGATCACTTTGAATTCTCTGGGCCTTGCACTGGGCTTTAGGCCCATGTCCCGGTGCCTCAACCAGTGTTAGTGGCACAAAGGGGTAAAATAGTCATTTTGATGGTTGTACCTAACCCTAGGTCAGATCAAGTCCAAAGTGCTGTCCACAGCTTGTTTGTGTTGTAGGACCAAGCACAACAGGGTTTCCTTCACCAGCGGGGCCCACTAGGGTTCCAAAATGCTCTCCCATATAGGACAGATGTGGGAAAGGGCATTTTGGTCATTTCCCAACCTCCCATAGTGTCCAATAGCCATTGGGTGAGATCCCCCAAAGTCAGATCTTCAATTCTGCAACTTTCCATTCACTGGGCATTGGCTCTGCAGACATCGCCCAGTGCATCGCCCAGAGGCTGCAATCTACAAATGGGCTAAGATCCCAAGGCTGGGCTTCTTAGGCTGAGCTTTCACTTGATCCTTTGCATGTCAAGGGGGTTAGGTAGCCCTTGAGATGGTCTACCTATGGGTCCAAATGGATCATCCATCAGGTTCACCATCAGACTGACAGTGGTTGCCCAAACAGCCCAGATGAATAGTATCACAGGGTTTTGGCCAGGCTTGGGAGTTGGTTTCAGCCACATGTAGGGCTGGAAAAGCATGAAAAATAAGGGTTCAAGGCTGCAACTAGCCAGGGCTTGCATCCAGGGTTCCAAACAGTCCAATAACTGGGCATCTGGCAGTGCAGATATGCACAGCCAGAATTTGGCTCTAAGAATAGCATATTAGACCTGTATTTTTACATAAAAATGTCAGATCTTCCATGCCTTACACTTGCATGGCAGATCTGGAATAGTACATGGCAGTCCCCAGCTGTTCTGGGCTGCCAAATGGCTAGAAACTCAACAAATAGCATGGACCTAAGGAGATGAACAGTAACAATAGGTTTATTATATGTAACAGGTTTGCATGTTCGATGTGAGGCAGCACAAAGCAGCCCTTAGCTGTTCTAGGCTTTCCTTGGCCGAATATGATACCTAAGCACTAAGATCCATGAAGATAAATAGAGAACAGCAGCAAACCAGCATGTACAGGTATAGCTTTATACCTGAATTGAGTTGAGATTGGCTGCTGGAGCTGATTTGATGCACAGGTAAGCTCTTCCCTCTCTTTTCCTTCTTCTTCTCCTTCCATTCTTCTCCTTCCCCTTCTCTTTTCTCTCTTCTTTTCTCTCCTATGGTTTCCGCAGGGAACTAGAGCTCCAAAATGAGCTAAGGGTCCTCTATTTATAAGCCAACCCCCTACTAAGGCCTGTTTGGCTGCTTAGGTCTCTTTTCAAAATGCATTTTTAGACTGATTCTCAGTCATTCCGAGCACTCTGGTAAGGTCCATAGTGATCCGAGGGTATGAGGTGGTCCCCCAGACTTCACTCAATCTATGAAGAGTGCCCCTGCCCAATATGGGTGGTCCCCACACATCTGAACATTAAAATACAGCAATTTCTTACTCTGGGTAACGTCACTGGGCCTTGCTGCATCGCCCAGTGCCATCGCCCAGAGAATTCATGTGCAGAATTATTTGGATTGAAATGAAATTTCAGTCCATTTAGAGGCATAATTGGGCCATGATTCCTTCTAGGAAAGTGAAGCTCTATGAATCTAGTTTCTAGGAAAATTGGAATCAAATGAAATGAAGATTGGGTTACGAAGTTATGCTATTTTTATTACATAAAGGTCAACCTGTCAAAACAGCAGGATCCCATTTTGACAGCAACTTGAGCTAAGCTTTTAACTAACTTAGAGACAGATCTAAGTAATGGTGTCTTCTAACAAAATGCCGCCCCATGAGTCTAGTTTCTAACAAAATTGGAACAAACATAAATGGAGTTATATCCTTTTAACTAAGAGAAGGTCTATCTGTAAATTAGCAGAATTTGTCATTTATGTTGGGATTTCAGATGTATGTATGGAATTGGGTTCTCATCATCAAACCAATCATGAAAATGGATATTTGGGTATAAAAATTCTTTCTATAAAACATTCAAGGTGATGAGGGTCATCATTAGTTTAGCCTAGAAGTAGGATTTAAGTCCAAAGGTCCTAGAATCAGGGTATGACACCTTCCTCAGGCTGTACATTATGCCGTGGGTTGTACATCTACAAAGGTCTACAATCCATCTTTTGATAGGTATGTAGGAGGACATCGTCGGGGCTTCTCCACTAAATTCCATCACTGGAGTGTCCTGCACAGTGTGCATGGATGCCATGTCAGGGGTTTCCTGTCCTACCTTCAAATCCCCTGCCAGTTAGGGGCGGGTTTGACATTTCTCCCCACCTTACAAAAGTTTTGTCCTCAAAATTTGCTTACCATGTAGCTCGAAGAGTTAGGGATACTTTTCCTGCATTTCCTCTTTGCGTTCCCATAATGCCTCCTCAGTGTACTGGTAGCTTTGACCTCGAATTTTGAACTTTCAACAAAATTTCAAGTTAGCCCGTATTTTTGGGTAGGGGTTTTACATTCCCCCAACCTTATAAAAATTTCATCCTCGAAATTGGAGGTGTGGGGGGATTCAAGTAGATGAGGATACTCTACCTGCCTTTCATTTCCTCATCAACCGGACATTCCTTGATCGAGCCGACCATTCCACAATACCTTTACAACAAGATGATCCGATTATGGAGACTATGCTTCTCACATCCCACATTCTCTTTAGGTTTCTCTTTACAGGTCATGGCAGAAACGAGTCTAAGTGGTTCTTAAGTCGAGACATGAGTCGAGTCTGGGAGATACTTCTTCAACTTCGATGCATGGAATACGTCTTGGGATTCTGCCAATCAGTACGCCACTGGTCATGATTCTCGGATTCAGCTTCTCTTTTTATCAAACTGCACCACCCCTTTGGTTAGCGATTCCCAAGAAAATACTTGATTGCCTATGACGTACTTCAGGTCCTTCCGTCTTGTATCAGCATCGCTCATTGTTTCTGTTGAGCTATAAAAATTTGGTCCTCAAATATATCCAACTCCCAATAAGTTATCTAGATTACTCCCAAATTTGATTAATTTAATGTCCAGCTTGATCTTGAAGGCCAAAGGAAATTTGAACTCCCAACATATACCTCAGAAGTCAAACGATCTAACTACCTCCATGTATTTCGCCTATCAATCTATACTTCTATAGCTTTGGGCATAAGTCTATACCATCTTTCCTATATGGCTCTTCCTATGAATACTTTAATCTTTTTGGGTTTTTTTTTTTTTTTTTGCGAATATCTAATATCAACTTTAGGATGAATTGGGACATTGATACCTATTGTTCACTACCAATAACGGAGGGGACATTTGGTGACCCATTACCCCCTTCATACCTATTATTGAGTAAGGTTTTGTCGGATCCGTTAGTTCCAGTCTCATCCTACTCTTGGTTGTTTTTGGTTAGATTGACACCCATTTCTATCCTTGTCACTAACTAAATTCCTTCACCTCTGTTATTCACTTCCAACTACCTAGTATACTTCACACTTTCTGAATCTTGCCTGGGATGTTCTATTCGTTTGGTTTGCAGTAAAACACTTTATCGAGGCCTAACTACGCACCTACAGTCTTTTATCGTTCGCTCATAATCTACATACGAATATAGAATTTCTAAATGGATAAGGCCTGTAATCTTCATTTAATTTGACAACCTTTTCAATTGACAATGCTAACCACCTCTTGTCAGCAAACTCAATAGAACGCAGGAGTGTGATGCGCTGAAATCAAAATAATACTTGAACAGGTGAGACTGATGCGGGTAGAGTACCTATTATTATTCCAAGTTTGCCTCAGCTTCCCTTGTGTCCAAGGTAGATACTTATTTTTGGACTCTATTGCTTTGGGATGGGAAAGGCTGAGTAGTAGGTGGATCTCGTCGTGGCGCACGAAATCTGCGACAAGGACAATCTCTAGCCATGTGTCCGGGCTACTTGCAGACATAGCGTCGGTTGTTTGACTTAAATGGTCGGGGCACAACGGTAAGTTGTGCCGATTGGCTTGAAGCATGGTGATAATACTCTGTAGGCTGTTCGAATGTTGGGTGATTGGGTTGATATGCTTGACCCATTTCAAGCCCACGGTTCTGTGCCAGGATAAGGCTTAAGCTAGATCCTCGAAAGGTCTTGGTGGGCCACTCTAAATTTTGGAAGGCGTTAGGCCCCTTGCCTAGCCCCGTTGATACTATGGTCCCCTCGTTCAGTCTATCTTCTATTGTGTTGGCTTTATCGACCATCTGTGCATAGGTTTGAATATCCATGACCGACAGGATGGACCCGATCTCAGGCTTGAGGCCCTTTTCAAATTTCTTTGTTGTCCACAGTGATCCGAGGGTATGAGGTGGTCGCCCAGACTTCCCTCAACCTATGGAGAGTGCCCATGTCCAATATGGGTGGTCCCCACATATCTGTACATTAAAATACAGCAATTTCCCACTCTGGGTGATGTCACTAGGCCTTGCTGCATCGCCCAGTGCCTTCGCCCAGAGAATTCATCTGCAGATTTATTTGGATTGAAACGAAATTTTAGTCCATTTAGAGAGATAATTGGGCCATGGTTCCTTCTAGGAAAGTGAAGCTCTATGAATCTAGTTTCTAGGAAAATTGGAATCAAATGAAATGAAGATTGGTTTATGAAGTTATAATATTTTTGTTACACAAAGGTCAACCTGTCAGAACAGTAGGATCCCATTTTGACAGCAACTTGAGCTAAGATTTTAACTAACTTAGAGACAGATCTAAGTAATGGTATCTTCTAACAAAATGCAGCCCTATGAGTCTAGTTTGGAACAAAATTGGAACCAGCTCAAATGAAGTTTGGGTGGTGGAGTTATATCCTTTTAACTAAGAAAATGTCTATCTGTAAATTAGCAGAATTTGTCATTTATGTTGGGATTTAAGATGTATGTATGGAATTGGGTTCTCATCATCAAACCAATCATGAAAATGGATATTTGGGTTTAAAAATGCTTTATCTAAAACATTCAAGGTGATGAGGGTCATCATTAGTTTAGCCTAGAAGTAGGATTTAAGTGCAAGGGTCCTAGAATCAAGGTATGGCACCTTCCTCAGGCTGTACATTATGTAGTGGGTCGTACATCTACAAAGGTCTACAATCCATCTTTTGATAGGTATGTTGGAGGACATCCTCGGGGCTTCTCCACTAAATTCCATCACTAGAGTGTCACTCCACAGTGTGCTTGGATGCCATGTTAGGGGTTTTCTGTCCTACCTTCAAATCCCCAGCCAGTCATCTGCGGGTTTGACACCAATGGTTGCTTCACAATTATCTCCTCTCGTATCGACGGCTGTAGATCCATGGCCGCTAATTGCATAGCCATTCCTTTGATCACGAGTTCCAGATCAAGCTTCCGAGCTTCTTCATACAACTGTTTGCTTACAACCAAGGAAGCGAGAGATGTTGTCAGAGATTTTCTGCTTAACGCATCAGCTACAACATTGGCCTTGCCGGGGTGGTACTGGATTTCACAATCATAGTCTTTCACCAATTCCAACCACCGTCTCTATCTCATTTTCAGCTCCTTCTGAGTGAAGAAATACTTTAAACTTTTATGATCACTGAAGATTTCACTCTTTTCACCATATAGGTAATGCCGCCATATCTTCAACGCGAAAACTACAGCCGCCAATTCTACGTCATGTGTGGGGTAGTTCTTCTCGTGTTCCTTTAATTGTCTGAAGGCGTAGGCGACTACTTTACCTCTCTGCATCAGGACACCACCCAATCCTATTTTGGATCCGTCGGTGTATACCACCATTCCTCCAGTGCCGTCCGGAATGGTCAGAACTGGAGCTGTTACCAAACGGTTTCGCAATTCCTGAAAACTTTTCTTGCACTCTTCATTCAATTCAAATTTGGCTCCCTTCTTTGTGAGCTTAGTCATAGGTGCTGAAATTCACGAGAAATTTTCAATAAACCATCTGTAGTAACCTGCCAAACCTAAGAAACTTTGAATCTCAGTGGCACTCTTCAGAGTTTCCCATTCAAGAACTATTTTCACCTTACCTGGGTCTACTTTAATGCCGTCCTCAATGACGATGTGTCCCAAGAATGCAATTTGGCGAAGTCAAAATTCACATTTACTGAACTTGGCGTACAGTTGGTGTTCTCGCAACCGCTTCAACATGAAAGTAAGGTGTCGAGTGAGTTCCTCCTCACTCTTGGAGTACACCAGGATGTCGTCAATAAACACAATGACGAACTTATCCAACACGTCATGGAATACTCTGTTCATCATATCCATGAAAGCTGTCGGGGCGTTGGTGAGTCCGAACGATAAAACTAGGAATTCGTAATGTCCGTACCGATTTCAAAACCCTGTTTTGTGAATATCATCACTCTTGATCTTCAATTGATGGTATCCCGATCTGAGATCAATCTTGGAGCAAACTCTTGCCCCTTGTAGCTGATCGAATAGGTCATCGATGCGCGGCAACGGATATCGATTCTTGATAGTTAGTTTATTCAGTTCGCGGTAGTCGATACACAGCCGCATACTACCATCCTTTTTCTTAATAAATAGCATGGGTGCTCCCTAGGGTGATACACTGGGTAGTATAAATCCCTTCTTCAGCAGGTCTTAAAGTTGAACCTGCAACTCTTTCAGCTCGATTGGCGCCATCCGATATGGTGCCTTGGATACCGGCATTGCAGGAATTAGATCAATCGCGAACTCTGTATCACGGTCAGGCGATAGCTACGTCAGATCATCTGGAAAGACATCAGGAAATTCTCTGATGACTTCTAGTTCCTCCGAGGGTTTTATCTTTGCCTCCGTGTCTATCACAGTGGCCAAAAAGCCTTGGCATCCATCATCAAGCAACTTTCGCCCCTGAAGGGCTGATAAGGTTACTCTCCTGGGTTTCTTCCTTGGTTCACTTTGATAGGTGAGGGTTGACCCATCATTCATCTTAAATACTATCTTCTTCTCCGCACACAAGACGTTTGCACCGTAGGCGGATAACCAGTCCATGCCTAGTATCACGTCAAAATCATTTATATCCATCTTTATCAATCGTGTGGTTAGTTTCTTCCCACAAATTTCAATCTGACAAGGGTCATAGACCTTCTTCAAGCTCACGACACTTCCTGTCGGTGTGCTGACTACTAGCTCATGCCCGATGTCTCTCGATTGATCTTTCATCTTACTTGCAAAGGTTGAGGAGACGAAAGAGTGGGTTGCGCCCGAGTTGAATAATACTCGTGCGGGTATGGTTGAGACATTCAGGGTACCTAGGGTTCGTAGGTAATTTAGGTTACATAAAGTAAGCCAATTAGTCCCTATAAGTTAGCAGTGTTGAGCAAAACTAACCTGTCAATACATCAGGGTTCGCCTCAGCTTCTTCATTCGTCATCGCAAACACCTTTCCTCCCGTCCGATTATCCCGTGGCTGAAATGGTCTAGCGTAGGGCTGATTCGGCGAGTTATTGCTATATCCACGTGATGCGCAATCTCTAGCCATGTGTCCTTCCTTATTGCACACATAGCACTTATAGGGTGGAACAACTGGTGTTGAGGCTTGACTCCCTTGACTTGTTGCTAGTCGGGCTGGCGAAGCTACTATTGTCACTTGACTAGTAGTCGATTGGGCAGGTCGATTGAATGTGGGGCGGAAAGGGTTCTGACCCAAGTTTGGCCTATGATACGGAGTCGAGACAGAATTTGAGTTGGTTCCGCGGTAAGCTTTATTTGGCCAGGCATAGGTCTGAAAATTGTTTGGCCTTTTGCCTACAGATGACGTCACAGCCTTCTCTTTCTCTTTCTCCTTAAATCTATCTTCCATGGTTTTTGCCTTGTTGACCATTTGAGCATAATCCCGAATGTCCATAATTGACAATACTGATCCAATCTCAGTCTTGAGTCCTTTCTCAAATTTCTTCGCCTTACTAACTTCCCCTTTCAGGTGCTCTGGAGCAAAATGGAACAGGTCTTCAAATCGCTGTTGGTAATCCAGCACTGACTTGGTTCCTTGCACCAGTGTGATAAATTCAGCTTCTTTCCTGTCTCTGAAATTCTCTGGGAAGTAGTTCTTGAAGAAAACTTCTTTAAATTACTCCCACGTGGGATTCGGGTGAGTAGCTTCCAAGTTAGGTTTAGTAGCTTTCCACCAAGCTTCAGCTTCATTCTGCAACTGATAACCCGCACATATCAACTTTTGTGCGTCAGTGTACTCTAGCACTTCAAATGCCTTCTCTAGTGCACTAATCCACCGTTCTGGCTGCATTGCCTCAGAAGTTATTTTGGAAAATACAGGCGGTTGGAGTTTCTTGAATCTTTCCATAACCTTGGCGGTAGAGTTGTCCGCTAGGTGTTGAGGCACAGGTGGTGGAAATAGTACGGGCCGGTTAGGTGGTGGTGGTGGTGCAACGCGTTCATGCATCATGGTTGCAAACTATGTAGACATCTGACCAAGTAATTCTTGCTGTTGTTGTATGGTTTGCATCATAGTGGTCATGCATGCAGTCACATCGCCGACTGCTACATTTGGCTGAGGTGCTACAGCAGTGGCTCATGCAGCCGCTGGGGCCTCTTATGAAGCAACCGATTCCTCAAAATTTTGAGCCTCAGTCCCGTTAGGTAGTTCAACCTCTGGTACAACTCGAGGTTGTTTTCCTTTACGGCCACCACATGAACTTCTTCTTCTGGTGTTGACCATTGTGGCTCTCTAAAAAGAGGAGCACGTTCAATATTCCAATATCGCTCAACAGGGTCAACAATTATTGCCTAGCTAGTACAAGTACATACCTAGTCCATAGTTTCTAGTGAGTTTCATGAGTCACTCCAGTAAGGTGGATTGTTAGATATGTTATTTTGGGTTTATAGTGAAATATTTCATTTGTTTTGGGTTTTGTTTCTCTTTCTTAAGCATTTTATGTAACAATATGTTATGCATGTCACTATATGAGGGATTTCAAGTTTTTAAAATAGAAGGCTTTTAATTATTTACCTGACCTAACAGGCAAGCAACTCCAACTTCTTCCCTATCACAAACTCCATCGAAGTAGGTACTCTATGTCGGCTCTTACTTCTTTAGCTAAGGTCATAAAGTAGTCTCGCTCTTCCGATCCACTAATGGTAGCAAGGGCTAGATAAAAGTCCAATCTGTTCTCGGCTCGGGGTAGTACTCGTATCCGTCTCAGTCTCTCTCATAGCTGTCTGATATAGATCATAATGCTTCTAGCCTTGGCTGAGGTAATAGGTCCTGTCATAGAAAATGGTTCTAAGCATCAGGTCATACTTAATTAAAAGAATTAAGTACATGTCTGTTGGAATTTAAATGACTAAGATTCAATAAAACTAATCTTAGGTTGGCTCGAGGTACCTTTGCGTCTAAGTGTTTTGATTGACTGGACAGCCTATAAGATCCTATTCTTGGTTGACTTAAATTTTGGATGGGGTAATATCTATGCTCCCCACACGTCGTAAATACATATTACAACATACCTACATAACTAAGTTCTGTTTCACACAGCAACACCCCACATAGTTCGTACATCTCAATAATCAAGCATGTAATAATTTAATATTACATACACCAATTCCCATAGGTACGTATACATATTTATATTTATATATATTTGGTACTCATAATAAACATATCCACAAAATTTCCAAGTCCCCTTGTGTTTTACTCAAACCACATGTAGAAATTTCACCCCTTTGATTTTTAAGAAAGTTGTGTTTGTTTAATTCTTGAATTAACAAATCTTTTTTGTTTTTATATATATATTTTTTAAAACATTAATAAGAGTCTATACCTTTGTGTTTCCCAAGGTTATTTTAGGTATATCCTAAGTTTCCAAGAGTTAAAATCTGAAAATCAGCAAAATTCATTCACTAGGTGATGCCTCTTGGCGTTGGACATATCGCCCAGAGAATTGGGGGCGCAGTATATGAGTCCGAGAGGGGCCCATTTGCTTTCTAACTTCTTCTAAACTCTTCCAAACTCCTAGGAAAAGTCTTTGGAAGGTAGTGTGACTAATTCCACACCAAATCCTAGTGTTTCCTCAAGTTCTTTGCGAATCTTCACGTGCCTAGGTAAGACTTTTGGTTGCTTTCCCTATTTCAGCTTTTCCTTTTTGTTTTCCCCACACTTTGGCTAGGGTTTTGCCAAAACTTCTTGCCCTAACTATCTCTTTCCTTCTCTTTTTGTAGAAAATGTCTACAAGCCATCGTACAGTGAGGAAGTCGGTAGCCCAGAAGAGACTACGAGTTGAGTCTGATCATTCTTCACCGTCCTTAGTGCCTCCATCATCTCGTAGAGACGATTCTTCTTCTTCGAAGGAGCCCGAGTTCGATCGGTTCCATTTTTCTAGGTACGAGTATGCTAAGGTTTGGAATGATTTTAGGTCGCTAAAAATTGTGAACGACCGGGTGGTTCGGGTGGAGGACTTTCACCAATACAGCCTATTTGCTAGGTTCAATGCCCTAGGTTGGGCATCTATGTTGTCTCCTACTGAGCCTTGTTATCTCAACTTGGTTCGGTACTTCTATTGCAATTTGGTGTCGTCTGGGGCACAAGAGTTCAGGCTACTGAGTAGGGTGAAGGGAGTGGATATCAATCTGACCACTGCTTCACTAGCAGAGATCCTGAGTTTACCCAACACTGGGAAGAGGGTTTACTACAAACCCAGGATGGACATCTCTGAGATGTTCTCATTGGAGACTAGGAGGATAGTCTTCAGAGCACTGACAGGTTCATCGCACACTCCCAAGTCTGAGGCTTCTTACAAGCCCAGTGCACGAGTGATCAGTAGGTGTGTTACCTACAACATCTATCCCAAGGGCGGGAACAGAGGCAGCATATCCATGATGAGGGCGTATATCACATACTGTCTACTAGGAGCTGGCAGAGGGGGTCCGATCATGAACCTCCCATACCTTGTACTCCAGGTGATATTGTATCATGCTCAGAACCCAGCTGATGGGAACCTTCCATATGGGAAGTTCCTTACTCTAGTCTTCTGATATTTTGGGGTTCCTTTGACGGGTGAGTTTATGGAGAAGGACAGATTCAGGCCTATTGATAAGACCTCTATTCTGAAGATGAAGGTGCATGGGGAGGATCCACTAGAGGGTGAGGAGCAGATGGAGATGCAGCAGGATGTGGAGGAGCAGGGTGATGATGTGCATGATGAGGAAGTGCACAGAGTGGAGTAGGATGTCATCGGGGGTGTACATGATGAGAGGCAGGACATTGGTGCAGAGGATGTGGGTCAGGGCGACTTTAAGGGTGTTGACGCTCAGTTCACTGACTTACCTACCTATGAGGTGATGGGTGCCACCAGTTCTCAGATTCCAGGGCCTTCTGAATGGGCACAGATGATGTCACATTTCCAGAGCCTCGGTACTCAGCTTTCAGATATGGCGACTAGGATGGATCGGGGCTTCACTTCCTTGGAGAGCAGAGTGGGATCTGTTGAGCAGCGCTTGGACTTCTAGGATAGATTCTATCGCGTTGACTCATGCCAGACACAGCCTCCTTCGAGCAACCTTCCTCCTCCGGAGTAGTTCTCCTAGTCAGCTCCGATGTTTATTCTTACGTGGTTCAGACATATCTTTTTCTTTTTATGCTTATGTATTTTCCTTTGTTTGGGATGTTTCTAGTTTAGTGTTTTTTTTTTTTTTTTTTTTTAGCTTATGTAAATATGGAAGTAATGCTTTCAATCGGACTTATGTAGTGGCTTTGGCCACAGTTATCTTTTAAATTTAGTGGAATTTATGCATTTTCTATTTAATTGCAACCACCTCCCTTGTAGCTTTTAATTGTTACTTGTTTTAGTGTTGGTAGCTTATTAACCCTAATCTACACCCCGTAAATGTAAGAAGAGCCTCACGCTCTGATACCAAGCTCTGTCACACCCCAAACCACCCCCTGGGAGGATTAGGTAGGTGACCCAAATTGCATAACGGCAATCTGCCAAATCACACAGATCTAGAAGCAGTGCTTGCATTCACGGGACCACATTCATCACTTTACCATAAGCAAGATCAGAGTGCTGCAGATAAACTACAAATAGAATGATAAATAAAAAGCATAGCGATACGGGAAATGATGATAATATATATACATAGAGAAGTTTGATACATTTCCCGACCACCCACAACCTAAGAAACAAAGCTGACAATAACAGAACTAAAGTTACTACATACATATATATACAGGGTGAGATAACTCAACCCCAAAAAGAAAAAGAAAGAAACTACAACAGAACCACATCTAGAACAGGGATAAACTCCTAACAAAAACAAAAAGGAGTCCCCAAGTCAAAACATCAAGTGCACACTTCAACGATCTTCATCAATGACCACCGAGAATGCACGCATCATCGGCATGACCTTCGTCGGGGTTCATACCAAGATCATCATAATAATTAGGGCTCGCCTCCTCGTAATGAGCCTCCATGCCACAGCGGCATCGATCTACAAAATCATCTAAGAAAAACAATTTATAACAGAGTGTGAGCCCCCACTGAGCTCGTGAGAAAAATATATCATCATGCATGTACGTGCAACCACAATCCACATGATCCTACATGATATGCAAGTCCAAAGTCCAGTTTAATTATTAGCCACCTAGCAATACAACTAAGTCAGGTCAGTGCTACTACAATCCCCAATACATGTGTCCCTGGTGCGGGCTTTTAACCCCTTCCCGCGATACACCCATTGAGTTGTCGGAGAGGACCAGTCAGCTCCCACATTCGTTCACCAAGGTCAACCCGACCAGCCCTCTGTGATTAACCTATAGGGTAATCCATCACATTTCTCATTTCTTTTCTTTTCTGGCTTATAGCCCGACATATAGCTCAAAATCACCATTCTGGTGTAAACATATTTCTTTTCATTTCATTTCTTTTCTTTTCTTTTCTTATATACACATATGGTTACCCTCACAGGCATCCCAACACCTAAACCCCTGTTGGCAAGGGTGCGTAGCACGGGTGATGAAACTCTAACCCCATGTCTATATGGCATCGTATGAGTCGGGTGGTGTCAACCACATCCCATTATATGGGCTACCACAGGACTCATTTCCAAGCCGACTACGGCATCTAGTCTAACAATCACAACCATCATAAAAGATTCACAGTGTTGATCAACAGACAATCATTGTTCAGTAATTGAGTAAATGAACAGAGATTAAATATCACAGCATTTAAGATTTTATAATTATTTGCCGGCATACAGTTACACATACATATATGACAATACTTCACTCACCTGGGTTTGGTTCTAGGAACTCAGTCATAAAATCAGTTCCAACAGCAGTCCGATTGTTGTCCTCGAGCGCGGGATCAAATCCTAGATGTAAATCAGACATTGTCATATTAAGTTTCCAATCTATCTCTAGTAGACCTAGGGTTAACCTAAGCTTACTGGGTTGACCTGGTGTTCAATTGGTTCTCACTTGGAATCACTGGGCCTTGCATTGGGCCTTAGGCTCATGTCCCGATGCATCATCCAGAGTTAGTGGCATAAGGGTAAAATAGTCATTCTCCACAGTTGTACCTGACCCTAGGTCAGATTAAGTTCCCAGTGCTGTCCACAGCTTGTTGTGCTGTAGGACCAAGCACAGCAGGGTTTCCTTTACCTACGGGGCCCACTAGGGTTCCAAAGCATTTCCTTTATAAATACAGATGTGGGGAGGGGCATTTAGGTCATTTCCCAACTTCCCACAATGTCACATGGCCAATGGGTGAGGTTCCCAAAGCCAGATCATCATTTCTGCCCATTTCCCTTCACTGGGTGATGGCTCTGGGCATTGGGTGCATCGCCCAGAGTCTGCAAATCGACAAGGGCTGAGATTCCAAGGTTGGGCTTTGTGGACAGTGTTCAAATCTGATCCCCATGCATGTTAGGGGGTCAGGTAGCCCTAGGAATGGTCTACCTTTTGGTCCAAATGGATCTTCCATCAGGTCCACCATTTGGCTACCAGTGGCTGCCCAGACAACCTAGTGAATAGTGTCACAGGGTTTTCTTTAAGCATGGATCTCAGTTTCAGCCACATGCAGGGCTGGAATCAGATGTAATATGATGTTTCATGGCTGCAATTACCCAGGGCTAGGTCTGTGTATCCATGGTTTAATCCAGGGTTCCAAACAGTCAGCCAGCAGTGGATCTAGGCAGTGCAGCTATGCACAACCAGATTCGGCTCTCATAAATAGCAAACCAGAATTATAAAGTTTAATAAAAATCACAGATCTCCCATGCTCTATGCTTGCATGGCAGATTTGGGGCTGTTCAGGGCAAACCCTAGCTATTCTGGGCTGCCCAGGTAGCAGAAACACATCCAATACATAGGGATTCAGAGGAGCAGTAGGTTAGACATGTAAATATATACCTGAGCAGAGCTGGGAGCCACGAAAATCTAGGGCCAGGTGTGTGTGAGCAGCTTCCCCCTCCTTCCTCCCTCTCTTTCTTTTTCTTCTCCTCTTCTTTCTCTCTCCTTTCTCTTCTTTCCCTCCCCACAAAATGAGCAGTAGCATAGGCTTAAAATGAGCCTAAGGATCATCTATTTATAGGCCAACCCTTGACTAGGGCCTGTTTGGCCATTAAGTCCCTTTTTGAAAATGAGTTTTTAAGCTGAGGGCACACTGGTGAGGTCCACAATGAACTAGGGGTATGAGGTGATCCCTCAGACTCCCCTCTATCTATGGAGGGTGCCCATGTCCATGTTGGGTGGTCCCCACAATTAAAATCCATTAAAATATGTTGTTTCACTCATTGGGTGATGTCTCTGGGCCTTGTCTGCATCGCCCAGAGATTACAGCAAAGCTGAATCTCAATGGGGCTTGCACAGGGTTTGACCCTTGGTTAGGGAATTGTCCCCACTTGCCAAATAGAGGATTTTACACACTTTTCCAGAGGTGGGTCCCACACTTATGGGGAGGAGAGAGATTACCTGGAGTTCAGGCCATACATCATGCTATGAGTTGTACATTTGTAGGGGTCTGCTATCCACCTACTGACAGGCATGTAGGGTGATCCACACAGGGTTTCCTCATCAATCCAAATCACTAGAGTGATACTCCACAGTTTTCTTGGTTACTTGATCAAGGGTTCCTGTCCTTAAATGAAAATTCCAGCCGGTCAAGAGCAGGGTTTGATATAATAACCCCAAACGACTACCCGGTTCGGTTCGGACCGGAACAGAACATTTCATCCACATGTTTCAAAAGAGATAAGGACACTCAAGAGAAAAACCCTATCTCAAAAAAGTATAGAAATGCCCCTAATAACTCGAAACGACCCACCCGGTCTGGTTCGGACATGCACTGAACATATGTCGAAATACGTATCGATTTGATGGTCCCGACCCTTAACATCTCATCCACACCTCTCATAAGAGGTATGGACACCTTATAGAATAGCCCTAACCGAAAAAAGTATAGAAATGCCCCCCAAAAACCCCAAACTACTCACCCGATTTGGTTTGGACTGGACCTGAACATATGTCGAAATACAAATCAATTCGAAGGTCCCAACCCTCAACATCTCATCCACACCGCTCATAAGAGGTAAAGACACTTTATAGAAAAGCCTTAACCCAAAAAAGTACAGAAATGCCTCCGAATAAGTCCAAACGACCCTCCTGGTTTGATTCGGACCAGAACAGAACATATGTCAAATTAGGTATCAATTCGAAGGTCTCGACCATCCACATCTCATCCTTAGGTCTCATAATAGATAAGGACACTTTTTAGAAAATCCCAAACCCAAAAAAGTTCAGAAATAATAACCCCAAACGCCCACCCGATCTGATTCAGACTGAAACTGAACATATGTCGAAATATGTATCAATACAAAGGTCTCGACCCTAAGTATCTCATCCACATGTCTCACAACAGTTAAGGACAATTCATAGAAAAGCCCTAACCCAAAAAAGTACGGAAATTCCCCTCAATAACACCTAACGTCCCACCCGGTTTGATTTGGACCAAAAATGAATATATGCCAAAATAGGTATCGATTCGAAGGTCTCGACCCTCAACATCTCATCCACACGTCTCATAAGAGATAAGGACACTTCATAGAAAAGCCCTAACTAAAAAAAGTCCAAAAATGCCCCCCCAAAAACCCCAACTGACCCACCCGGTTTGGTTCAGACCGGAATGGAACATATGTCAAAATCTGTATCGATTCGAAGGTCTCGAACCTCAACATCTCATACACACCTCTCATATGAGGTAAGGGCAGTTTATAGAAAAGCCCAAACCCAAAAAAGTACAGAAATGCCCCTTAATAAGCCCAAACTAGCCTCGTAGTCCGGTTTGGACCAGAACTGAACATATGTCGAATTGCATATCGATTCATAGGTCTCCACCCTCCACATCTCATCCACACCTCTCATAAGTGATAAAGACACTTTATAGAAAAGCCCTAACTAAAAAAAGTACAGAAATGCCCCCTAATAAGCACAACCTACTCAATCTGTCTGGTTGGACCAGAACAGAACATAAGTCGAAATACGTATCAATTCAAAGGTCTCAACACTCAACATCTCAACCAAACGTCTCATTAAAGATGAGGACACTTTATAAAATAGCCCTAACCCAAAAAAGTATAGAAATGCCCCCAAAAAAGCCTAAACAATCCACCCGGTTTGGTATAGACCGAAATTGAACATATGTTGAAATACGTATCGATTTGAAGGTCTTGACCCTCAACATCTCATCCACATGTCTCATTAGAGGTAAAGATATTTATAGAAAAGCTCTAACCCAAAAAAGTACAGAAATGCTCACCAATAAATCCAAACGACCCACCCGATCTGGTTCGGATCGAAACTGCACATATGTCGAAATACGTATCGATACGAAGGGTTCGACCCTCAACATCTCATCCACAGGTCTCATAAGAGGAAAGGACACTTTTTAGAAAATCACAAACCCATAAAAGTTCAGAACTAATAACCACAAAGGGCCCCCCGGTCCGAATCGGACCGGAACAAAACATTTCATCCAAACGTTTCAAAAGAGATAAGGACACTCAAAAGTATAGAAATGCCCCCTAATAACCCCAAACGACCCACCCGGACTGGTTCCGGCAAGCACTGAACATAAGTCAAAATACGTATCGATTCGATGGTCTCGACCCTTAACATCTCATCCACACCTCTCATAAGAGGTATGGACACTTTATAGAAAAGCCCTAACCGAAAACAGTACCAAAATTCCCCCGAATAAGTCCGAACGACCCTCCTGGTCTGATTCTGACCAGAACTGAACATGTGTCGAAATACGTATTGATTCGATGGTCTCGACCCTCAACATCTCATCCACACCTCTCATAAGATGTAAGGACATTTTATAGAAAAGCCCTAACCCAAATCAAACCAGAACTGAACATATGTTAAAATATGTATCGATTCAAAGGTCTTGACCCTCAACATCTCATCTACATGTCTCATAAGAGATAAAGACACTTTGTAGAAAAGCCCTAACACAAAAAAGTATAGAAATGCCCCCCAATAAACCCAAATGACCAACCCGATCTAGATCGGATCGAAACTGAACATATGTCAAAATACGTATTGATTCAAAGGTCTAGACCCTCAACATCACATCCACTCCTCTCATAAGAGGTAAGAACACTTTATAGAAAAGCCTCAACCCAAAAAACTACAGAAATGCACCTTAATATGCCCAAACGATCCTCCTGGTCTGGTTCGGACCAGTACTGAACTTATGTCAAAATATATATCGATGGGAAGGTATCGACCCTCAACATCTCATCCACACCTCTCATAAGAGGGAAGAACACTTTATAGACAAGCCTTGACCCAAACAAGTACAGAAATGCCCCCCAAAAACCCCAAATGACCCACCTGGTTTGGTTCGGACCGAAACTAAACATATATCGAAGTATGTATTGATTCGAAGGTCTCGACCCTTCACATCTCATCTACACCTCTCATATGAGATAAGGACACTTTATAGAAAAACCCAAACCCAAAAAAGTATAGAAATGCCCCCCAATAAGCCCAAACTACCCTCGAGGTCCAGTTCGGACCAGAACCGAACATATTTCAAATTACCTATCGATTCGAAGGTCTCGACCCTCTAGATCTCATCCACACCACTCATAAGTGATAAGGACACTCTATAGAAAAGCCCTAACTGAAAAAAGTATAGAAATGCCCCCCCAATAAGCCCAAACTATCGAATCGGTTTGGTTGGACCAGAACTGAACATATGTCAAAATACTTATCGATTTGAAGGTCTCGACCCTCAACATCTCATCCGCATGTGTCATAAGAGATAAGGACACTTTATAGAATAGCCCTAACCCAAAAAAGTACAGAAATGCCCCCCAAAAAGCCCAAACAACCCACCCAGTTTGGTTCAGACCGAAATTGAACATAGGTCCAAATACGTATCGATTCAAAGGTCTTGACCCTCAACATCTCATCCACATGTCTCATTAGAGATAAATATACTTTATAGAAAAGCACTAACCCAAAAAAGTGCAGAAACACCCCCAAGAAGTCCAAATGTCCCTCCTTGTCTGATTCGGACCAGAACTAAACATATGTCGAATTACATAACGATTCGAAGGTCTCGACCCTCTACATCTCATCCACACGTCTCATAAGACATAAGGATACTTTATAGAAAAGCCCTAACCCAAAAAAGTACAGAAATACACCCAAATAACCCCAAACGACCCAGCCAGTCTGGTTCGGACAAAAAATGAACATATGTCGAAATAGGTGTCGATTCGAAGGTCTTGACCCTCACGATCTCTTCCACACGTCTCATTAAGAGATAAGGATACTTCATAGAAAAGCCTAAACCCAAAAAAGTACAGAAATGCCCCCCAAAAACCCCAAATGACCCACCCGATTTGGTTTCGACCAAAACTGAACATATGTCGAAATATGTATTGATTCTTAGCTCTCGACCCACAACATCTCATCCACACCTCTCATAAGAGGTAAGGACACTTTATAGAAAATCCCAAATCCAAAAAAGTACAGAAATGCATCCCAATAAGCCCAAACTACCCTCATGGTTTGGGTCGAACCAAAACTGAACATATGTCAAATTACGTATCGATTCGAAGGTCTCGGAACTCCACGTCTCATCCACACCTCTCATAAGTGAGAAGTACACTTTATAGAAAAGCCCTAATCGAATAAAGTACAGAAATGCCTCCCAATAAGCCCAAACTACCCAATCGGTCTGGTTGGACCAGAATAGAACATATATCAAAATACGTATCGATTCGAAGGTCTCCACACTCAACATTTCAACCACATGTCTCATAAGAGATAAGGACACATTATATAACAACCCTAACCCAAAAAAGTACAGAAATGCCCTCTAAAAAGCCCAAACAATGCACCTGATTTGGCTCAGACCAAAATTGAACATACGTAAATACGTATCGATTCGAAGGTCGCAACCCTCAACATCTCAATCACTCGTTCGATTGGAGATAAAGACACTTTATAGAAAAGCCCTAATCTGAAGGAATACAGAGATGCCCCCCAATAACCCCACATGACCCACCGAGTCAGGTTTAGACCGAAACTGAACATATGTCAGAAATACATATCGATTTGAAGATCTCAACCCTCAACATCTCATCCACACATCTCATAAGAGGCAAGGACACTTTATAGAAAAGCCCTAACCCAAAAAAATACAAAAATGCCCCCAATATGTTCAAACGTCCCCCCTGGTCCGATTTGGACCAGAATTGAACATATGTCGAATTACATATCGATTCAAAGGTCTTGACCCTCCATATCTCATCCACACATTTCATAAGACAGAAGGATACTTTATAGAAAAGCCTTAACCCCAAAAAATTATAAAAATGCCCCCCACAAGTGCCCAAACGACCCACCCAGCCTGGTTCAGATCAAAACTGAACATATGTCAAAAAACGTATCGATACGAAGGTCTCGACCCTCAACATCTGATCTACAGGTCTTATAAGAGATAAGGACACTTTTTAGAAATGCCCAAACCCAAAAATGTTCAGAAATAATAACCCCAAAAGACCACCCGGTCTGGTTCGGACCAAAATTGAACATATGTCAAAATAAGTATCGATACGAAGGTCTCGACCCTTAACATCTCATCCACACGTCTCATAAGAGATAAGGACACTCTATAGAAAATCCCTAACCCAAAAAAGTATAAAAATGCCCCCCAATAACCCCAAACGATCCACTCGGTCTGGTTCAAACTAGAACTAAACATATGTCAAAATAGGTATCAATTCAATGGTCTCGACCCTCAACATCTCATCCACACCTCTCATAAGAGGTAAGGACACTTTATATAAAAGCCATAACCCAAAAAAGTACAGAGAGGCTCCCGAATAAGTCAAAACGACCCTCCGGGTCAAGTTTAGACCGAAACTGAACATATGTCAAAATACATATCGATTCGAAGGTCTCAACCCTCAACATCTCATCTACACCTCTCATAAGAGGTGACGACACTTTATAGAAAAGCCCTAACCCAAAAAAGTATAGAAATGCCCCCCCAAAACGCCCAAACAACACACCCGGTCTGGTTCAGACCAAAACTATGCATATGTCGAAATATGTATCTATACGAAGGTCTCGACCCTCAACATCTCCACAGGTCTCATAAGAGATAAGGACCTTTTTTAGAAAAGCCCAAACCCAAAAAAGTTCAGAAATACCCCCCAATAATCCCAAACGACCCACCCGGTCTAGTTCGGACCGAAATTGAACATATGTCGAAATACGTACTAATACGAAGTCTTGATACTCAACATCTTATCCACACCTCTCATAATAGGTAAGGACACTTTATAAAAAAGCCTAAACCCAAAAAGGTACAGAAATGCCCCCCCAATAAGCCCAAACTACCCTCGTGGTCCAGTTTGGACTAGATTTGAACATATGTCCAGTTATGTATCGAATAGATGGTCTCGACCCTCCACATCTCATTCACACTTCTCATAAGTGATAAGGACACTTTACAAAAAAGCTCTAACTAATAAAGTACAGAAATGTCCCCCAAATAATCCCAAACTATCCAATCGGTCTGGTTGGACCAGAACAGAACATATGTTGAAATACGTATCGATTCAAAGGTATCAACACTCAACATCCCAATCACACGTCTCAAAAGAGATAAGGACACTTTATAGAATAGCCCTAACCCAAAAAAGTATAGAAATGCCCCCTAATAAGTCTAAATGTCCCTCGTGGTCTGATTCAAACCAGAACTGAACGTATGTCGAATTACATATCGATTCGAAGGTCCCGACACTCCACATCTCACCAACACATTTCAAAAGACGTAAGGATACTTTATAGAATATCCCTAACCCAAAAAAGTATAGAAATGCCCCTCCAAAAATGCCTAAACGACCCACCCGATCTGGTTCAGATCGGAGTTGAACATATGTCGAAATACGTATCGATACGAAGGTCTCGACCCTCAACATCACATCTATAGGTCTTATAAGAGATAAGGACACTTTTAGAAAAGCCCAAACCATAAAAAGTATAGAAATAATAATCCCAAACGACCACCCGATCTAGTTCGGATCGGAACTGAACATATGTCGAAATATGTATCGATACGAAGGCCTCGATCCTAAACATCTCATCCACACCTCTCATAAGAGGTAAGGACACTTACAGAAAAAGCCATAACCCAAAAAAGTACAGAAATGCCCTCGAATAAGTCCAAACAACCCTTCGGGTCAGGTTCGGACCGAAACTAAACATATGTCAAAATACATATCGATTTGAAGGTCTCGACCCTCAAAATCTCATCTACACCTCTCATAAGAGGTGAGGACACTTTATAGAACAGCCCTCACCCAAAAAAAGTACAGAAATGCCCCCCAAAATGCCCAAATTACCTACCCGGTCTGGTTCGGACCGAAACTGTACATATGTCAAAATACGTATCTATATGAAGGTCTCGACCCTCAACATCTCATCCATAGGTCTCATAAAAGAAAGTGACACTTTATAGAAAAGCCCTAACCCAAAAAGTATAGAAATGCCCCTCAATAACCCCAAATGACCCACATGGTCTGGTTCGACCGAAACTGAACATATTTTGAAATACGTATCGATTCGAAGGTCTTGACCCTCAACATCACATCCACACCACTCATAAGCGGTAAGGACACTTCATAGAAAATCCTCAACCCAAGAAAGTCCAAAAATGCCCCCCAATAAGCCCAAGCGACCCTCCAGGTCTGGTTCAGACCAGAACTGAACATATATCAATTTACATACCGATTCGAAGGTTGTGACCCTCCACATCTCATTCACACCTCTCATTAGAGGTTAGGACACTTTAGAGAAATGCCCTAAACCAAAAAAGTATATAAATGCCCCCCAATAAGTCCAAACGACCCTCCTTGTCAGGTTTAGACCAGTACTGAACATATGTTGAAATATATATCAATTCAAAGGTGTCGACCCTCAACATCTCATCCACATGTCTCATAAGAGATAAAGACATTTATAGAAAAGCCCTAACCCAAAAAAGTACATAAATGCCCCTAAATAACCCAAAACGTCCCACCCGATCTGGTTCAGACTGAAAATGAACATATGCCAAAATAGGTATCGATTCGAAGGTCTCGACCCTCAACATCTCATCCACACCTCTCATAAGAGATAAGCACACCTCATAGAAAAGCACTAACCCAAAAAAGTACAAAAATGCCCTAAAACACCCCAAACGACCCACCCGGTTTGGTTCTGACCGAAACTGAACATATATCAAAATACGTATCGATTCGAAGGTCTCGACCCTCAACATCTCATCCACACCTCTCATAGGAGGTAAGGACACTTTATAGAAAAACCCAAACCAAAAAATGTAATGAAATGCCCCCCAATAAGCCCAACTACCCTCGTGGTCCAGTTCGGACTAGAATTGAAAATATGTCGAATTACATATCGATTAGAAGGTTTGGACCTTCCACATCTCATCCACACTTCTCATAAGTGATAAGGACACTTTAAAGAAAGCTCTAACTGAAAAAAGTATAGAAATGCCCCCCGATAAGCCAAAACTACCCAATCGGCCGGGTTGGACCAGAACAGAACATATGTCAAAATATGTATCGATTTGATGGTCTCGACACTTAACATCTCAACCACAGATCTCATAAGAGGTAAGAACACTTTATAGAACAACCCTAACCTAAAAAAGTATAGAAATGCCGCCCAATAAGTCCAAACGTCCCTCCTGGTCCTATTCGGACCAGAACTGAACATATGTCGAATTACATATCGATTCGAAGGTCTCAACCCTCCACATCTCATCCAGACAACTCATCATACATAAGGATACTTTATAGAAAAGCCCTAACACAAAAAAGTACAGAAATAGCCCCCAAAGTGCCCAAACGACCCACTCGGTCTGGTTCAGATCAAAACTGAACATATTTCAAAATACGTATCGATACAGAGGTCTCGACCCTCAACATCTCATCCAAACGTCTCATAAGAGATAAGGACACCCTATAGAAAAGCCCTAACCCAAAAAAATACAGAAATGCCCCCTAATAACCCCAGAGGACCCACCCAGTCTAGTTCGGACTGAAACTGAACATATGTCAAAATACGTATCGATTCGATGGTCTCAACCCTCAACATCTCATCCACACCTCTCATAAGAGATAAGGATACATTATAGAAAAGCCCTAACCTAAAAATGTACAGAAATGCCCCCGAATAAGTCCAAACGACCCTCCTGGTCTGATTCGGACCAGAAAAAAACATATGTCAAATTACATAATAATTTGAAGGTCTCGACCCTCCACATCTCATCCACACATCTCATAAGAGATAAGGACACTTTTTAGAAAAACCCAAACCCATGAAAGTTCAGAAATACCCTCCAATAACCCCAAACGACCCACTCAGTTTGGCTTGGATCGGAACTGAACATATGTCAAAATACGTACCGATTCGAAGGTCTTGACCGTCAACATATCATCCACATGTCTCATAAGAGATAAAGACAATTTATAGAAATGTCCTAACCCAAAAAAGTACAGAAGTACCCCCGAAAGTGCCAAACGACCCACCCGGCCTGGTTCAGATCAGAACGAAACATATGTCGAAATACGTATCGACACAAAGGTCTTGACCCTCAACACCTCATCCATAGGTCTCATAAGATATAAGCACACTTTTTAGGAAATGCCAAACCCAAAAAAGTTTAGATATAATAACCCCAAACGACCACCCAGTCTGGTTTGGACCAGAATTGAACATATGTCAAAATACATATCGATAAGAAGGTCTCGACCCTTAACATCTCATTCACATATCTTATAAGAGATATGGACAACTTATAGAAAAGCCCTTACCAAAAAAAGGACATAAATGCCCCCCAATAACCCTAAACCACCCACCCGATCTGGTTCAGACCAAAACTAAACATCTATCAAAATACATATCAATTCGATGGTCTCGACCCTCAACATCTCATCCACCTGCCTCATAAGAGATAAAGGCACTTTATACAAAAGCCCTAACCCCAAAAAGTACAGAAATGGCCCCCAAAGTGCCCAAACGACCCACCCGATCTGGTTCAGATCGAAACTGAACATATGTCAAAGTACTTATCGATACAAAGGTCTCGACTCTCAACATCTCATCCAGAGGTCCTATAAGAGATAAACTCACTTTTTAGAAAATCCCAAACCCAAAAAAGTTCAGAAATAATAACCCCAAACGACCACCCGAACTGAACATATGTCAAAATATGTATCGATATGAAGATCTCGACCCTCAACATCTCAACCACATGTCTTATAAGAGATAAGGACACTCTATAGTATAGCCCTAACCCTAAAAAGTACAGAAATGCCCCCAATTACTCCAAACGACCCACCCTATCTGGTTCGGACTGGAACTGAACATATGTCAAAATACATATCGATTCAAGGGTTTCGACCCTCAACATCTCATCCATACCTCTCATAAGAGGTAAGGACACTTTATAGAAAAGCCCTAACCCAAAAAAGTACAGAAATGCCCCCGAATAACTCCAAATGACCCTCCCAGTCTGATTTGGACCAGTATTGAACATATGTCAAATTACGTATCAATTCGAAGGTCTCAACCCACAACATCTCATCCTTACTTCTCATAAGAGGTAAGGACACATTATAGAAAAGCCCTAACCCAAAAAAGTACAAAAATTCCCCCAAATAAGTCCAAACGACCCTCCTAGTCTGATTCAGACCAAAAGTGAACATATGTCGAATTACGTATCATTTCGAAGGTCTCAACCCTCCACATCTCATCCACATGTCTCATAAGAGACAAGGACACTATTTAGAAAAACCCAAACCCAAAAAAGTTCAGAAATACCCCCCAATAACCCCAAACGACCCACTCGGTTAGGTTTGGACTGGAACTGAACATCTATCAAAGTACGTATTGATTCGAAGGTCTCGACCCTCAACATCTCATCTACATGTCTCATAAGAGATAAAGACACTTTATAGAGAAGCCCTAACCAAAACAAGTATTGAAATGTCTCCAAATAAGTCCAAACGACCCTCCTGGTCTAATTCGGACTAGTACTGAACATATGTCAAATTACGTATCAATTCGAACATCTCAACCCTCAACATCTCTTCCTCACTTCTCATAAGAGGTGAGGACACATTATAGAAAAGCCCTAACCCAAAAAGGTACAAAAATGCCCCTGAATAAGTCCAAACAACCCTCCTAGTCTGATTCGGATCAAAACTGAACATATGTCAAATTACGCATCAATTCAAAGGTCTCGACCTTCCACATCTCATCCACACGGGATAAGGACACTTTATAGAAAAACCCAAACCCAAAAAAGTTTAGAAATACCTACGAATAACCCCAAATGACCTACTCCATTTGGTTTGGATCGAAACTGAACATATGTCAAAATACATATCCATTCGAAGGTCTCGACCCTCAACATCTCATCCACATGTCTCGTAAGAGATAAAGACACTTTATTGCAAAGCCCTAACCCAAAAAAGTATAGAAATGCCCTCCCAAATTGCCCAAATAACCCACTCGGTCTGGTTCAGATCAGAACTGAACATATGTCGAAATACGTATCGATACGATGGTCTCGACCCTCAACATCTCTTCCACACCTCTCATAAGAGGTA
Organism: Telopea speciosissima; assembly: GCF_018873765.1. NCBI lineage: Eukaryota > Viridiplantae > Streptophyta > Magnoliopsida > Proteales > Proteaceae > Telopea > Telopea speciosissima. Next base: position 33,439,554 of record NC_057924.1, on the reverse strand, counting down.
AGGACAATTTATAGAAAAGCCCTAACCCAGAAAAGTATAGAAATGCCCCCGAATTAGCCTAAACGATCGTCCTGGACTGATTCAGACCAGAACTGAACATATGTCGAATTACATACCAATTCGAACGTCTCGACCCTCAACATCTCATCCACATGTCTCATAAGAGATAAAGACACTTTATAGAAAAACCCTAACCCAAAAAAGTATAGAAATGTCCCCCCAAAGTGCCCAAATGAACCACCTGGTCTGGTTCAGATCGAAACTGAACATATGTCGAAATACATATCGATACGAAGGTCTCGACCCTCAACATCTCATCCACATGTCTCATAAGAGATAAGGACACTTGTTAGAAAATCTCAAACCCAAAAAAGTTCAGAAATAATAACCCCCAACGACCACCCGATCTGGTTCAGACCACAACTGAACATGTCAAAATACGTATCGATACGGAGGTCTCGACCGTCAACATCTCATCCACACGTCTCATAAGAGATAAGGACACTCTATAGAAAAGCCTTAACCCAATAAAGAACAGAAATACCCCCCAATAACCCCGAACAACCCACTCGTTATGTTTTGGACCGAAACTAAACATATGTTAAAATACGTATCGATTCGAAGGTCTCGACCCTCAACATCTCATCCACATGTCTCATAAGAGATAAAGTACTTTATAGAAAAGCCCTAACCCAAAAAAGTACAGCAATGCCCCCCAAAGGGCCCCAATGACCCCACCATGCCTGGTTCAGATCGGAACTGAACAAATGTTAAAATACGCATCAATACGAAGGTCTCGGCCCTCAACATCTCATCCACAAGTCTCATAAGAGATAACGAAACTTTTTAGAAAATCCAAAACCTAAAAAAGTTCAGAAATAATAACCCCAAATGACCACCAGGTGTCAAACCCTGGCCCTGGCTGACTGGAAATTTTTATTGAAGGACAAGAACCCCTGATCAGGCAACCAAGATCACTGTGGAGCATCACCCCAGTGACTTGGATTGATGAAGAAACCCTGTGTGGATCATCCTACATGCCTATCAGTAGGTGGAGAGCAGACCCCTGCAAATGTACAGCTCATTGCCTGATATATGGTTTGGATCCCAGGTAATCTCTCTCCTGCTTATAATGGTGGGACCCACCTCTATAAAAGTGTGTAAAATTCCCAATGGGGCATGTGGGGATAATACCCTGACCAAGGGTCAAACCCCTATGCAAGCCCATTGAATTTCAGCTTGCTAGAATTCTCTAGACGATGGCACTGGGCGATGCAGCAAGGCCCAGTGACATCGCCTAGTGGGTGTTTCTGAATATTTTATTACATTTTAATTATGGGGACCACCCAATATGGACATGGGCACCCTCCACTGATAGAGGGGACTCTGAGGGACAACCTCATACCCTTAGTTCACTGTGGACCCCACCAGTGTGCTCAGAATCAGATAGAATCAGTTTAAAAACTGATTTTCAAAAGGGGCCTTCACAGCCAAACAAGCCTCAGTATAGGCTGGGCTTATAAATAGAAGGGTCTTGAGCTCATTTAGAGCCCTTGGTAGTTCTGAAATCCGTGGGACAGAAGAGAGAGAAGAAAGGAGAAAAAGAAGAACAAGGAGAAGGAAGAAGGAAGAAGAAGGAAGGGGAGCTGTTGCAGCCTTGCACCTAGCCTGGTTCGAGTCTTCTCAGACTTGCTCAAGTATAAAACTACCTATATATGCCTGCTATCCCCATCCCTTCTCTATGTTTGCTGTGATTTTGCTCCCTGGGCAGCCTGAACAGCTAGGGTTTGCCTAGAACAGCACCAGATCTGCCATGGAAGCCTTGTGCATGGAAGATCTGGAGTTTTTACTTAATTTTACAATTCTGTTTTACTGTTCTTTGGAGCCGATTCTGGCTGTGCATAGTTGCACTGCCCAGATTCATTTCTGGCTGACTGATTGAAGCCCTGAATACAAGCCATGGCTGCAGAGACCAAACCCTGGGTGGTTGCAGCCTTGATCCACTGTTTTGCAACCAATTTCAGCCCTGCATGTGGCTGGAATCGAATTCCAAGTTTGGAGAAAACCTTGTGATACTATTTACTAGGCTGTTTGGGCAGCCTCTGGCAGCCTGATGGTGGACCTGATGGATGATCCATTTGGACCCATAGGTAGATCATCCAAGGGGCTACCTGACCCCCCAAACATGCAAAGGATCAAAATTGAGCATAGCCCAAAAAGCCCCACCTTGGGAACTCAGCCCAATGTCGATTGCAGCCTCTGGGCGATGCAGACATCACCCAGAGCCATCGCCCAGTGAATGGAAAATTGTTAGAATTACTGATCTGGCTTTGGGGACTTCACCCATTGGCTGTGGGACATTGTGAGAAGTTGGGAAATGACTAAAAAGCCCTTCCCCACATCTGTCCTTGGTAGAGGAACACTTTGGAACCCTAGTGGGCCCCGCAGGTGAAGGAAACCCTACTGTGTCCTACAACATAGGCAAGCTGTGGACAACACTGTGGACCTAATCTGACCTAGGGTTAGGTACAACTATTGAAAATGACCATATTACCCTTGTGCCACTGACACTGGATAATGCACCTGGACATGGGTCTAAGACCCAGTGATCCCAAATGAGTACCAATCAAGCACCGGGTCAACCCAGTAAGCTTAGGTTAACCCTATGAGTACCAGTGATAGGATGAAAACTTAATATGACAACTTTTGATTTATATCTAGGAATTGATCCTGTGCTCGAGGAAAACCACCAAACTGCTTTCGAAACTGAGTTTGCAACTGAGGTCTTAGAACCCAACTTAGGTGAGTGAATAATACTATCATATGTGCATGTGTAATTATGATGCTATGCCGGCTAATAAGAATTGAATTATATATGCTGTGTTATTTACTTCTGTTCAAAATACTCAAATCACCGCATAATGACTGTCTGTTGATCAACACTGTGAATTCTTATACGATGGTTGTGATTGTTAGACTAGATGCCGTGGTCGGCTTGGAGATGAGGCATGTGGTAGTCCATAGAATGGGATGTGGTTGACACCACCCAACTCATACGATGCCATATAGACATAGGGCTAGAGTTTCATCACCCGTGCTATGCACCCTTGTTAATAGGGGTTTAGGTGTTGGATGCCTGTGAGGGTGACCATATGTATATGAGAAAAGAAATGAAAAGAAATGAAAGAACACCGGAATGGTGAATAAAAAGAAATGAAGGAACACTGGAATGGTGAATGAAAAGACATGAAAGAACATCGGAATGGTGAATGAAAAGAAATGAAAGAACACCAGAATGGTGAATGAAAAGAAATGAAAGAACACCAGAATGGTGAATATGGGCTGCAAGCCAAAGAAAAGAAAAGAGAAAAGAAATGGATTGCCCTATAGGTTAATCACAGAGGGCTGGTCGGGCTGACCTTGGTGACTGATGCGGGGGCTGACTGGTCCTCTCCGACAACTCAATAGGTGTATCACGGGAAGGGGTTAGAAGCCCGCACCAGGGATACATGTATTGGGGATTGTAGTAGCACTGACCTGACTTAGTTGTATTGTTAGGTGGCTAATAATAAACTGGACTTGCACATCATGTAGTATCATGTGAACTATGAATTGTGATTGCATGTGCATGCATGATTGATGTTATTTGCTCACGAGCTCAGTGGGGCTCGCACTCTGTTATACATTGTTTTTCTTAGATGATTTTGCAGATAGATGCCAGTGTGGCCTGGAGAGTTATCTCGAGGAGGAGAGTCCTAGTTGTTACGATGATGTTGGTGTGGACCTCGACAGATGTCATACCGATCCTGGGTACTTTCTCGGTGATCATTGATGAAGACCGTTGAGGAGTGTTTCTGATGCTTTTTGTTTTGGGGACTCCTTTTTGTTCTTGCTAGGAGTTCATCCCCGTTCTGACTGTGGTCCTGTTGTAGTTTTTACTTTCTTTTCTTTTGGGGTTGAGTATGCTCACCCTGTATATATTTATGTATGTAGTTCTGTTCTTGTCAGCTTTGTCTTTATGTTTGTGGGTTGGTGGGATATGTACAAACCTTTTATGTATATATTATCATCGTTTCCCCGTATCACTATGCTAACTTTATTTATTGAAATTATAGTTTTACTGCAGCACTCTGATCTTACTTATGAAAATGAGATGAATGTGGTTCCATAAATGTAACACTGCTTCTAGATCTGTGGGATTTGGCGGATTGCTGTTATGCAATACGGGTCACCTACCCAATCCTCCTAGGGGGTGGTTTGGGGTGTGACACCCGATCAGGTTCAGACCGGAACTAAACAGATGTCAAAATATGTATCGATACGGAGGTCTCGACCCTCAACATCTCATCCACATGTCTCATAAGAGATAAGGACACTCTATAGAAAAGCCCTAACCCAAAAAGTACAGAAATGCCCCCAATAACCCCAAATGACCCACCCGATCTGGTTCGGACCAAAATTGAACTTATGTCGAAACACATATCGATTCGAAGGTATCGACCCTCAACATCTCATCCACACCCCTCATAAGAGGTAAGGACACTTTATAGAAAAACCCTAACATAAAAAAGTACAGAAATGCCCCTGAATAAATCCTAACGACCCTCCAGGTCTGATTCGGACCAGTACTGAACATATGTCAAATTACGTATCAATTCGAAGATCTCGACCCTCCACATCTCATCCACACGTCTCATAAGAGATAAGGACACTTTTTAGAAAAACCTAAACCCAAAAAAGTTCTGAAATATCCCCCAATAACCCCAATTGACCCACTCGGTTTGGTTTCCATCAAAACTGAACATGTGTTGAAAAACATATCCATTCGAAGGTCTTGACCCTCAACATCTCATCCATATGTCTCACAAGAGATAAGGACACTTTGTAGAAAAGCCCTAACCAAAAAAAGTATAGAAATGCCCCCAAATAAGTCCTAACGACACTCCCGATCTGGTTCAGACCAGAACTAAACATATGTCGAATTACATATCAATACGTAGGTCTCGACCCTCCACATCTCATCCACACATCTCATAAGAGATAAGGACACTTTTTAGAACAACCCAAACCCAAAAAAGTTCAGAAATACCCCCCAATAACCCCGAATGACCCACTCAATTTGGTTTGGATCGGAATTGAACATTTATCAAAATACATATCGATTCGAAGGTCTCGACCCTCAACATCTCATCCACATGTCTCATAAGAGATAAAGACACTTTAGAGAAAAGCCCTAACCAAAAAAAGTACAAAAATGCCCCTCAAAGTGCTCAAACAAGCCACCAGGTCTGGTTCAGATCGAAACTGAACATACGTCAAAATACGTATTGACACGAAGGTCTCGACCCTCAACATCTCATCCACATGTCTCATAAGAGATAAGGATACCTGTTAGAAAATCCCAAACCCAAAAAAGTTCAGAAATAATAACCCCCAACGACCACCCGGTATGGCTCAGACCCGAACTGAACATATATCGAAATACGTATCGATACGGAGGTCTCGACCATCAACATCTCATCCACACGTCTCATAAGAGATAAGGACACTCTATAGAAAATCCTTATCCTAAAAAAGTACAGAAATGCCCCACAATAACCCCAAACGACCCACCCAGTCTGGTTCGAATCGGAATTGAACATATGTCAAAATACGTATAGATTCGATGGTCATGACCCTCAACATCTCATCCACACCTCACATAAGAGGTAAGGACACTTTATAGAATAGCGCTAACCCAAAAAAGTATAGAAACACCCCCGAATAAGTCCAAATGACCCTCTTGGTCTGATTCAGACCAGAACTGAACATATGCCGACCTATGTATTAATTCAAAGGTCACAACCATCCAGATCTCATCGACACATCTCATAAGAGATAAGTACACTTTTTAGAAAAACCCAAACCCAAAAAAGTTCTGACATACCCCCGAATAAACCCAGACGACCCACTCGATTTGGTTTGGACCGGAACTGAACATGTGTCGAAATACGTATCCATTCAAAGGTCTCAACCCTCAACATCTCATCCACATGTCTCATAAGAGATAAAGACACTTTATAGACAAGCCCTAACCCAAAAAAGTATAGAAATGCCCCCGAATAAGTCCAAACGACACTGTTGGTCTGATTCGGACCAAAACTGAACATAAGTCGAATTACGTATCAAATCGAAGGTCTCGACCCTTCACATCACATCCACACGTCTTATAAGAGCTAAGGACACTTTTTAGAAAAATCCAACCCCAAAAAAGTTTAGAAATACCAGCCAATAACCCTGAATGACCCACTCGGTTTGGTTTGGACCAGAACTAAACATATGTCGAAATACGTATCGATTCGAAGGTCTCGACCCTCAACATCCATCCACATGTCTCATAAGAGATAAAGACACTTTATAGAAAAGTCCTAACCCAAAAAAGTACAAAAATGTCCCCTTAAAGTGCCCAAATGACCCACCTGGTCTTATTTAGATCGATATTGAACATATGTCAAAATACGTATCGATACGAAGGTCTCGACCCTCAACGTCTCATCCACATGTCTCATAAGAGATAAGGACACTTTTAAGAAAATCCTAAACCCAAAATAGTTTAGAAATAATAACCCCCAACGACCACCCGGTCCGGTTCAGATCGGAACTGAACATATGTCAAAATATGTATCGATACGGAGATCTTGACCATCAACATCTCATCCACACATCTCATAAGAGATAAGGACACTCTATAGAAAAGCCTTATCCCAAAAAAGTATAGAAATGCCCCCCAATAACCCCAAAAGACCCACCCGATCTGGTTCGAACCAAAACTGAACATATTTCGAAATGCGTATAGAATTGATGGTCATGACCCTCAACATCTCATCCACACCTCACATAAAAGGTAAGGACACTTTATAGAATAGCCCTAACCCAAAAAAGTATAGAAACGCCCCCAAATAAGTCCAAATGACCCTCTTGGTCTGATTCGGACCAGAATTGAACATATGCCAACCCATGTATCAATTCAAAGGTCACAACCATCCAGATCTCATCCACACGTCTCATAAAAAATAAGGACACCTTTTAGAAAAACCCAAGCCCAAAAAAGTTCTGAAATACCCCCTAATAAACCCAGACGACCCACTCGATTTGGTTTGGACCGGAACTGAACATGTGTCGAAATACGTATCCATTCGAAGGTCTCAACCCTCAACATCTCATCTACATGTCTCATAAGAGATAAAGACACTTTATAGACAAGACCTAACCCAAAAAAGTACAGAAATGCCCCTGAATAAGTCCAAACGACACTCTTGGTCTGATTCGGACTAGAACTGAACATAAGTTGAATTACGTATCAATTCGAAGGTCTCGACCCTTCACATCACATCCACACGTCTTATAAGAGCTAAGGACACTTTTTAGAAAAACCCAAACCCAAAAAAGTTTAGAAATACCACCCAATAACCCCGAACGACCCACTCGGTTTGGTTTGGACCAGAATTGAACATATGTCAAAATACGTATCGATTCGAAGGTCTCGACCCTCAACATCTCATCCACATGTCTCATAAGAGATAAAGACACTTTATAGAAAAGTCCTAACCCAAAAAAGTACAGAAATGTTCCCCCAAAGTGCCCAAATGACCCACCTGGTCTTGTTCAGATCAAAATTGAACATATGTCGAAATACGTATCGATACGAAGGTCTCGACCCTCAACGTCTCTTCCACATGTCTCATAAGAGATAAGGCCACTTTTTAGAAAATCCAAAACCCAAAAAAGTGTAGAAATAATAACCCTCAACGACCACCCGGTCTGGTTTAGACCGAAACTGAACATATGTCAAAATATGTATCGATACGAAGATCTTGACCATCAACATCTCATCCACACGTCTCATAAGAGATAAGGACACTCTATAGAAAAGCCGTATCCCAAAAAAGTACAAAAATGCCCCCCAATAACCCCAAACGACCCACCCGGTCTGGTTCGAATCAAAACTGAACATATGTCGAAATACGTATAGATTCAATGGTCATGACCCTCAACATCTCATCCACACCTCACATAAAAGGTAAGGACACTTTATAGAGTAGCCCTAACCCAAAAAAGTATAGAAATGCCCCCGAATAAGTCCAAACGACCCTCTTGGTCTGATTTGGACCAGAACTGAACATAGCCGAATTATGTATCAATTCGAAGCTCACAACCATCCAGATCTCATCCACATGTCTCATAAGAGATAAGGACACTTTTTAGAAAAACCTAAACCTAAAAAAGTTCTGAAATACCCCCCAATAACCCCAAATGACCCACTCGGTTTGGTTTCCACCAGAACTGAACATGTGTTGAAAAACGTATCCATTCGATGGTCTCGACCCTCAGCATCTCATCCACATGTCTCACAAGAGATAAAGACACTTTGTAGAAAAGCCCTAACCAAAAAAAGTATAGAAATGCCCCCAAATAAGTCCTAACGACACTCCCCATCTTGTTCGGACCAGAACTGAACATATGTCGAATTACGTATCAATTCGTAGGTCTCGACCCTCCACATCTCATCCACACGTCTCATAAGAGATAAGGACACTTTTAAGAACAACCAAAACCCAAAAAAGTTTAGAAATACCCCCTAATAACCCCGAATGACCCACTCGATTTGGTTTGGACCGGAATTGAACATTTGTCGAAATACGTATCGATTCAAAGGTCTCGACCCTCAACATCTCATCCACATGTCTCATAAGAAATAAAGACACTTTATAGAAAAGCCCTAACCGAAAGAAGTATAGAAATGCCCCCGAAAGTGCCCAAACAGTCCACCCGATCGGGTTCAGATTGAAACTAAAAATATGTCAAAATACGTATCGATACGAAGGTCTCGACCCTCAACATCTCATCCACATTTCTCATAAGAGATAAGGACACTTTTTAGAAAATCCCAAACCCCAAAAAGTTCAGAAATAATAACCCCAAACAAACACCCGGTCTGGTTCAGACTGGAACTGAACATATGTCGAAATACGTATCAATACGGAGGTCTTGACCCTCAACATCTCATCCACACGTCTTATAAGAGATAAAGACACTCTATAGAAAAGCCCAAACCCAAAAAAGTACAGAAATGCCCCCCAATAACCCCAAACGACCCACCTGGTCTGGTTCGGACCGAAACGGAACATATGTCAAAATATGTATCGATTCGATGGTCTCGACCCTCAACATCACATCCACACCTCTCATAAGAGGTAAGGACATTTTATAGAAAAGTCCTAACCCAAAAAAGTACAGAAATACCCCCAAATAAGTCCAAATGACCCTCTTGGTCTAATTCGGACCAAAACTGAACATCTGTCTAATTACGTATCAATTCGAAGGTCTCAACCCTCCACATCTCATCCACACGTCTCATAAGAAATAAGGCCACTTTTTAGAAAAACCCAATGACCACCCGGTCTGGTTTAGACCGGAACTGAACATATGTCAAAATATGTATCAATACGGAGGTCTCAACCGTCAACATCTCATCCACTCACCTCATAAGAGATAAGGACACTCTATAGAAAAGCCTCTACCCAAAAAAGTATAGAAATGCCCCGCAATAACCACAAATGACCCACCCAGTCTGGTTTAGATAGGAACTGAACATATGTCAAAATACGTATCGATTCGATCGTCTTGACCCTCAACGTCTCATCCACACCTCTCATAAGAGGTAAGGACACTTTATAGAAAGTCCCTAACCCAAAAAAGTATAGAAATGCCCTCGAATAAATCTAAACGACCCTCCTGGTCTGATTCGGACAAGTGTCGAACATGTGTCAAATTAGGTATCAATTCGAAGATCCTGACCCTCCACATCTCATCAACACATCTCATAAGAGATAAGGACACTTTCTAGAAAAACCAAAACCCAAAAAAGTTCTGAAATACCCCCCAATTACCCCAAATGACCCACTCAATTTGGTTTGAATTGAAACTAAACATGTGTCAAAATACGTATTGATTCGAAGGTCTCAACCCTCAACATCTCATCCACATGTCTCATAAGAGATAAAGACATTTTATAGAAAAGCCGTAACCCAAAAAAGTATAGAAATGCTCCCGAATAAGTCCAAACGACACTCTTGGTCTGATTCAGACCAGAACTGAACATATGTCGAATTCCGTATCAAGTCAAAGGTCTCGACCCTCCACATCTCATTCACATGTCTCATAAGAGATAAGGACACTTTTTAGAAAAACCCAAACCCATAAAAGTTCAAAACTAGCTCCTAATAACCCCGAATGACCCACTCGGTTTAGTTTGGACCAGAACTGAACATATGTCAAAATACGTATCGATTAGAAGGTCTCATCCCTCAACATTTCATTGACATGTCTCATAAGAGATAAAGACAAATTATAGAAAAGCCCTAACCCAAAAAATGCATAAATGCCCCTTCAAGATGCCCAAACGACCCACCCGGTCTGGTTCAGTTCGAAACTAAACATATGTCAAAATACGTATAGATACGAAGGTCTCGAGCCTTAACATCTCAACCATAGGTCTCATAAGAGATAAGGACACTTTTTAGAAAATCCCAAACCCAAAAAAGTTCAGAAATAAGGAGATAAGGAGACTCTATAGAAAAGCCTTAACCCAAAAAGGTATAGAAATGCCCCCCAATAACCCCAAAGGAGCCAATTTGTCTGGTTCGGACCGAAACTGAACATATGTCAAAATACGTATCAATTCGAAGGTCTTGAACCCCAACATCTCATCCACACCACTAATAAGAGGCAAGGACACTTTACAGAAAAGCCCTAACCCAAATGAGTACGAAAATGCCCCCGAATAAGTCCAAAAGATCCTCCTCGTCTGATTTGGACCAGAACTAAACATATGTCGAATTACGTATCAATTCGAAGGTCTTGACCCTCCAGATCTCATCCACATGTCTCATAAGAGATAAGGACTCTTTTTAGAAACATCCAAACTCAAAAAAGTTCCGAAATACTATCCCAAAAACCCCAAGGGACCTACTCGGTTTGGTTAGGATCGGAACTGAACATTTGTCAGAATACGTATCGATTCAAAGGTCTCGACCCTCAACATCTCACCCACATGTCTCATAAGAGATAAAGACACTTTATAGAAAAGCCCTAACCCAAAAAGTATAGAAATGCCACCCAAAGTGCCCAAACGACCCACCTGGTCTGGTTCAGATCAGAACTGAACAAAAGTCAAAATACGTATCGATACGAACGACTCAACCCTCAACATCTCATCCACAGGTCTCATAAGAGATAAGGACAATTTTTAGAAAATATGAAACCCAAAAAAGTTCAAAAATAATAACCCTAAATGACCACCCAATCTAGTTCAGATCGGAACTAAAAATATGTCAAAATACGTATCGATACAGAGGTCTCGACGCTCAACATCTCATCCACACATCTCATAAGAGATAAGGAGACTCTATAGAAAAGCCCTAACCCAAAAAAGTAGAGAAATGACCCCCAATAACCCCAAATGACCCACCCGGTTTGGTTCAGATCGGAACTGAACATATGTCGAACTACGTATCTATACGAAGGCCTCGACCCTCAACATATCATCCAAAGGTATCACACGAGATAAGGACACTTTTTAGAAAATCCCAAACCAAAAAAAGTTCAAAAATAATAACCCCAAACGACCACTCGGTCTCGTTCAGACTGAAACTGAGCACATGTCGAAATACGTATCGATACTGAGGTCTCGACCATCAACATCTCACCCACACGTCTCATAAGAGAGATAAGGACACTCTGTAGAAAAGCCTTAACCCAAAAAAGTATAGAAATGCCCCCCAATAACCTCAAACGACCCAACCTGTCTGGTTTGAACCGGAACTAAACATATGTCAAAATACATATCGATTCGATGATCTTGACCCTCAACATCTCATCCACACAACTCATAAGAGGCAAGGACACTTTATAGAAAAGCACTAACCCAAAAAAGTATCGAAATGCCCCCGCAGAACTGAATATATGTTGAATTATGTATCAATTCGAAGGTATCGAGCCTCCAGATCTCATCCACACGTCTCATAAGAGATGAGGACACTTTTTAGAAACACCCAACGCAAAAAAGTTTAGAAATAACCCCCAATAACCCCAAACGACCCACTCGGTTTGGTTTGGTCCAGAACAGAACATATGCCGAAATATGCATTGATTCGAATGTCTCAACCCTCAACATCTCACTCACATGTCTCATAAGAGATAAAGACACTTTATAGAAAAGCCCTAACTCAAAAAAGTATAGAAATGCCCCTCCAAAGTGCTCTAACGACCCACCCGGTTTGGTTTAGATCAGAACTGAACATATGTCAAAATACGTATCGATAGGAAGGTCTCGACCCTCAACATCTCATCCACAGGTCTCGTAAGAGATAAGGACACTTTTTAGAAAATCCCAAACCCAAAAAAGTTTAGAAATAATATCCCCAAACGACCACTCGATCTGGTTCAGACCGGAACTGAACATATGTCAAAATACGTATCGATCTGGAGGTCTCGACCATCAACATCTCATCCACATGTCTCATAAGAGATAAGGACACTCTATAGAAAAGCCTTAACCCAAAAAAGTATAGAAATGCCCCCCAATAACCCCAAATGACCCAACCGGTCTGGTTCGGACCGAAACTGAACATATGTCAAAATACATATTGATTTGATGGTCTCGACCCTCAACATCTCATCCACATGTCTCATAAGAGGTAAGGATACTTTATAGAAAATCCCTAACCCAAAAAAGTATGGAAATGCTCCCGAATACGTCCAAAAGACCCTTCTGGTCCGATTCGGACCATAATTGAACATATGTCGAATTACGTATCAATTCAAAGGTCTCAACCCTCCAGATCTCATCCACACATCTCATAAGAGATAAGGACACTTTTTAGAAACACCCAAACCCAAAAAATTTCAGAAATGCCCCCCAATAACCACAAGCGACCCACTAGGTTTGGGTTGGACCGGAACTGAACATATGTCGAAATACGTATCGATTCGAAGCTCTCGACCCTCAACATCTCACCCACATGTCTCACAAGAGATAAAGACACTTTATAGAAAAGCTCTAACCCAAAAAAGTATAGAAATGCCCCCCATAGTTCCCAAACAACCCACCCGGTCTGGTTAAGATCGGAACTAAACATATGTCAAAATCCGTATCGATACGAAGGTCTCGACCCTTAACATCTCATCCACAGGTCTCATAAGAGATAAGGACATTTTTTAGAAAATCCAAAACCCAAAAAAGTTCAGAAATAATAACCCCAAATGACCACCCGGTCTGGTTAAGACCGGAACTAAACTTATGTCAAAATACGTATCGATACGGAGGTCTTTGTTTGCAAGAAATAATTAACCGCAAGCGTACGGATCAATCATAGCTAAGGGTCGAACTCCGGGAGATATACACCATCGTATTCTACTCACTTAAAAGCAATGCAAAGTGAACCAAATTAAAGTATTAATTTAAACTACTTAAACTAATGAAAATTAATGCATCCTAATTCACAAGCATCTAGGAAATTGAATTGGCGTCCTAACACATAAGCATCTAACCTATTAATACTAACGCGGATTTGAAGGAATAAGTTGCAGCCACACATCACAACCAAAAGGAAAAACTAAAAATGAAAGAAATAGAACTAACTAATTGAAGCTTGAACCGGATTGAAGTTGATATCACACTTGAAATGACGCTACCAAATCTGAAATTAAAACAAAAATAATTAAATTAAAATCCTAACATAATGTATAATGATAATAGTGAATGAAAAAAATAAAAATCCTAAAAGCATGATTGAATTAGAGAGGTAGAGAATGAGAATGAAAATAAAAATAATGGAGAATGAAAATTCCTAATAGAATGGAAGGATTAATGGAGATGAGAATACTAATAAAATAAAACTAATAGAAGAAGAAAGAGGTAGAGAATAAGAAGAAGAAATTAGAAACTAGAAGAATTAAGAGGTTAAGAAGAAGAAGAACATAAAAATAAAAATAAGAACTTGATACTCCCTTCCACCAAAGTTGAAAGTGCATGAATTAACTAGGCCTTACATGAATGTAATTTGATGAAGCTTGAGCACTTGATTAATCCTTGCATTGCTTCCTCTTCCAAGTCTCTAATTCTTCTCACTAGAATTACAAGCCTAAACTAAAAAGCTTTAAAACTAAACTAGAATTAAATTATTACAACCAAATTGAAGACATAAAATTAAAGCATGAATCAAAAGCATTACAACCATGGAATTGAAATCATAAAATCAAACTAAAACTTTGAAAGCCAAAAACTAGAAGAAGAAAAGAAGAAATTTCATTAATAAATTGCACAAGTTACAAGCCCCAACCCTAGGGATATATATAGGAGGAGGAGAAGAGGAGAGGAGAGAGCCCACGATTTTGGGAGCTCTTCTCCTTCTAAAACCGTGGAGGGTGGTTAAGTGGGTGAAATAAAAAATAAAAATAAAAAGATAAAATAAAAGATAAGAGAAAAGAGATAGAGAGAATGTGAAAATCTAATTAGAGAAGGGGGGAGAGAGAGAAAAGAAGAAGTTAGGAAAGAGGGAGTGAGAAGGATCCAGATCCCCTACTGTCGAGCTGCCCGACAGGACCGTGCTGCCCAAACACGATAATGCGTGCAATTACCGGCTTACTCCCACTCGGCCAAGGCGTTTGGGTAGGGGTAAGGCAGATATTACGCACAACACCGTGTCAGGACAGCACGGTCCCACTGGGCAACTCGGCAGTAGAGGATCCAAATTGGAGTGAGAACCCGTGAGTGGGAATTGAGATGGAAGAGAAAAAAAAATAGGAGAGAGGTGGTAAGAGCCGTGAGTGGGATGGAATTGTGAGAGAGACATTAGAAGGAGAGGTGGAAAGAAAGAGACGGAATGGAAGTGAAATTAGGAAGGAGGGAGAAAGAAACGTGAGTGGTGGAAAGGAAGAGATGGAATGTGAGTGGTGGAAAGGTGAGAGAGAGAGAGAGGCCGTGAGTGGGATGGAGTTTAGGAAGTTTAGGAAAGAGGGAAAGAGAATTGTGAGTGGGATGGATTATCTCTTCTCTCTTTTTTTTTTTTTTTAATTTCTTTTTCCTCCTATCTCTCCTACTATTTCTCCTTTCTTTCTTGCGCAAATCCCATCTTGGCCGATCCTTGCTTGCAGCCCACTTTCTAGTCAGACTTCTAATTTGAATATGAAATTCCTCCTTTGTCCTTGGTTGCTTCAGTGAGAAATATTCCTATCCTACCCTTGGTCACATGGGAACAGGTGTAGGTCCCATGTGGCTTTTCTCTCTCCTCCACTAGTGAAAAATGCAAAAAATGGGTAAATGCTTGAGAGGATGTCAACCCTTGATCATAATTGTCTTCCTTGATGCCAAATATAACTCTCCAAAAATTCAGAATGGCCCGGGATTGTGTTTCGACTCATTTCTAGCCCAGTATTCTTTTATGGCCTGAAATTGATAATTGCTTGCATAGAGGCCTAAATGGATGCGAAATTGAATACCATCACGTCCATCTTGCTCAAAATCTAGCTCTGACCACAGCCATGCAAAAACATTGGACAGCTTTACGTGTAAATTTGGAGATGTAGCCCCCCAATAGTCCAGAATAGCAAAAAATAGCCCAAAAACCTGAAAAGCATAGGAAAGCACCGAGTAACCCTGTCCAGTGTGGTAAAATGTATGCTTTATGCCCAATGATTTCACACATAAATGTGCTCATCAGTCTCGACCCTCAACATCTCATCCACACGTCTCATAAGAGATAAGGACACTCTATAGAAAAGCCCTAACCCAAAAAAGTATAGAAATGCCCCCCAATAACCCAAAATGACCCACTCAATCTAGTTCCGATCGGAACTGAACATATGTCAAAATATGTATCGATTCGATGGTCTTGACACTCAACATCTCATCCACACCTCTCAAAAGAGTTAAGGACACTTTATAGAAAAGCCATAACCCAAAAAAGTATAAAAATGCCCCCGAATAAATCCAAACGACCCTCCAGGTCTGATTCGAACCAGTACTGAACATATGTCAAATTACGTATCAATTCGAAGATCTCGACCCTCTACATCTCATCCACACGTCTCATAAGAGATAAGGACAATTTTTAGAAAAACCCAAACCCAAAAAAGTTCTGAAATACCCCTTAATAACTCCAAATGACCCACTCGGTTTGGTTTGGATCGGAACTGAACATGTATCGAAATACGTATCCATTCGTAGGTCTCGACCCTCAACATCTCATCCATATCTCTCATAAGAGATAAAGACACTTTATAGAAAAGCCCTAACCCCAAAAACTACAAAAATGCCACCGAATAAGTCCGAACGACCCTCCTGGTCTGATTCGGACCAGAACTGAACATATGTCGAATTACGTATCAATTCGAAGGTGACCCTCCACAACTCATCCACACATCTCATAAGAGAAAATGACACTTTTTAGAGAAACGAAAACCCAAAAAAGTTCAAAAATACACCTAATAACCCCAAACGACCCACTCGGTTTGGTTTGGACCAGAACTGAACATATATCGAAATACGTATCGATTCGAAGGTCTCGACCCTCAACATCTCATCCACGTGTCTCATGAGAGATAAAGACACTTTAGAGAAAAGCCCTAACCCAAAAAAGTACAGAAATGCCCCCCAAAAGTGCCCAAACAACCCACCTGGTCTGATTCAGATTGAAACTGAACATATGTCTAAATACGTATCGATACGAAGGTCTCAATCCTCAAAATCTCAACCACAGGTCTCATAAGAGATAAGGACACTTTTTAGAAAATCTGAAATCCAAAAAAGTTCAGAAATATTAACCCCAAACAACCACCCGGTCTGGTTCAGACTGGAAGTAAACATATGTCAAAATTCATATCGATACGAAGGTCTCGATCGTCAACATCTCATCCACACGCCTCATAAGAGATAAGGACACTCTATAGAAAAGCCTTAACCCGAAAAAGTAACAAAATGCCCCCTAATAACACCAAACGACCCACCCGGTCTGGTTCAAACCAGAACTGAACATATGTCAAAATACGTATCGATTGGATAGCCTCGACCCTCAACATCTAATCCACACCTCTCATAAGAGGTAATGACACTTTATAGAAAAGCCCTAACACAAAAAAGTATAGTAATGCCCCCGAATAAGTCCAAACGACCCTCCTGGTTTGATTCAGACCAGAACAGAACATGTGTGGAATTACGTATCAATTCGAAGGTCTCGACCCTCCAGATCTCATCCACACGTCTCATAAGAGATAAGGACACTTTTTAGAAACACCCAAACCCAAAAAAGTTCAGAAATACCCCCTATAACCCCAAATGACCCACTCGATTTGGTTTGGACCGAAACTGAACATCTGTCGAAATACGTATCGATTGGAAGGTCTCGACCCTCAACATCTCACCCACATGTCTCTTAAGAGATGAATACACTTTATAGAAAAGCCCTAATACAAAAATGCCCCCCCCAAAGTGGCCAAACAACCCACCCGGTCTAGTTCAAATCAAAACTGAACATATGTCAAAATACGTATTGATACGAAGGTCTTGCCCGTCAACATTTCATCCACAGGCCTCATAAGAGATAAGGATACTTTTTAGAAAATCTGAAACCCAGAAAAGTTCAAAAATAATAACCTTAAACGACCACCCGGTCTGGTTCAGATCGGAACTAAATAGATGTCAAAATACGTATCGATACGGATGTCTCAACCCTCAACATCTCACCTACACGTCTCATAAGAGATAAGGACACTCTATTGAAAAGCCCTAACCCAAAAAAGTACAGAAATGCCCCCCAATAACCCAAAACGACCCACCCGATCTGGTTCAAACCGAAAC
This sequence comes from Telopea speciosissima, assembly GCF_018873765.1. Taxonomy (NCBI): domain Eukaryota; kingdom Viridiplantae; phylum Streptophyta; class Magnoliopsida; order Proteales; family Proteaceae; genus Telopea; species Telopea speciosissima. Next base: position 33,421,658 of record NC_057924.1, on the reverse strand, counting down.
TGAACATATGTCAAAATACGTATCGATTTGATGGTCTCGACCCTCAACATCTCATCCACACTTCTCTTAAGAGGTAAGGACAATTTATAGAAAAGACCTAACCCAAAAAAGTATAGAAATGTCCCCGAATAAGTCCAAACGACCCTCCTGGTCTGATTCAGACTAGAACAGAACATATGTGGAATTACGTATCAATTCGAAGGTCTCAACCCTCTAGATCTGATCCACACATCTCATAAGAGTTAAGGACACTTTTTAGAAAAATCCAAACCCAAAAAAGTTTGAAATACCCCCCAATAACCCAGAACGACCCACTCGATTGGGTTTGGACCGGAACTGAACATGTGTCAAAATACATATCCATTCGAACGTCTCGACCCTCAACATCTCATCCACATGTCTCATAAGAGATAAAGACACTTTATAGAAATGCCCTAACCCAAAAAGTATAGAAATGCCCCCGAATAACTCCAAACGACACTCTTGGTCTGATTCGGATCAGAACTAAACATATGTCGAATTACGTAACGATTCGAAGGCTCAAGCCTCCACATCTCATCCACACGTCTCATAAGAGATAAGGACACTTCTTAGAAAATTCCAAACCCAAAAACGTTCAAAAATACCCCCCCCCCCCAATAACCCCGAACGACCCACTCGATTTGGTTTGGACCGGAATTGAACATATATCGAAACACATATCTATTCGAAGGTATCGACCCTCAACATCTCATCCACATGTCTCATAAGAGATAAAGACACTTTATAGTAAAGCCCTAACCCAAAAAAGTATAGAAATGCCCCCCCCCAAAATGCCCAACTGACCCACCTGGTCTGTTTCAGATCAGAACTAAACATTTGTCGAAATACGTATCTATACGAAGGTCTCGACCCTCAACATTTCATCCATAGGTCTCATAAGTGATAAGGACACTTTTTAGAAAATCCTTGATTGTGTCGTTAACTGGTCAAAAATAAAACCCTAATTTAATCTAGCAAGTAGCAAGTAAGGGGTCGATCTACGGGGAACTGGAAGGCTAAATTACTAAGATGATTAGATGAAAGTGATGAAAATTAAATTGTAATAAATCTGGTTTTTAAACTACGAACAAAAGAAACAATTCTAAGTTAACAACGATATGCAAATACGGGAGAAGACTATCTTTATGGTTCGAATTCCCAATGGGTTACTATTCAATTCGGTTGCATACTTCGGTTTATTATAACCACAGGACTAATAATACCATATAATGTAGGGTTCCTCCTAGGTATGGACTATCTTGACGAGTACTATCGTCCTTCGCTTATAGGGCTTGGCACGCTTAGTTCATTCAGCTATAATCCATCATCGGTACAACCACATAAGAACAAAATACCATTGCTTGAATGAAAAATAATGAATCACAGAAACAAAATTTTCCAACTAAATATATCAATTAAAATATCCAAACAGGGATGGGTTCTCAACATCAAACAATCAAGAATGCAAACCAGAATTTTCAATAGCTGTTTACACCCAGTTTGCGCTCGCCCCGTCATGGTCAAAAGGGACCCTGGTCGAGGAATGGCCCGGCCAGCAAAGTGGCCGATCAGGCACTGACACTCTCGGTCAGGACTCATTTCATCGGCCAGGAAGGCAGACGGTTACCAACTCAGGTGGTTCCTTTGCAGTTGAAGCAGGGAAGTGGTGGTGACTTGAGCGTGGCTGAAGTTTGGCCGATAATCGGGGAAATCAAACCGTCGATTACATCTCTTATAAATAAGCAGAAAACATAGAGAGGAGGCATCAATCAAATACCCAAAAAACTGGCAGTTTTATTTATCTTTCTTTCTTTCATTGCACTGTATTTTTCCTTTGTTTAGAATGGTGTGAACTTAAGGTTTCTTTCAATTTATGCACCCTTTTGATTCGCACTGTAGATTGTTCACGTTGAGTGATTCAAGTACAGTTCTTTCTAAGTTTTCTTTGGGACTATCCATTTGCTCTGCTATCCTTGAGAAGTCCTCGGATTACCGGGGCACGAGTAGAACCCCTGATAGCCATGGCTGACCTGTGTCCCATTACACATTGGACCATACTGTAGCATTCATAGGAATTTGAGCGTAACATTTTTGGCATACCCGGTGGGAAACTCGATACATGATGGTGGAAACCAGAGCAAGTCAACTTAACAAGGATGGCAATTCGGATGAGTCCAATGGTGGAAATGCTGGCCAGGTGGTCACACAGGGCGAACAACAGGTGGACTCTGTTGTGCCTCCTTATGTGGCTGCTTTGTTGCAAGGGTAGGCCCACACGACCGACGAGACACAAGTGTCAAACCCTGCTCCTGACTGGCTGGAATTTTGATTGAAGGATAGGAACCTCTGATCAGACAACGAAGAACACTATGGAGTATCACTCCCGTGGTTTGGATTGATGAGGAAACCCTTTGTGGATAACCCTACATGCCTATCAATAGGTGGATAGCAAACCCCTGTAAATGTACAGCTCATGGCATGATGTATGGCCTGGACCCCAAGTAATCTCTCTCCTCCCCAAATAGTGGGACCCACTTCTAAAAAAGTATGTAAAAACCTCTATAAGACATGTGGGGACAATGCCCTAACCAAGGGTTAAACCCCTGTGCAAGCCCCACTGAATTTCATCTTGTTGGAATTCTCTGGACGATGGCACTGGGCGATGCAGACAAGGCCCAGTGACATCGCCCAGTGAGTGAAATAGCATATTTTAATGGTTTTTAATTGTGAGGATCACCCAACATGGACAAGGGTACCCTACATAGATAGAAGGGAGTCTGAGGAACCACCTCATACCCTTAGTTCATTGTGGACCCCACCAATGTGCCCAGAATCACTCTAAACCAGTTTAAAAATTGATTTTCAAAAGGGGCCTTAACAGCCAAACAAGCCTCAGAGTGGGTTGGCCCTATAATTAGGAAGGCCTTGGGCTCATTTAGAGCCCTTACCAACTCTGAAACTGTGGGGAGAGAAAGGAGAGAAAGAAGAGAGAAAGAAGAGAGGAAGAGGAAGGAAGAAAGGAAGAAGGAAGGGATAGCTGCTCTCAGCCCCTAGGCCTGGATTTTTGTGCCTCCTCTGCATTGTTTAGGTATGAATACATATGTGTATACCTGCTGTGTCACACCCGCAAACCACCCCCTGGGAGGATTCAGCTAGTGACCCGAATACCCGAAGTATTCGAAGACCTCCAGGATCCCAATGCAGTATATACACGTCACAAGCCCCGCACCAAATCAAGAACAAAAGTTTTTCATTGATCAGAGTGCGTAGAAAGTACATTTCACAAGTTTATATTTATATATTAATTACATTCAGATCCCCTTTTTCCCTGACAACTTGGACTTACATAGTTTCGTCCATCGGACCAGAAATAAGTTATACTAAAATATTTACAAAGGAAGTACATCTATGAAAAAGTGTAGAGTTTTAACAAAAGGAAACAAATGAAAAGACTTTATCATCAGTCACTGTTCTCCAAGTAATTCCCTCCACCACCATCATATCCACCTGTAAAACCATCTAAAAGAAAATATTCCACAGGGGTGAGCTCCACCAAGCCCAGCAAGTAAAGGATAGACCACACACAAGCATTCACACATATAAGGTAAAAATCCTAAATGCATGGATTCAATTTTAAACCTAATTTCCACCTAACAAACAATGCCTAAGTCTCTAAGCTTGGGCTATAGCAACACCTTAGGTAGCATCCCCTCCATTGGCGATGTCAAACCCGAGTTGCACTGGGAGCCTGCCGATCCTGGTCCTCAATCGAGCATCGTCGGTCCCAGTACCTCTGTTGGTAACACCTGGTTTCCTAGTCCTCAATCGGATATTGTCAGTTCCAGTACCTCCATTGGTAACAGCTAGTTTACTTAGCAAACCCCTGAGATTTAATCCTCTACCATAGTTCTGGTCCTCGATCAAAAATCGCCGCTCCCAGTACCTCTATTGGTAACGCCTGGTTTCCCGGTCCTCAATCGGAATCATCGGTCTTAGTACCTCCGTTGGTAACGTCTGGCTTCCCCAGGGAGGACTATCCAACACTTAGACCCCTGTTGGTAAGGGTTGTAGCACCAGGGAGTGACATTCCTAGTCATATGCAATCTAATGGCATAGTACGAGGTGTACAGTGCTCCCGCATCCCATACTACAGCACACCATACCTCTAGTTTTCAAGCCGATTACGGCATCTATTCTATCACAAGCAACCACATAGCATATAATTCTGTATTACATTGTTCACATTCATAAGCCATAAACAAGGAAATCAGTAAATGTTATAATAAGACAGGAATGTAAATACGCAGATGAATCTTAGCAAGTATATTCAATAAGGAAACAGCATTCAAAAATCAATCATAATCTATCCCCACATACCTTGCTATAGTTGAATTTGCACGGTCGGATTAGTTCACGAGTAGATTGTCAGTAGGTTCAATGATCCAAGAGTTAGGTCCTATTATTTATAAACCAAACATATATGTTAGGCGACATTCTTAATGTTTCTGGAGTTCTAATATAGGTTAGGTTAATTTAAAAACAGGTTTGGAGCTAAGAGAATGTCTCTTAGTAACTCTGGTCTATGTCTTTGGTTGATCAGTGACTTCCACCAAAGACGAACAGCAAGGGAAAATCAACTCGAGCGTTATGTTTCTCAAAATATTATCAACTAAACATGCATACTAGATGATGTTCTAATGATACTGAGGTCCTAGGATAGGTTAGGTCGATTCGGAATAGGTCTGGAGTTAAGAAACAACTCTCAGTCACTCTGTTCTATGTCTCTGGTTGACCAATGACTTCCACCAGAGACTACCAGAAACAAAAAAAAAGGAAGAACAACAGTGTTTTAATGGGGGTTTTGGGTTAGTCTTCTCTAATTCATATCAGGGATGGTGTCTAGGTCATAGATTATTCAAATTGAACCCAAGTATAGGTTTGGGAAATGGGTAATTTGTTAAATTGAGTTGGGGTTGGGTGTATGTAATAGATTTTGATTTCCAATTACAAACACAACCATACATGATAGAAAAAATATGTTTTTAATTGGTAAAAGCTGATCCATAAACCATAAATTGGTTAAATGTTAACTTAGAAACAGAATTAGATGAAGGAATTATAGAAATCCTAAGTCTAAAACAGATTTGAAAAAGAATTTAACTAGGATTGTGGTTGTCTTACCATTTGAAAAACAATAGGATAAATTCTACTTATACCTTAACAATCATAGAAGATTTGGGAATTTCATAATGAAATTAGCGGGATTTACTATGGGATTTATGATCAAGGAAGAGAGATGAGATGAGATATTACCTCAACCGAATTTGGGAAATCCAAGTTCTTCCTCCTCTTCTTCTCTTCTTCTTCTTCTTCTTTCTCTTTTCTTTTCTTTTCTTTTCTTTCCTTCTCTACTTCCAACGTACTCCACATAGAGATAGGAATAGAGACATGTGTTTTAGGTTTTATTTTTTTTTTATTTTTTTTTATTTTTATATAGATAGTGGGTTGAGTCAGTCTATTAACCTTATCTCTTTTTAAATAAAAAATGTTAATTTATCGATTTGTGTACGAGGGCTAGTTAAACGGGTCCCACTTACCAACGTTGTTGGGGAGACATTCCAACAAGCTAAATGGGACGCGGCGGCAAGATCCCTGACTCGAGGTATCGGGTCCCACACTCCTAAGATAGGGAATCTGCAATAACGACACTCTGGTTGATATGTGTGGTTAACCAGAAGATCTACCAGAGTGTTTTTAAGTGTTGTCCAAGTGTCAGAATGCCTTGAGCTTTGGCAGTTTCGCGTATTAACGCATTCCCAATGATATTTTCAAGCCCCAATACCCAAAACATGGTCAGGGTCGCTTTCCATTATTTATACATTAGATTGTAAATTTTAAAATTTGTATAGGGGAGGTACGCATCATTTTGCCAGTAGACGATAGGTTACCACTAAGATTCCCTTCTTCATCTTCTACTCGTTCGAACATCAAAGCAATACTCCAAAATGTATACAAGGCAGCAACTTTGGATTCTGGATCTACCATCGGATCCGGGTTAGGGTTTGGGTCGAAAAAGCCAAGCTGTAACATTCTCTCCACCTTACAGAAATTTCATCCTCAAAATTTGACGTGTCTGGGGATCTGTACATGTGAAGATACCTCAATCACTTTCATCTTTTCACCACTCAGATGTTCCTTTATCGGGGCGATTACTTTATAATGCCTTTTTATCTCTCATCGATATGCCTCTTTCGTTTTGATTGAGTTGCCAAGGTTCAATTCTCAAATATCTGGCCCTCAGCAAGCGATGTAAATCACACTCAGGTTTGGTTAATCTAACTCTACTTAATATAAGGACCCAAGGAAAATCAAATCCCAAACGTACACTTCAAGAAATCAACTGATCAAGTTATCCCGGGTATTCCATCCACTAATCTATGTTTCTTACAATTTTGGATTATATGGTATAAGTTTATACCACTTCGCTTATAAGATTTTTTTTTTTTTTCTGTGAAGACCTTCACTTCATGTTCTTTAATACCTAACTCAATTTTAGGATGAATAAGGTATTGGTGGGATCACCACTGTTCACTCCAAATGATGAATGGGACGTTCGGTGACCCATTACTCTACTCATACCTATTGTTGAGCAAGGTCCCATCAAAAGTCCTTCGGTTTCAATTTCTTTCTGTTCTCGGCTGTGCTTGGCTATACTTAACACCTATCACTTTAATTTCTAGATTTTGTTATTTACTGCCAACTACTTGGTACACCTTAAACTTACTTGAATCCAGCCTGAAATGTTCTATTCATTTAGTTCGAGATAATATATCCTTACCGTTACTTAGTTACACATCTTGGTTTCTCACCGACCTTCCAGAATCTCAATACGAATCTAATATTTCTTAATGGATAAGGTTTACATACTTCGTTTAGATTCACAACATATCCAGTAGGAGTGCTAACCACTAATTTACGTTCCAAGTTCTTCTAGGGCACATTCATCTTATCATAAAATAGTGGAAACAAAAAATGTGATGTACCAGAATTAATTTAATACTCGATCAGGTGAGGATGATATGGATAAAGTACATGTCATCACATCGGGGTTTTACTCGGCTTCTTCGTTGGTCAAGGCGTACACCCTCCCTTGAGTTCTATTTGCCTTGGGGCTGGAAGTGTCGGGTAGTAGGTTGAGATTGGGAGGGCGCTCCATATCCACATCGAGTATAGCTCCTGGCTATGTGTCCCAGTAGATTGCATTTTAAACATCTGATCGGACTGTTGGGTTGACGAGGAGGAGTAGAATTAATTGGCCTGGAAGGGATTTGGCTTGTTTGACTTACAATTGGTCGAGGAGATTGGGCTGCTGTTGTAACTTGGCTTACGGTAGGGTGGTTGTGTCGAGTGGATTGACTGGTTGTGGGCTGGACAGATCGAGAAACTTGATTCATTTCTGGCCTACGATACTGTGTCGGGTTAGGGCTGTAACCAGATTCACTGAATGACTTGCTGGGCCAATCATAGTTTTGGAAGGTGTTAGCCCTTTTTCCCAATCCTTGTGAAGCCACCGCTTTCTTCTTCAATCAATCTTCCACAAGCTTTGCCTTCTGAACCATCTGGGCATATGATTGGATCTCTAGAATGGCCAACATGGCATTGATATTGGGTTTGAGCCCCTTCTCAAATTTCTTTGCTTTTCATGCGACACACCTACCGGAGCAAAATGAAATAAATCCGCAAACTATTGTTGATATTCCAAGACTGAACTTGATCCTTGGACGAGTGCCGCAAACTCCGCTTCTTTCTCATCCCTGAAGCTTTCTGGAAAAAAGTTTCCGAAAAAGGCTTCCTTAAATTGTTCCCAAGTGAGATTGGGGTGTATCACTTCCAAATTTGCCTTTGTGGATTTCCACCAAGCCGCGGCCTCATCTTGCAACTAGAATCCGGCATAAATTATCTTTTGAGCGTCTGTGCACTCCAATACTTCGAATGTTCTTTCCATGGCGCTAATCCATCGCTCGGGCTGTAGTGGATCCATGCCAATCTTTGAGAGTAGTGGTGGTTGTAGCTTTTTTAATCTCTCCATTACTTTTGAAGTAGGGTTATCCTGTGCATTTGGAGGCATCGGAGGAGGAAAATTTGGAACATAATTGGGTCACGGTGCTTCACGTTGTTGCATAGCTGTCATGAATTGATTACTCATGTTGGTCATCAGTTCAAATTGTTGTTGTTGGATCTATAGCATCTGTGCCATAATGGCAATTGCGTCTCCATTTACACCAACCAGTGGGGGTGCAAAAGCAGGCGCATGAAGGACATCTTGAGGATTATTAGGAGGAATAATCGGAGGATCCTCAGTTGCCTATGCTTGAGGTACCTCAGAAACACTAACAGAAGAGGCATTACCTCCATTATCTTCAGTTATGAATCCTTGTAGAATGTTTCAATGTTTCTATTTCCTCCCGTTCTAGCCATAAGTGCCTTCAGAGGGGTGGAGTTCATGAACATCATTATATAACAATTTCCTCATTGTATAGTTCATGATATTTGTGTCAAAAAAATTGTTAGTGGGGTAAACAATTTCGAAAGCAAGTCATAAACTAAGCTATCATATAGGGAAAACTATATCAACATTTATTATGGAATTTTATGTATGCGCATAGATATAAAATACCTGTGGATTTTAGAATGCAACTGTTAGAGTTCTGGTTCAGGATTGTTCTTTCTAATCTTAGAAAGCCAAACGCTCGAGTCTCTTACTATTTTTTTTTTTTTTGTAGGACTTCTCATTTTATTTTATTATTATTATTATTATTTTTTCCTCTTTCACCTTTTATTAGTAATTTCTTTTTCTTTTATTATATGCAAGAAAATCTAAATATAAAAGTTTATGATCTTAGATTATAACATATTGTCGGCTTTTGCACCTAGCTAGTCTCCTATGGTGTTCTTCTACCCCCATTTATATTTATGTTATTTAATAATAATTTTTTTTTTCATTAGCTCTAGACCATATTACTTTCACTTCCCACTTGTGAGTGTAGATAGAGCATCTCGCTCTGATACCATCTTTGTCACACCCGCAAACCACCCCCTGGGAGGATTCGGCTAGTTACCCAAATACCCAAAATATTCGAAGACCTCCAGGATCCCAATGCAGTATATACACGTCACAAGCCCCGCACCAAATCAAGAACAAAAGTTTTTCATTGATCAGAGTGCGCGGAAAGTACATTTCATAAGTTTATATTTATATATTAATTACATTCAGATCCCCTTTTTCCCTGACAACTTAGATTTACATAGTTTTGTCCATCAGACCAGAAATAAGTTATACTAAAATATTTACGAAGGAAGTACATCTACCAAAAAGTGTAGAGTTTTAACAAAAGGAAACAAATGAAAAGACTTTATCATCAGTCCCTGTTCTCTAAGTAATCCCCTCTGCCACCATCATATCCACCTGTAAAACCATCTAAAAGAAAATATTCCACAAGGATGAGCTCCACCGAGCCCAGCAAGTAAAGGATAGACCACACACAAGCATTCACACATATAAGGCAAAAATCCTAAATGCATGGATTCAATTTTAAACCTAATTTCTACCTAACAAACAATGCCTAAGTCTCTAAGCTTGGACTACAGCAACACCTTAGGTAGCATCCCCTCTGTTGGCAATGTCAAACCCGAGTTGCGCTGGGAGCCTGCTGGTCCCGATCCTCAATCGGACATCGCCAGTCCCAGTACCTCTGTTGGTAACGCCTGGTTTCCCGGTCCTCAATCGGATATCGCCGGTTCCAATACCTCCATTGGTAACAGCTAGTTTACTCACCAAACCCCTGAGATTTAGTCCTCTACCACAGTTCTGGTCCTCGATCAAAAATCACCATTCCTAGTACCTCTGTTGGTAACGCCTGGTTTCCCGATCCTCAATCAGAATCGCTGGTCCCAGTACCTCCGTTGGTAATGTCTGGTTTCCCCAGGGAGGACTATCCAACACGTAGACCCCTGTTGGTAAGGGTTGTAGCACCAGGGAGTGACATTCCTAGCCATATGCAATCTAATGGCACAGTACGAGATATATAGTGCTCCCACATCCCATACTACGGCACACCAAACCTCTCATTTTCAAGCCAGCTATGGCATCTATTCTATCTCAAGCAACCACATAGCGTATAATTCTGTATTGCATTGTTCACATTCATAAGTCATAAACAAGGAAATCAGTAAATGTTATGATAAGACAGGAATGTAAATACGCAGATGAATCTTAGCAAGTATATTCAATAAGGAAACAACATTAAAAAATCAATCACAGTCTATCCCCACTTACCTTGTTGTAGTTGAATTTACGCGGTCGGATTAGTTCACAAGTAGATTGCCGGTAGGTTCAATGATCCAAGAGTTAGGTCCTATTATTTATAATCCAAACATATATGTTAGGTGGCATTCTTAATGTTTTTGGAGTTCTAATATAGGTTAGGTTAATTTAAAAACAGGTTTGGAGCTAAGAGAATGTCTCTCAGTAACTCTGGTCTATGTCTCTGGTTGACCAGTAACTTCCACCAAAGACGAACAGCAAGGGAAAATCAACTCGAACGTTATGTTTCTCAAACCATTATCAACTAAACATGCATACTAGATGATGTTCTAATGATACTGAGGTCCTAGGATAGGTTAGGTCGATTCGGAATAGGTCTGGAGTTAAGAAACAACTCTCAGTCACTCTGGTCTATGTCTCTGGTTGACCAATGACTTCCACCAGAGACAACCAGAAATGAAAAAAAAGAAGAACTGCAGTGTTTTAATGGGGGTTTTGGGTTAGTCTTCTCCAATTCGTATCAGGGATGGTAGGTCATAGATTATTCAAATTGAACCCCCAAGTATAGGTTTGGGAAATGGGTAATTTGTTAAATTGAGTTGGGGTTGGGTGTATGCAATAGATTTTGATTCCCAATTACAAACACAGCCATACATGATAGAAAAATTCTATTTTTAATTGGTAAAAGCTGATCCATAAATCATAAATTGGTTAAGTGTTAACTTAGAAACAGAATTAGATGAAGGAATTATAGAAATCCTAAGTCTAAAACAGATTTGAAAAGGAATTTAACTAGGATTTAGAGGTTGTCTTACCATTTGAAAAACAATAGGATAAATTCTACTTATACCTTAACAATCATAGAAGATTTGGGAATTTCAAAATGAAATCAATGGGATTTGCTATGGGATTTATGATCAAGGAAGAGAGATGAGATGAGATATTACCTCAACCGAATTTGGGAAATCCAAGTTCTTCCTCCTCTTCTTCTCTTCTTCTTCTTCTTCTTCTTCTTCTTTCTCTTTTCTTTTCTTTCCATCTCTGCTTCCAACGTACTCCACATAGAGAGAGGAATAGAGACATGTGTTTTAGGTTTAAATTTTCTTTGTTTTTTTTTGTTATTTTTATATAGATAGTGGGTTGAGTCGGTCTATTAACCTTATCTCTTTTTAAATAAAAAATGTTAATTTATCATATTTGTGTACGAGGGATTGTTAAACGGGTCACACTTACCAACGTTGTGTGGGAGACATTCCAACAAGCTAAATGGGTTGCAGCGACAAGATCCCCAATTCGAGGTACCGGGTCCCGCACTCCTGAGATAGGGAATCTGCATTAACGACACTCTGGTTGATATGTGTGGTTGACCAGAAGATCCACCAGAGTGTTTTTAAGTGTTGTCCAAGTGTCGGAATGCCTTGAGCTTTGGCAGTTTCACGTATTAACGCATTCCCAATGATGTTCTCAAGCCCCAATACCCAAAACATGGTCAGGGTCGCTTTCCATTATTTATACATTAGATTGTAAATTTTAAAATTTATATAGGGGAGGTACGCATCATTTTGCCGATAGATGACAGGTTACCACTAAGATTCCCTTCTTCATCTTCTACTCGTTCGAACATCAAAGCAATACTCCAAAATATTTACAAGGCCGCAACTTCGGATTCTGGATCTACCATCGGATCCGGGTTAGGGTTCGGGTCAATAAAGCTAAGCTGTAACATGCTGTCTCCATCCTATCTCTGTGGTTGATGTGTTTCTGCTCCCTAGGCAGCCTAGAACAGCTAGGGTTTGCCCTGGACAGCTCCAGATCTGCCATGCAAGCCTTGAGCATGGGAGATCTAAGATTTTTACTTAATTTTATAATTCTGATTTGCTGTTCTTGAGAGCCGAATCTGGCTGTGCATGGCTGCATTGCCCAAATTCACTTCTGGATGACAGTTTGGAACCCTAGATGCAAGCTATGGCTGCACAGACCTAGCCCTAGATGGTAGCAGCCCCTAAACCGTGTTGCATGTGTAAATCCAGCCTTGCATGTGGCTGAAATCGAATTCTAAGTTTGGGAAACACCCTGTGTCACTATTCACTAGGTTGTCTAGGCAGCCAAATGGTGACCCTGATGGAAGATCCATTTGGATCAAAAGGTAGATCATCCCAGAGGCTACCTGACTCCCTAACATGCATGGGGATCAGATTTGACCATAGCCTAAAAAGCCCAACCTTGGGAACTCAGCCCAATGTCGATTTGCAGACTTTGGGCGATGTACCCAACGCCCAGAGCCATCGCCCAATGAGGGTTTTTCTGCAGAAATGCTGATCTGGCTTTGGGGACCTCACCCATTGGCCATGTAACACTATGGGAAGGTGGGAAATGACATAAATGCCCTTCCCCACATCTGTCCTTATGTGGGTATAGCTTAGGAACCTAAGTGGGCCCGCAGGTGAAGGAAACCCTACTGTGCTTGGTCCTACAGCACAGACAAGCTGGGGACAGCACCGTGAACCTAATCTAACCTAGGGTCAGGTACAGTCACTATTAATGACCATTTTGCCCTTGTGCCACTGACTCTAGATGATGCACCGGGACATGAGCCTAAGGCCCAGTGCAAGGCCCAGTGTTTCCAAATTAGTACCAACCAAGCACCGGGTTAACCCAGTAAGCTTAGGTTAACCCTAGGACCATCAGAGATAGCTTGGAAACCTAACATGACAACTTCTAATTTATATCTAGGACTTGATCCCGCGCTCGAGGTCAACAATCAGACTGCTGTTGGGATTGAGTTTGCAATCGAGTTTCTAGAACCAAACTCAGGTGAGTGAATAATATTATCTTATATGCATGTGTAATTATGATACTATGCCGGCTATTAAGAATTGTAAATATAAATGTTGTGTTACTTACTTTTGTTTCAAATTACTCAAATCACTGCATAAAGACTGTCTGTTGATCAACACTGTGAATTTTATATGATGATTGTGAATGCTAGACTAGATGTCGTAGTCGACTTGGAAATGAGGCCTATGGTAGCCCGTAGAATGGGATGCGGTTGACACCACCCGACTCATATGATGCCATATAGACATGGGGTTAGAATTTCAACACCCATGCTACGCACCCTTGCCAACAGGGGTTAAGGTGTTGGATGCCTGTGGGTGCGACCATATATATAAGAGAAAAAGAGAAAAGAAATGAAAAGAACACCAGAATGGTGAATGAATGAAAAGAACACCGGAATGGTGAATATGGGCTGTAAGCCAAAAAAGAAAAGAAATGGATTGTCCCACGAGTTAATCACAGAGAGCTGGTCAGGCTGACCTTGGTGAAGAAATGCGGGAGTTGACTGGTCCTCTTCGATAACTCAATGGGTGTATCGCAGGGAGGGGTTAGAAGCCCGCACCAGGGATACATGTATTGGGGATTGTAGTAGCACAGACTTGACTTAGTTGTTTTGTTAGGTGGCTAATAAATAATCTGGACTTGCATATCATGTAGGATCACGTGGATTGTGGTTGCATGTGCATGCATGATGATATATTTGCTCACGAGCTCAGTGGAGCTCACACTCTATTATACGTTGTTTTTCTTAGATAATTTTGCAGATTGATGCCACTGTGCATGGAGGCTCATTATGAGGAGGAGAGCCTTGGTTGTTATGATATATTATTGCGTGTATTCTCGGTGGTCATGGATGAAGACCATTGAAGGGTGCACTTGATGCTTTTTGTTTTGGGGGCTCCTTTTTGTTTTATCTAGGAGTTTATCCCCGTTCCTGTTGTGGTTCAGTTGCAGTTTCTTTTCTTTCTTTTTGGGGTTGAGTTATCTCACCTTGTATATATATGTATATGGTAGTTTTAGCTTTGTTTCTGTCAGCTATGCTCTTAAGTTGTGGGTTATGGGAAATGTATCAGAACAAACTTATCTATGTATATATATCATCACTATTTTCCGTATTGCTACGCTTTCTATTTTGTTATTGGAATTGTAGTTTATCTGCAGCACTCTGATCTTGCCTCTGGTAAAGTGAATGAATGTGGTTTCGTGAATGTAAGCATTGCTTCTAGATCCGTGGGATTTGGCGGATTACTGTTACGCAATTCGGGTCACCTACCTAATCCTCCCAGGGGGTGGTTTGGGGTGTGACAGAGCTTGGTATCAGAGCGTGAGGCTCTTATTACATTCATGGAGTGTAGATTAGAGTTAATAAGCTATCAATATTAAAACAGGTAATAATTAAAAGTTGTAAGGGAGGTAGTTGCAATTAAATAAAAGATGCATAGTTTTCATTAAATAAAAGATAATTATGGCCAAGCCACTATATAAGTCTAATTGGAAGTATTACTTCAATAATTACATAAGCTAAAAAGGAACGAACGCTAAACTAGAAATATCACAAACAAAGGAAAAAAAATATATACATAAGCTGAATAAAAGAGAAATAGTCTAAAACACGTAGCATGAGCATCTGAAGCTTATCAAGAGCTACTTAGTCGGAGGCAAGTCGCTAGGTGGAGGCTGTGTCTAGCGAGAGTCAACCTTGTAGAACCTATCCCAGAAGTCTAGATGCTGCTCTACAGAACCCACTCTACTCTCCAATGAAGTAAAGCCCCGATCCATCCTAGTCACCATATCTGAAAGCTGTGTACCGAGATTCTGAAAATGTGTCATCATCTGCATCCACTCGGATGGCCCTGGAATTTGAGAATTGGTGGCACCCGTAGCCTCATAGGTAGGTAAGTCAGTAAACTGAGTGTCAACACCCTCAAAACTGCCCTTGGGGTAGATGTTGTAGGTCATCCTCTTCACCAATACCCTGCCTCTCACCATGTATACCCTGGATGTCTACTCCAAAGTCCTGCACCTCCTCATCATGTATATCATCACCCAGCTCCTCTGCATCCAACCCCTCATCTCCCTGCTGCATCCCCATCTACTCCTCATCCTCTGAAGGATCCTCCCCAGGCACTATCATCTTCAGAATGAGGTCTGATAAATGGACCTAGACCTATCTTTCTTAGCATACTCACCCTCCAATGGAACCCCAAAGTACTGGAAGACTAAAGTGAGGAACTTCCCATAAGGAAGGTTCCCATCAGTTGGGTTCCGAGCATGGTAAAGCATTACCTGAAGTAAAAGATATGGGAGGTTTATGACTAGACCCCCCTTACCAGCTTCCAAAAGACAATATGTGATGTAGGCTCTCAACATAGATATACTACCCCTGTTACCGCCCTTGGGGTAGATGTTGTAGGTCACACATCTACTAATGACACGAGCACTAGGCTTGTAAGAAGTCTCAGACCTAGGCGTGTCCTGTGATCCTGTCAATGATTTGAAGACCCTCCTCCTGGTCTCCAAAGAAAACATCTTTGATATATCCATCCATGGCTGATAATAACACCTCTCTCCTGAGTTAGGTAAACTCAAGATCTCTGCTAGTGAAGCCATGGTCAGACGGATATCCACTCCCTTCACCCTACTCTCCACTCCGAACTCCTGTGCACTAGATGGCACTAGGTTATAGTAAAAGTACCGAACCAAGTTGGGATAACAAGGCTCGGTAGGAGACAACATAGATGCCCAACCTAGGGCATTGAACCTAGCAAATAGGCTATATTGGTGAAAGTCCTCCACCCGGACCACCCGACCATTAACAATCTTTAGAGATTCAAAATTTTTCCACTCCTTAGCATATTCGTACCTAGAAAAGAGAAACCAATCAAAGTTTGGTTCCTTCGAAGAAGAATCGTCTGTAGGAGATGATGGAGGCACTGAGGAAAATGAGGAATCCTCAGATTCAACTCGAAGTCGCTTCTGAGCCACAGATTTCCTGGCCGTATGGTGGCTTGTAAACATTTTCTACAAAAAGAGAAGAAAGGAATATAGTTAGGGCAAGAAATTTGGCAAAACCCTAGCCAAAAATATTAGGAAAGCAAAAGGAACAGCTAACATAGGGAAAATAACTAAGAAATCTTACCTAGGCACGTGTAGATTCGCAAAGAACACAAGGAAGCGCGAGGATTTGGTGTGGAATGAGTCCCACTACCCTCCAAAGACTATTCCTAGGAGTTTAGAGAGGTTTAGAAGAAGTTAGAATGTAAATGGGCCCCTCTCGGACTCATATACTACGCCCCCGATTCTCTGGGCGATGGCACACAACGCCTAGAGACATCGCCCAGTGAATATATTTTTGCTGGTTTTTGTGTTTTTACTCATGGAAACTTAGGATTTACCCAAAATAACCTTGGGAGGCATAAAAAAATACAGACTTTAATTAATGTTAAAAAAAAAAAATCATTATAAAAAAATAAATATAATCTATTAATCTAAGAATTAAATAAACCCAACTTCTTTTTTATCAAAGAAGTGAAATTTCTACATGTGGTTAGAATGGAACACATAGGAATTTGAGAAACATTTAGTTGATAAGTTTGCAAGGAATAATTAGTATATATAAATATAAGAATATATATGTATATATACTTATGGGAATTGGTGTGTACTACCTAACTACTACATGATTGAATATTGTGATGTACGAACTGACTGAAGTGTGGCAATGCAAAACAGAACTTAGTTACGTATGTACTACGTGTAGGGAGCATAGATCTTACCCTATCCATAGACTAGGTCAACTGGGAATAGGAATCTAAAAAGGTTGTCTAACCAATCGAAACACTTAGACGCTAAGGTACCTCGAGCCAACCCAAGAATAGTTTTATGGATTGATAGTTATTTAAATTCCAATAGATATGTACTTAATTCTTTTAATTAAGTATAACCTGATATTTAGAATCATTCTCTATGACAGGACCTATTACCTCGGCCAAGGCTGGGAACCCTAGCAACATGATCTATATTAGACAGTTACGAGACAGACTGAGACGGATACGACTAGTACTACCCTGAGCCGAGAACAGATTGGACTTTTATTTAGCCATTGCTGCCATTAGTGGACCGGAAGAGCGAGACTATTTTATGACCTTAGTTGAAGAGGTAAGAGCGGACATAGAGTACCTACTTACGATGGAGTTTGTGACAGGGAAGAGGTTGGAGATACTTGCCTGTTAGACCAGGTAAATAATTACAAGTCTTTTACTTAAAAATTTGAAAATTTTCATATAGTTCCATGCATAGCATATCAATACATAAAATGCTTAAGAAAGAGAAATGAAATATAAAACCAAATAAAACATCACACTATAAACCAAGACAACATATCTAATAACCCACCTTACTGGTGCGACTCATGAAACTCATTGGAACTGTGGACTAGATTTGTACCTGCTCTAGCTAGGGAATGACTGTTGATCAATATGGATGATATTGGAATATTGAACACGCTCCTCTTTTCAGAGAAGCAACAATGGTCAACACCAGAAAAAGTTCTCGTGGTGGTCGTAAAGGAAAGCAACCTCGAGTTGTACCAAAGGTTGAACTGCCTAACGGGACTGAGGCACAAAATTCTGAAGCATCGGCTGCTTCGTCTGAGGCACCAGCGGCTACTCAACCCACTACTGTTGCACCTCAGCCAAATATGGCAGCTGGTGATGTGACTGCATTTATGACCACTATGATGCGGACCATGCAATAGCAACAAGAATTGCTTGGTCAGATGTCTACTCAGTATTCAACCATGATGCACGAACACATTGCACCACCGTCACCACCCAATCGGCCCGTACTATTTCCACCACCTGTGCCTCAACATTTAGCAGAGAATTCTACTGCCAAGGTTATGGAAAGATTCAAGAAACTCCAACCGCCTACATTTTCCAAAATAACTTCTGAAGCAATGCAGCCAGAACGGTGGATCAGTGCCCTAGAAAAGGCATTTGATGTACTTGAGTGCACGGACGCACAAAAGATTATATGTGCGGGTTATCAGTTGCAGAGTGAAGCTGAAGATTGGTGGAAAGCTACAAAGCCTAATTTGGAAGCTACTCACCCGAATCCCACATGGGAGCAATTTAAAGAAGTTTTCTTCAAGAACTACTTCCCAGAGAGTTTTAGGGATAGAAAACAAGTAGAATTCATCGCACTGGTGCAAGGAACCAAGTCAGTGCTAGATTATCAGTAGCGATTTGAGGACTTGTTCCATTTTGGTCCAGGGCACCTGAAAGGGGAAGTTAGTAAGGCGAAGAAATTTGGGAAAGGACTTGAGACTGAGATCGGGTCAGTGTTGTCAATCATGGACATTATGCATTATGCTCAGATGGTCGACAAGGCGAAAACCATGGAAGGTAAATTTAAAGAGAAAGAGAAAGAAAAAGCTGTGACGTCGTCCGTAGGCAAAAGGCCAAACAATTTCCAGACCTATGCCTGGCCAAATAAAATTATCCCGGAACCAACTCAAATTCAGTCTCGACTCCATATCGTAGGTCGAACGTGGGTCAGAACCCTTTCCGCCCCACAATCAATCGACCTGCTCAACCGGCGATGAGTTAAGCGATAACAACAGCTTCGCTAGCCCGACCAACAACAAGTTAAGTGAGGCAAGCCTCAACACCTACTGCTCCACCCTTTAAGTGTTACTAGTGCAACAAGGAAGGGCATATGGCTAGAGATTGTAGCACGCATGGGTACAACAACAACTCGCCGAATCAGTCCTACGCTAGGTCCTTCCAATCACGGGACAATCGGACGCGACGAAAGGTGTTTGCGATGGCGAATGAAGAAGCTGAGGTGAACCTTGATGTATTGACAGGTAAGTTTGTTGAACACTACTAACTTATAGGGACTAATTGGCTTACTACATGTAACTTAAATTACCTACAAACCCTTAGTACCCTGAATGTCTCAACCATACCCGCGTGAGTATTATTCGACTCGGGCGCGAACCACTCTTTCATCTCCTCGACCTTTGCAAGTAAGATGAAAGATGAACCGAGAGACATCAGGCATGAGCTAGTAGTTAGCACGCTGACAGGAAGTGTCATGAGCTTGAAGAAGGTCTACGACCCTTGTCAGATTGAAATTTGTGGGAAGAAACTAACCGCATGATTGATAAAGATGGATATAAAGGATTTGACATAATACTAGGCATGGACTGGTTGTCTGCCTATGGTACAAACGTCTTGTGTGCGGAAAAGAAGATAATGTTTAAGTTGGGGGATGGTTCAATCTTAACATATCAAATTGAACCAAGGAAGAAATCCAGGAAAATAACCTTATCGGCTATCCAAGCATGCATGTTGCTTGACGATGGATGTCAAGGCTTTTTGGCCACGGTATTAAACACGGAGGCAAAGATAAAACCTTTGGAAGAATTGGAAGTCATCAGAGATTACCCTGATGTCTTTCCAAAAGATCTGACGCAGCTACCGCCTGACTGCAATATAGAATTCGCGATTGATCTAACTCCTGGTGCAGCCCCGGTATCCAAGGCACCATATCGGATGGCGCCAATCGAACTGAAAGAGTTGCAGGTTCAACTTCAAGACCTACTGAAGAACGGATTTATACGACCCAGTGTATCACCCTGGGGAGCACCCGTGCTGTCTGTTAAGAAGAAGGATGGTAGTATTCGGCTGTGTATCGACTACCACGAGCTGAATAAACTAACTATCAAGAATCGATATCCATTGCCGCGTATCGACGACCTATTCGATCAGCTATAAGGAGCAAAAGTTTTCTCCAAAATTGATCTTAGGTCGAGATAACATCAATTGAAGATCAAGAGCGGTGATATCCATAAGACGACGTTCCAAACTCAATACGAACACTATGAATTTTTAGTTCTATCATTCGGGTTAACCAATGCCCCCGCAGCATTCATGGATATGATGAATAGAGTATTCCATGACGTGCTGGATAAGTTCGTCATAGTATTTATTGACGACATCTTAGTGTACTCTAAGAATGAGGAAGAACACGCTCGACACCTCACCTTCGTGTTGCAGTGGCTGCCAGAACACCAACTTTATGCCAAGTTTAGTAAATGTGAATTTTGGCTTCACCAGATTGGATTCTTGGGACACATCGTCACCAAAGATGGTATGAAAGTAGACCCAGGCAAAGTGAAAGCAATTCTTGAATGGGAAACTCCGAAGAGTGCCATTGAGATTCGAAGTTTCTTAGGTTTGGCCGGTTATTATCGACGGTTTATTGAAAACTTCTCACGGATTTCGGCACCAATGACAAAACTTACAAAGAAGGGGGCCAAATTTGAATGGAATGAAGCATGTGAGCAAAGTTTTCAGGAATTGAAGAACCGATTGGTAACAGCTCCAGTTCTAACCATTTTGGGTGGCACCGGAGGAATGGTCATATAAACCAATGCATCCAGAACGGGATTAGGTGGCATCCTGATGCAGAGAGGTAAAGTAGTCACCTATGCCTCTAGACAATTAAAAGAGCATCAGAAGAACTACCCCACTCATGACTTAGAATTGGTAGCGGTAGTTTTTGTGTTAAAAATATGGCGGCATTACCTATATGGTGAAAAGAGTGAAATCTTCAGCGATCATAAAAGTCTGAAGTATTTCTTCACCCAAAAGGAGTTGAATATGAGACAGAGATGGTGGTTGGAATTGGTGAAAGACTGTGATTGTGAAATCCAGTATCACCCCGATAAGGCCAACGTTGTAGTTGATGCGTTAAGCAAAAAATCTTAGACAACATCTCTCGCTTCTTTGGTTGTAAGCGAACAGTTGTATGAAGAAGCATGGAAGATTGATCTGGAACTCGTGATCGAAGGAACAGCTATGCAATTAGCAGCTATGGACCTCCAACCGTCAATACGAGAAGAGATAATTGCGAAGCAACCATTGGACCCTGAGCTGGCCAAGATTATGTGGGAAGTATAATAAGGTGTCCATAAGGACCCAGACTTTTCTTTGGCCCAAGATGGCATACTAAAGTTTCGAGACAGATTGTTCGTGCCTGACGATTATGATATCCAAGATCGAATCCTTAAAGAGGCGCACAATTCACCCTATACAATCCACCCCAAAAGTATAAAGATGTACAAGGATTTGAAGAAGTATTACTGGTGGATGGGAATGAAGGAGACCATAGCAATATACGTGTCTACATGCCTCACCTGTCAACAGATAAAAGCAGAGAGACACCGACCGTATGGATTGTTGCAACCACTTCCTATACATGAATGGAAGTGGGAAAGAATTACTATGGATTTCGTGACAAATCTACCCAACACCAGGAAAGGCATGAATGCGATTTGGGTGATTGTAGAAGGACTAACGAAGGCGACACACTTCATACCAATCAAGATAAGTTACCCAATGGAGAAGCTTGCCCAAATATACATTGAAAACATAGTCCGATTACACGACGTGCTTGTCAGTATTGTGTTTGACAGAGATCCTCGATTCACCTCAAGGTTTTGGAGAAGTTTACAAAAAGCATTGGGATCTCAATTAAATCTTAGCACAACTTTCCATCCACAAACGGACGGACAGTCGGAAAGAACCATCCAAACACTGGAAGATATGCTCCGAAACTGCGTTTTGGAAATGAATGATAGCTGGGATGCTCACATACCGCTGGTGGAATTTGCTTATAATAATAGTTATCACTCCACCATAGGCATGGCCCCATTCGAAGCATTGTATGGACGGAAATGTAGAACTCCGTTGTATTGGGATGAAGTTGGCGAACGAAAATATCTCAGACCTGAGATGATACAAGCGACATGTGACAAGGTGGATGTCATAAGAGAGAAGATCAAAGCAGCCTAGTCAAGACAGAAAAGTTACGCAGATAATCGAAGGAAGGATATTGAATTTGAAATTGGAGAAAAAGTATTCCTTCGGGTGTCTCCAACTAAAGGATTGCTACGTTTTAACAAGAAAGGAAAATTGAGCCCAAGATTCATTGGTCCTTATGAAATACTCAACAAAGTGGGACCCGTAGCATACCGATTGGCACTACCACCATCCTTGTCAAGTGTCCACGATGTTTTTCATGTGTCGATGCTGAGGAAGTACATTAATAATCTGACACATGTACTACCAACTGAACCTGAACAGTTGGATGTGGATATGACCTATGAAGAGCAACCTACGGAGATATTGGATAGAAAGGAGCATAACCTCCGTAACTGCACCGTTGCTTTTGTGAAAGTTCGATGGGGGGAAACAATCCAGTGGAAGAAGCTTCATGGGAGCGTGAGGAAGAAATGAAGGAGAAGTATCCGTAACTCTTCGAATTGCAAGGTAAGAAAATTTCAAGGATGAAATTGTTATAAGGTGGGGAGAAATGTTAAACCCTACTCCTGAATTGCTGGAATTTTGGTTGAAGGGCAGGAACCCCTGATCAGGCAACCAAGAACACTGTGAAGTATCACTCCAGTGGTTTGGATTGATGAGGAAACCCTGTGTGGATCATCCTACATACCTGTCAATAGGTGGATAGCAGACCCCTGCAAATGTATAGCTCATGGCATGATGTATGGCCTAGACCCCAGGTAATCTCTCTCCTTCCCAAACAGTGGGACCCACTTCTAAAAAAGTATGTAAAAACCTCTATAAGACATGTGGGGACAATGCCTTGACTAAGGGTTAAACCCCTGTGCAAGCCCCACTGAATTTTAGCTTGTTGGAATTCTCTAGACGATGGCACTGGGCGATGCAGACAAGGCCCAGAGACATCGCCCAATGAGTGAAATAGCATATTTTAATAGTTTTTAATTATGGGGACCACTCAACATGGACATGGGCACCCTCCATAGATAGAGGGGAGTCTGAGGGACCACCTCATACCCTTAGTTCATTGCAGACCCCACCAGTGTCCCCAGAATCACTCTGAATCAGTATAAAAACTGATTTTCAAAAGGGTCCTTAACATCCAAACAAGCCTCAGTGTGTGGGCTGGACCTATAAATAGGAAGGCCTTGGGCTCATTTAGAGCCCTTAGCAACTCAGAAACCGTGGGGAGAGAAAGGAGAGAAAGAAGAGAGAAAGAAGAGAGGAAGAGGATGGAAGAAAGGAAGAAGGAAGGCAGAGCTGCTCTCTCAACCCCTAGGCCTGGATTTTTGTGCCTCCTCTGCACTGTTCAGGTATCAATACATATGTGTATACCTGCTGCCTCCATCCTATCTCTGTGGTTGATGTGTTTCTGCTCCCTAGGCAGCCTAGAACAGCTAGGGTTTGCCCTGGACAGCTCCAGATCTACCATGCAAGCCTTGAGCATGGGAGATCTGAGATTTTTACTTAATTTTATAATTCTGATTTGCTGTTCTTGAGAGCCGAATCTGGCTGTGTATGGCTGTACTGCCCAGATTCACTTCTAGCTAACAGTTTGGAACCCTGGATGCAAGCTATGGCTGCACAGACCTAGCCCTAGGTGGTAGCAGCCCCAGAACCATGTTCCATATGTAAATCCAGCCTTGCATGCGGCTGAAATCGAATTCCAAGTTTGGGAAAAACCCTATGTCACTATTCACTGGGTTGTCTGGGCAGCCAAATGGTGACCCTGATGGAAGATCCATTTGGATCAAAAGGTAGATCATCCCAGGGGCTACCTGACCCCCTAACATGCATGGGGATGAGATTTGAGCATAGCCTAAAATGCCCAACCTTGGGAACTTAGCCCAATGTCGATTTGTAGACTCTGGGCGATGCACCCAATGCCCAGAGCCATCGCCCAGTGAGGGTTTTTCTGCAGAAATGCTGATCTGGCTTTGGGGACCTCACCCATTGGCCATGTGACACTGTGGGAAGGTGGGAAATGACATAAATGTCGTTCCCCACATCTGTCCTTATGTGGGTATAGCTTGGGAACCCAAGTGGGCCCCGCAGGTGAAGGAAACCCTGCTGTGCTTGGTCCTACAGCATAGATAAGCTATAGACAGCACCGTGAACCTAATCTGACCTAGGGTCAGGTATAGTCACTGTTAATGACCATTTTACCCTTGTGCCACTGACTCTGGATGATGCATCAGGACATAAGCCTAAGGCCCAGTGTTTCCAAATGAGTACCAACCAAGCACCGGGTCAACCCAGTATGCTTAGTTTAACCCTAGGACCATCAGAGACAGCTTGGAAACCTAACATGACAACTTCTGATTTATATCTAGGACTTGATCCCGCGCTTGAGGTCAACAATCAGACTACTGTTGGGACTGAGTTTGCAACCGAGTTTCTAGAACCAAACTCAGGTGAGTGAATATTATTATCATATGTGCATGTGTAATTATGATGCTATGCCGGCTATTAAGAATTATAAATATAAATGTTGTGTTACTTACTTTTATTTCAAATTACTCAAATCACTGCATAAAGACTATCTGTTGATCAACACTGCAAATTTTATATGATGATTGTGAATGTTAGACTAGATGCCGTAGTCGGCTTAGAAATGAGGCCTGTGGTAGCCCGTAGAATGGGATGCGGTTGACACCACCTGACTCATACGATGCCATATAGACATGGGGTTAGAGTTTCAACACCCGTGCTATGCACCCTTGCCAACAGGGGTTAAGGTGTTGGATGCCTGTGGGGGCGACCATATATATAAGAGAAAAAGAGAAAAGAAATGAAAAGAACACCAGAATGGTGAATGAATGAAAAGAACACCGGAATGGTGAATATGAGCTGTAAGCCAGAAAAGAAAAGAAAAGAGAAAAGAAATGGATTATTCCACGAGTTAATCACAGAGGGCTGGTCAGGCTGACCTTGGTGAACGAATGCAGGAGCTGACTGGTCCTCTCCAACAACTCAATGGGTGTATCACGGGAAGGGGTTAGAAGCCCGCACCAAGGATACATGTATTGGGGATTGTAGTAGCACAGACCTGACTTAGTTGTTTTGTTAGGTGGCTAATAAATAATCTGGACTTGCATATCATGTAGGATCATGTGGATTATGGTTGCGTGTGCATGCATGATGATGTATTTGCTCACGAGCTCAGTGGGGCTCACACTCTGTTATACATTGTTTTTCTTAGATGATTTTGCATATCGATGCTGCTGTGGCATGGAGGCTCATTACGAGGAGGAGAGCCTTGGTTGTTATGATGATCTTGGTGTGGACCCTGACAGAGGTTGTGCTGATGATGCGTGTATTCTCGATGGTCATGGATGAAGACCATTGAAGGGTGCACTTGATGCTTTTTGTTTTGGGGACTCCTTTTTGTTTTGTCTAGGAGTTTATCCCCGTTCCTGTTGTGGTTCAGTTGTAGTTTCTTTTCTTTCTTTTTGGGGCTGAGTTATCTCACCCTATATATATATATATGTATATGGTAGTTTTAGCTTTTTTTCTGTCAGCTATGCTCTTAAGTTGTGGGTTGTGGGAAATGTATCAGAACAAACTTATCTATGTAAATATATCATCACAATCTCCCGTATTGCTACGCTTTCTATTTTTTTATTGGAATTGTAGTTTATCTGCAGCACTCTGATCTTGTCTCTGGTAAAGTGAATGAATGTGGTTCCGTGAATGTAAGCATTGCTTTTAGATCCGTGGGATTTGGCGGATTACCGTTACGTAATTTGGGTCACCTCCCAGGGGGTGGTATGGGGTGTGACACAAGGGTGTCTGCAATCAGGAATCGAGGACATGAAGGCCATCATGCCTTCCATGGCCCAAGCTTACAATGGCTCCGAGGCCCTTTTCAAAGAATTGGTCACAATGTTTCTGACCCAGCAGCGCCCCCCGCAGGTTGCTCAATTCCTTATTGGCCAAATCCAGGCCGGACAATTTGGCAGCACAACCAGGGCAAGGGCCGGGATGCCAGTAGTTCAGCGGTCTTACCTTGGGGTTTTCGGCCAGGCAGGAAGTTCGTCTAGCCAGTCGGTGCAGCCAAACGGTGCAATGGGTAGGACTTCGTTGCCTCAGAATGGGGCCACAGTCACGGCGGCACAGATTGGGAATCCAACTGTGCCGGTGGCCATAACTTCCCCACTAATTGGTCTCCAGATAGGTGGGGATCATGCTGGTAGTACAAGTACGAGCTTCTACCAGAGACCGACAGTGCCCAGGATGAATTTGTCAGAACCAGAATGGCTGTACGTGGGTCATTTCCCTCCGCCGCTCAATAAGGGCCAGTCCAAGGCCGTTGGTGGCAGAGCAAGCCAATTAGGTAATCGTTAACCAGGAGGATTTGACCCGATTGATCCAAGAGCAGATCAACCTCTTGTTTCGGCCTATTACCCGGCCGGTATATAGGAAACTGTACTTGGAGTACTATGATCAGTTGGACCTTGGGTACACTCAAAAAATCCCATAGTTCGCTAAATTCTCGGGAGAAGACAACACGTCTACTGTCTAGCATATAGCGAGGTTTGTCGCCCAGTGTGGAACCTTAGGGGCCAATGAGATTATGAAATTGAGGCTATTCCCAAATTCCCTGACTAGTTTGGCATTCACATGGTACATTAACCTGCCAGCTGACTCAATTCAAACTTGGCACAAGATGGAGGATCAATTCCATGCCTAGTTTTATCAGATTCATCCTCTCGTCTCCATAGCAGACTTGGCACACATGTGTCAGTTGCCTGATGAGTCGGCTGCAAAGTTTGTTAATAGGTTCAAGCTAGCATGGTACAAGTGTCTGACCATCTTGTAAGAGCCAGAGTATGCGAAGATGGCCCTGGGCGGGCTTTCTTTTGAGCTACGTAAACGCTTTGTCTGCCAAGAATTCCCAGACCTTGGTCAGCTTGTTGCCCAGGTAACCAGCTATGAGATGGTCCTCAAGAAGGAGGAAGATCGGAAGGCCGTTCACAAGCAACCAGCCTTGGCGGTTATGGGGGCGTCGGCCCCTGGGTCGGACCCTATCAATTTCTCAGACTTTGAGGCAGAGGAAGAATGTGAAGTCAGCATTGCCAAGATAGTCACAGGTAAGCCTTATGAGTGCAAGGCCTTGACTCCCATGACCGAGCATGCCGGGACAAGCCCATAGCCAAAGCCGGCCCAGTTAAGGAACCTTGACAGCAGGGCTCGATATTCCTATGATATCTCCAAGGCCGAGTCAATTTTTGATCACCTTTTAAAAGACAAACAGATGAAGTTGTAAGAAGGGCATCAGATACCTTCAGCCGAGGAGATCAAAGGGAAAAGGTACTGCAAGTGGCACAATTCTTTCACTCATAATACTAATGGCTGTAATGTTTTGCTTATGGCACTGCAGAAGGCTATTAATAATGGGTGTTTGAAGTTTCCCGACAAGGGTAAGGGCATCATGCTAGTTGATGAGAACCCATTTCCCCCAGTCAACATGGTGGACGTAGATCTATCTAAGTTGCGCCTACTCAAGAGGAAAGAGCCACTGGTCATATTGAAGCATCTCCAACATTTGTCAGAGGAAAAGAAGAAGGGGACCAACCTAGAGGCTATAGAGCCACTGCTCGACCAACATTTCCAGTGGAGAGTTTGTGTGCATTACAAGAAGCTATATGAGAACAAGCCCCAAGGGGAATTAAGCAGTCCACTGGTGGACAGGCTTGAAGACAAGGAGATGAAGTCCACACGACCTACAAGGGACAATAGAGAGGCCAGGCCAGGGTGCCCGACCACCGCTTACAATCGCAGACGATCAGGAGACTCCCCACCACAACTGGATACAAGGACAGGACTATTTGGTGAGGAATCTAGCCGGTGGACGGCCAACAGGCTAGCGAGAGAGTTACAGCGGCGGCCATCTGCGAAAGATCGACTGGAGAGGCCATCAGCATTGGCACCAGCATGCCTGCAGTCAGTCATTGCAGTACTAGAGCAGAGGGTACAGAGTGAGCGGCCAAGTGGCTTGTCCATGACACATCCCTCAAGGATGGTAATTCCCCAATCTACGGTCGACAGAGATTATCAGTGGAACGTGGTAAGGCATCCAAAGTTTCCTTTCAATTGAGAGAGAAGGCTATCCAAAAGTCAGAAGCATAGATGGCAGGCCGTGATGCGTCGTCAGCATGAGGAGCATATCGATCGAGGGGATCGACCTCTGGCCGAGAAGGAGCAAAGGCAATAGGTACACAGATTGCCAAAGGAGAGAAGTGACTAGGAGGTCATCTCCTTTTCCGTAAGCTAGCCGAGGGCTGGTGGAGGAAGCAGCTAGCAGACTGCCAAGCCCCACTCGAAGGGGAAGGAGAAGATTCCAGCTGAGATTGACCCCACTACTGGTGGTAAAGAATCTGAGGCAAGCTTTGAGGTTGATCAGCAATTCACTTCGGGCTATCACGGTTCAACGGCGGAAGAAGGAGGAGTGGCCGAGTGTGAAACATCTTCCTCTGAGAAAGGAACGTCTAACTATTTAGATCAGGAGTACATTGATGATTTTGAGCTTCAACGGTATATCTAGACTATGAGGGTTGGCATGGTCTCGGTACCGGTAAAGACACCAGTTCCATATAAGGCACCCAGCCAACATGGTCTATGTGTTGCCACAGGCATTTCAGTCGAATTACGAATGGGTAGATGTTCTGGACGAAGAGTTTGAAGAGGAGGATGGCAGCTCCATGATTTTAGGTGGTGACCCTGAGAGTATGCCTGATGGTCCTACCTCTCATGGCACGTTGTCAATTGGAGTGACCGACGCAGAGGCAGCGTCTAAAGCGCAACAGTCTCCTCAGTCAAGCGCGAGTTTTGAAAAGCCTAGCAGGGAGATGACCCAGCATCTGAAACCTTTGTATATCAATGTTTTACTGAATGGGAAATATGTGCCGCGAGTTCTGGTTGACAATGGAGCCACAGTCAATATTCTTCCGTCAAGGATGATGAAGTGTTTGGGTTATGACGAATTTGAATTGCTATCAGCAGACGTCTCCGTCACCAACTTCCTGAGGGGGGCTCTAAGCTAAAGGGGATACTCCCAATTGATGTTCGAATTGGGGGCAAGGAGTCATTGACTGCTTTCTTTGTGATGGACATTGATGCCAACTACAATGCTCTACTGGGATGTGATTGGATCCACACCAACAATGGTATCTCGTCGTCTCTCCATCAGCTGTTAGTGTTCTGGAATGATAAAGGAAAGATTGAGTGGGTGAGCACTGACAATAGGCCTTTCCTGGTCACTGTGAATCATGCAGAGGTGAGGCTCTATGGTGGTGAGATCACCCCAATCACATTCATTGGACATGATGAGGACGAGAGGCCAACAGCAATGGCCACGGCTTCCACAGTGGCTGAGGATGCTGATCAGCTAAGTTTTGCCCTCTCTGGGATTTTCAGGACGTCGAATGTGGACAGGCCTGTTCTAAACAAAACTAACATTGATGGATAGAAGTCTCGAGAAGAAGGACATGGTGGTTGATGTACTAAGAAGGTTGGGCCAACATAACCTAGAACAACTGTTGGAGTCGACTTAGGCCTATATGGCCAAGTGTTCAGTCCACAATGGTGAGGACTCTGGCCAAGGGTTGGAGTTGAAGCATCTTCGGCCAGCGCCGCCCAAGATGGAGGAGACATTGGCTGAGGTTCAGGACCCACTTAAAGAGGTCGATTTAGGGTCTGAAGGAATCAAAAGGCCCACGTTTATTAGTGCCTTGCTTTCCCCGGCTTTTTGGGCGTCCATTATAAACTTGTTGGTAGAATATAAAGATTGTTTTGCTTGGGACTATACTGAATTGCCCGGTCTTGATCGGAGGCTTGTTGAGCACCATTTACCTATCTTGGAGGGATGTAAATCAGTCAAACAACTCTCACGGCGCATGGAGCCTAAAGTGGTGGCAAAAATTAAGGACGAAATTGAGAGACTTCTCAAGGCAGGGTTCGTTTGGCCAACCCGCTATGTTTAGTGGCTGGCGAATGTTGTACCTGTCCTTAAAAAGAACAGGAAGCTACGAGTGTGTATAGATTTTTGAGACCTAAATGCCGCAATCCCAAAGGACGAATACCCAATGCCGATGGCCGACATGCTCGTGGATTCGGCCGTGAAGCATCAGATCTTGTCATTCATGAACGGGCATTCTGGGTACAACCACATCTTTATTGCTGAGGAGGACGTGCCCAAAACGGCCTTTAGGTGCCCGGGGGCAATTGGGACATTCGAATGGGTTGTGATGCCTTTCGGTTTGAAGAATGTCGGGGCCACGTATGAAAGGGGAATGAATCTCATTTTTCATGACATGATTGGCCATTTCATGGAGGTGTACATCAATGACATCGTGGTTAAATCCATGAGCCAAGAAGAGCATCTTGAACACCTCCAAAGGTCCTTTGAGCGAATGAGGCGTCATGGTCTAAAAATGAACCCTCTCAAGTATGCTTTTGGAGTGTCGGTAGGTAACTTCCTTGGCTTCTTGGTGCACCAGAAGGGGATTGAGGTCAATAAGAACAAGATGAAGGCGATTCTGCAGGTATCAACCCCTAAGAACAAGAAGGAGCTTCAGAAGTTTTTGGGGCAGGTCAACTTCCTCAGAAGATTCATCTCGAACTTCGCTGGCAGAGTAAGAGCTTTCTCTCCATTGCTCCGACTTCGGTCAAATGATGAGTTCCGCTGGGGAGTTGAGTAGCAGTAGGCCATCAAGGAGCTGAAGCACTATCTGACTAAGCCTCCAGTCTTGATGCCGCCACAGAGGGGAGTGCCCCTCAAACTATACATCTCAGCCCTAGGAGAGACGATTGGTAGCCTACTCGCCCAAGACAATGAGCTTGGCTTTGAGCAAGCTGTGTATTACTTAAGCCGCGCCTTGACTGATGTGGAGAGAAAGTATGTGCTCATTGAAAAGCTCTGTCTAGCGTTATACGTCGCCTGTACCAAGCTCAGGTATTATCTGCTACCTACAACGGTGCTTGTTCTTTGCCAAACAGATGTCATCAAGTATATGCTCTCTAAGCCAATCATCAGAGGCCGGATTGGGAAATGGATGATTGCCCTGACTGAGTTCTTGCTCCAGTATGTGCCCCAGAAGTCAGTCAAAGGGCAGGCATTGGCCGACTTTCTGGCGGTGTATCCACCGTTGGAGTTGGAAAAACCAAGCGTGACTGAAGGGGTGAATGCCGTCACGCAGTCGGCCTGGAAATTGTTCTTTGACGGATCAAGGACCAATGCCTCGGCCGGTGCAAGGACGGTGTTGGTGTCTCCAACTAGAATTGAAACCCATCTTGCTTTCCAATTGTGCTTTCCATGCATGAACAATCAGGCTAAGTACGAGGCCCCTCATTCTCGGACTAAAGACCCTCAGTGCGCTTAAGGCCCGGAATGTCAAGATCGTTGGCGATTCCCAGTTGGTTATCAAGCATCTGGCTAAGGAGTACCAATGTGAAAGCCAAACCCTTTTGCCATTCTGTTCACTCGCCCAGCAATGGTTGGGCAAGTTTGATGACAGTTTGGTCAAGCACATTCCTCGGTTAGAGAACAGTGTGGCAAACGGCCTTACCCAAGCCTTGTCAAGCATTTCGTTCTCAAAAGGAGAAGTTGAGAGGTTGTTCATCATTCAGAAGAAAACGTTCTCATCAGTCATGGAGGAAGGAGCGTTTGAGGTGGGAAACCTGGATGAAGTTCGCCCGGACTGTAGGTCTCCGATCATTCATTACCTTTAGAACCCCAATGCTAGGGTTGACCGGAAGACAAAGTATCGTGCGTCGAACTATTTGTTGTTGGGCGACAAGTTGTACAAGCGAGGTCAGGATGACCTGCTGCTAAAGTGTTTGGGGCTGAACGAGTCAATGCTCGTTATGGCCGAGGCCCATGAAGGGATCTGCGGGTCCCATCAGGCCAGCATCAAGATGAGATGGTTCCTGAGGCACCATGGCTATTATTGGCCAACCATTTTACAAGATTACATCAGGTACGCAAAGGGATGCCCTGTGTGCCAAAGGCATGCGCCTATGCAGAAGGTACCAGCGACTTAATTTCATCCCATTGTCAAACCCTGGCCGTTTAGAGGGTGGGCCCTTGATTTAATTGGAAAGGTGGGCCCTCCGTCGGCCCAAGGGCACGCGTTCGTGATTGTGGCAATAGACTACTTTACCAAGTGGGTGGAAGCTGTACCAATGAAGTCGGTCAACCTGGCAGATGTGATTAAGTTTGTCAAGCGTGAATTGATACATCATTTTGGTCTGCTAGAGACCCTGACTTGTGACAATGGGTCAATTTTCTCTGGAGGGGAAGTATCTCAGTTTGCACATGAGTATGGGATAACAGTCACCTTTTCAACACCCTATTATGCACAGGGTAACGGCCAGGCGGAGGCAAGTAACAAGATCATCAAAGCAAACCTTTCCAAGGTAATTGATGATAACCCAAGGACTTGGGTAGAGATGTTGTCAGAGGTGCTATGGGTGTTCAGGACCTCAAAGAGGACGGCAACAGGAACGACCCCTTATGTGCTGACATTTGGTCATGATGCTATCTTGCCCATGGAGGTGACTATGAAGTCTTTATGGGTGGCAAAGCATTTCGATATGCCCCCAGGGTAGTACAGGGACTCCATGATGGTCGAGCTCGACGACCTGGATGAGGAACATCTATAGGACCTTGATCGGGTACAGGCTCAGAAGGCAAAAGTGGCTAAGGCCTATAACAAGACGGTTAGGTCAAAAACATTCACTGAGTCTAACCTAGTGTTAAAGGCTGTGTTGCCAATTGGGCTCAAGGACCCTAAGTTTGGGAAGTGGTCGCCCACCTGGGAGGGACCGTTCATTGTGTACCAGGTCCTAAAGGGTGGAGCCTACCGTTTGAGAACAATCGATGGACAAGTGCAGTTAAGGCCATAAATTCTTAAAGATGTACCACCCAACCATGTGGGAGGTTGCATATTTACAAGGGGCTAGTTGACAGCCATTCAAAAAAAAAAAAAAAAAAAAAGAGAGGAAAGATTGTAAGGGCCGGTACACCACGGCCAATCAAAACATTATTACATAACAAGGGCCAGATCAACAAGGATCGGCCAAAACATCATCACATAGCGAGGGCCAGATCAACAAGGATCGGCTAAGGAAAAAGAGAGAGTCAAACAACATCAGGCAGAGCACGCCATGCCTTCCAAATTCTCATGGACTTGGGCCAACAAGCTTTCAACACTTTTGATTTCAGCTCGCGAGATTGCAACTTGGTAGGTGAGCTTTTCTTCATTTGACAAGATCATCCGAAATGCCTCTATTTCAGTGGCAATGGAAGAGATCCCGATGGCCAGTGCAGCCTTAATCTTCTCTAGCTTCTCAGAAATGGCCAGCATATGGCGCTCCAAATTGGCCAGCTCGCCCTTGAGCTTGTTCTCTTCTTGTTGGTAGCTTCGTAGCTTGGCCGAAAAGGCTGTGAGCATCACTTTCTTCTCAGCCTTCAGCATGGAGTTATCCCGTTAATCCTGCAATGCCTGGAATGCTGGGGGCAGGTTGTGAGATATCAAATGGAGGAGCTCTGTGTAGCTCTGGGTAGCCAGGTACTGTTCATGAGTGATGTTGGAGCTGGCAATAATTGTGTGCAAGGCTGCAATCATGGGGTCGACCTTGTTGGAAGTGAGAATTTGCTTGCCAGTCAGGAAGATGTTCTTGCCCATAACCTGCTAGGCTGCCACAACTTTAGGAGTGGCTGGGGGTGTCAGAGCAGCTTCTTCAGCAGTTGGCGCAATCGGAGGCTCAAAGGTAAGGAGATCATCCAAAGAGTCCAGCAGCAGGGCAAGAGGGTCACCTTTTTCTTCTTCTTTTTCTTTCTGCAAAAGGAGGAGGGGGTGTAAGT
This sequence comes from Telopea speciosissima, assembly GCF_018873765.1. Taxonomy (NCBI): domain Eukaryota; kingdom Viridiplantae; phylum Streptophyta; class Magnoliopsida; order Proteales; family Proteaceae; genus Telopea; species Telopea speciosissima. The sequence continues at coordinate 33,387,736 of NC_057924.1, read as the reverse complement.
CAGGAGGCCTAACATGCTGCGAACAGAGGGGAAGGACGATCAGCATGCCTGTAGGGTGGTTTCCAAAAGAGGCGTGACCTAGCCCTCTGTTTCCCCTTCTTGGAGTGGGGCCAGGGCGGTCGAGGGTTCTCCAGTGGTAGGGACCACCTGTAGATTCATGGGTTCCTCTCTTTCGAGCACAACCACAGACACAGGGGTAACGGCCTTAGGGGCCGTGATGATGGGCCTTGGTGACTCACCTTGAAGAGGCTACTTTCTTGGGCATTTTCTATTGGAGGAGAAATGCAAGGAACAATCTTGGCCGGAGATGCATGCGAAGAAAACAAGAGCTCCCGCGGGATAAGCTGGCTGCTCTCCTGAATTGACTTTACGGGGGATGCAGGGCTTGAGTCTTACTTTATTGGAGTTAGAAGCAAAGCCGCCGGTGTAGTAGGATCCTTGGGGGCACCGGACTTAAGAGTTGAGGAGGTGGACTTGCTCGAACTCGACCGAGAAAGCCTGGATGGGGAGGCTTTGTCAGTCCCTTCGCTTTTTTGCTTCTTCACATTCTTCACACTTGTCTGGCTCGGCCGAGGGACAGGCCGGAGTTGTGACCGTCGGGTCATCAAGGTTTTCATGTGGGCACAGTCTTCACTGTCACGGGTGTCTTTGCTGCTGGCCTTCTTGCTTCGAGATAATTCTCAACGTGACCGTTTGGACGCTTGAGGCTGTTTGCCCTTCACCTTTTCTTTCTCTATTCTTTCCTCTTCTTCTTCGCTCGCAGAATTAATGGTCATTACATCTGCAAAAAGGGGAAAGTTAGCAGAGATTAGCATGGGAGTCAGGAAAAGCAAACCAATGCTTGGCTATCAGAAGGCTTACCCTCACTAGTCGTCGCTCACTTCTTGGACGACGGCGACGCCTTCAAACTTTTGGAGCCACACTGACTGGTCGAAGATGGCTGCCTTTCTTCCCAAACATCTTCATCCTTGCCTGGTCGGTGATAGTACACTGACCACCATGCGTCAAAACTCTCAGTGGTGGCAGGTAGAGGCGAAAAACAATGTGACCAGAAGGTTGAGAGGGCCAGGCTGCTCAGCAAAGATACATCAGCAATTGCATTATAGGTCTTTAAGAGTTCCCGTCTAGGACCACCGTTGCAGATGGAGAAGAAGCAAGGGACAGGAATGGTCTGTGTTAGGCCAAACTGACTGGTAAGGAATTGAGGATTATAGGGTTTGGTGCTGCACATGTTATTTTTGGTGTGTTCAAGAAACACTCCGTAATTGAGATCTTGGCATGTCAAGTAAGAGGCCCAGAGGTCTCCATGGAAGGCAGGGTCTGCAATTGCATCCCCAAAGCCAGCCTGGCAAACTTCGTGAAGAGTGGAAAGTGGTAAAGGCAGCTGAAGATCGGACATCCTGGAGATGGAAAAAGAAATCAAAACACTCAGCAGTTGGGCGAAGTGGTGACAGCCAAAGCAACTTGAAGCCAACGGTCGTGAACTCGGCGGCGGGTGCTCAGCCATAGTTGAAGAACCCAGAAGGGGCCTCCACCATGGGTGAAACCAGACTCGAACAAGTCGTTGCAACCCCTGTATAGAGCAAAAAAAATAAACACCGTCAGATTGACAGCACGGCCGAAAGCCAACGTATTGGCAAGGCTTGCGATATGCCTTTGTGATCTTATTGGCCCGAGTGTAAATGAGGCAGTGACAAATCCAGGACAGCAAAGGCGACATCCTCTTGCTTGTATATCGGGCCACTTTGTTTTTAGTAGAGAGTCAGGTAGGAGGTGTAGCTAGCGTTCTTGGTGAGATTCAGGTCCCAACTAATCCGGGAACAATCGGAGCTACCATTAATCTCTTCTCCAGAGGACTTCAGTTAGAGAAGAGCTCCGATGTCAAGAAGGGTTGGTCCCACCATCCCAAAGCTGAAATGGAAGCAGTTGGTTGAGCGAGACCAGAAATGAAGGGCGGCATGAAGGAAATCGACATCGTAGGGATAGGAGATGATAGACATTTGGATGGCATCATAGATTCCAAGCTCTTTCCACTTGTCAGCCTTGGCAGCAGTCATCCTCCTTACCCACGCATCCCACTCAGGGTAGTGGCCAGCCCATTGTTGCTTGATGGCACCAGGCTTGTATTTGAAGTTTGGGATGCCCTTACAGAATAGAAGGCACTCGGCTGGATGCTTCAAAAAGTTTTGGAGAGATTGAGTGGCAGAAGGGTCTTCAAAGGTGGGGCCAAGCAAAAAATGTCCTGATCGTGGGATCAGTATATCGAGGTTCATGGCAAGGTGAAGGTTGGCTCACTTATCTTGGTATTTCTCGGCAGCAGTCCAGTTGTCGATGACTACTTCTTCTTCAGCCATATTGCTTGAAGTTGCAGGGCGAATGGCTAAGAGGGTTTTGTGAAGGAGAACGAAGGGGAATAAAAAAGTTGTCGTGTAAAAAGCAAGACTGAGGGTTTAAGAAGGGCTCTCGCTCTTCTCAAAACTCAAAGAGAAATTATGACGACCGTGGGAAACGAAGAGGAAACCCAAAAGGCACAAGCGCCAAAATATGATTGGACTACGTGTCCACAACTGACGACCCTTCAGCTGGCGTAGTCACGTCTCATTACGATAAGTCAGAGATATTTTGAGCAAAAATTGGGATTGGCACGAGTTCTGAGGGCTCCCTTAATCGACCTCCCAACTTGTGGGGGGCATTGTTTACACCCAGTTTGTGCTCGCCCCGTCATGGTAGAAAGGGACCCTGGTCGAGGAATGGCCTGGCCAGCAAAGTGGCCGATCGTGCACTGACACTCTCGATCAAGACTCATTTCATTGGCCAGGAAGGTAGACCGTTACCAACTCAAGCGGTTCCTTTACAGTTGAAGCAGGGAAGTGGTGGTGACCTAAGCGTGGCTGAAGTTTGGCCGATAATCGGGGAAATCGAACCGTCGGTTACATCTCTTACAAATAAGCAGGAAACACAGAGAGGAGGCATCAATCAAATACCCAGAAAACCTGCAGTTTTATTTATCTTTCTTTCTTTCATTGCACTGTATTTTTCCTTTGTTTAGAATGGTGTGAACTTAAGGTTTCTTTCGCTTTATGCACCCTTTTGAATCGCACTGTAGATTGTTCACGTCGAGTGATTCAAGTACAGTTCTTTCTAAGTTTTCTTTGGGACTATCCGTTTGCTCTGCTATCCTTAAGAAATCCTCGGATTACCGGGGCACGAGTAGAACCCCTGATAGCCATGGCTAACCTGTGTCCCATTACGCATTGGACCATATTATAGCATTCATAGGAATTCGAGCGTAACAATAGCAAACACCATTAGTTCATCTACACCTAAAGACAAAGGGAACTTAGTCAATCGTGGTGCAAAGTGACAAAGGGTAGCAATGGTGACGATGATCCATGGTGATGAAGCTGCTGGAACGGTGATCCTCCTCCCCTTGCCAAACTCCAGATCCAAAAACAAAAACAAAAGAAGAAAGAAGAAAATAGAGAGAAGAAGAGAGAGCACGGTCTGATGGATTGGAATGGAATCCGTGGGTGTTCTATAGTTGGTTTTTAAAAAAAAAAATTATTAGTAAAAAAAAGAAAAATAAAGCATGAGAGATAGAGAGAATCCATGAGGGATTTGGAAAGAAGAGATATAAGAGGAGAGAGAGAGAACTGGAATAGAATTAGGAAAGGTGGGACCCGTGAGGGATTTGAGAGGGAGAGAGAGAGAGAGAGAGAGAGAATTGAAGTTGGAGAGATAGAGAGATAGAACCGTAGTGGATGAGAGAGAGATATTAGGGAGGAGAGAGAATTTAATCTAAATTATCAATTTGATTAAAATTCTCTTTTTGAGAAAAACTCTCCTTCTTGGCCCCGGGTGGACCCAACCCGAGAATTAAAGTTGCTCCAATTAATATTCTGGATGGTATGATCCCAATATCGGATATCTTCTGAAAATTTCCCAATTTTATAAAATTATGATTATGCCCGTGGGTCTTCAGTGAAACTTCTTCCCATCTCGCCATTGATCACATGTGAGTCGATCCATGGGTAGAATGGTGCCTAGATTGCATCAAATCCTTCCTTGGTTGTAGGCTCGAGCTTGCATTTTAACTCACTTTATGGCCGAAAAAGAATAATCACATGTATGGGTTTCAAAACTGATGCATACTTTTAATGCAACACGTCCATCTTGCTCTGAATTCAGCCCTCTTTGTAACCATGAAAAGAAACTGGATCACTTTACGTGTAAATCAGAAGATATGATGTCTGATAGTCCAGAATAGCATGAAATCGCAGAAAATACCCCTGTACCCTGAAAAAAGATAGAAAATACCCAAGGCAGCTCCATTCTAATCCGATAAAAATGCAGAATTAAATGGAATAATTTTACACATAAATGTGCTCATCAAATACCCCCACACTTAGATTTTGCTAGTCCTCAAGCAAAAAGAAAATAAAGAAAACAAAAAAAACCTAACTCACTTTCGTAGGAATCACGGTTGCACTTAGCATGTGCAACAAGCCTTTAAACCCCTAGGTTACCCCTAGTGGATGAGTTTTGTCTCGTGAGTGTTTGCAGGGAATATACACACAAAATTCATGATTGCAAGTTTCAATTTTGACAATGGGTAAGAAGCACACACCAAACCCGAACCTAAGATGCCCTACTCAAGATCAAGAAGATAAAGGTACCCCCACACTTGAGCTCTTATTACCCAGTATTGATTCTAGCAACAGGTACACATCCTAATTGGGAAATGTCCCCAGATCTTCCAAACACCACCTTACTTAAGGTAAAACCACTTATGACGTCGAGGGCACCAAGGACTTTAGGCTTCGGAGCATTTTTTACCTTACAATTGTACTAAGGCAGTGACATTCTTCTTTTTTTTTTTCTTTTTTTTTTTTTAAAAAAAAATTATGAACTCCATTTGTTACTCCACTATTGTTCCTCAAATGCCATGCAGGGTCACTACACAAGACACCCGAGCTACTTGTTAGCTTTGTTTCTTACATATATCCTCAAGGATAGTGATGCCAGAGTTCTTTTTCAGAGGTTTCACCTCAAGGAGTGTCGATCAAGTCACCTCACTTCCTGAGACGGAGTGTCCTGTCTAGTTCCAAGGAATTCAACTCTAACTTTTATTTATTTCTTTTTTTTTGAAAATATCGTGATTCTCAGATCTATGCAATGTTCTGGCCTTTTAAGCTTTCTAGAAGGCTCATGTAACGAGCTTTAAGCCAACCACTCCCATGCCAGATGGCTTTAGGGGATTGAGTGTGAAACATTCCTTGGGCTTACTCACTTGAACCAAAAAGGCTACAACCCCAACTAGATTCAAGAATACTAGTAATAATAACCTAACTGGTCACCCCAACCGTTTTACGCAAGACTCCAGGCTTGTGGCCTAGATGCCCCGGTTACTAAGTTGAAGTAATAGAATTAAACTCTCATTTTTTTTTTATATCATGCCAAAACTAAACTTGGTCTCAGCTCCTAACCAAAAGCTCAAAGAAACACAAGACAACCAAGTGGTCTGTCCCTTCGACAAGATGGGGCTGTCTAAGTCAAAACCCACCTTAGGATACATGCTAGTTACTGTCCTCTCAATAGGGTTTTCATTACATCAGATAGGGTTCCTAAGTCTCTCTCTCCCGCGTTTCGCATCAAAGTAATAGAGAGACATGTAAAACTTACCAAAAGCCAAAAAATAAAAGTCGGCCACTCGGTCTCACACACCCCCCCCACACTTAAAGTATGCATTGTCCTCAATGCATGCAGAAGAATAAAAATAGGGCTAAAGGAAGGAGTGTACCAGAAATCAGCAATATACGGCAGAGCAGTGCATCTAGCAATCAGTAGCAGCTACCTAAAAAAACAAAAACAAACAAACACAAAAATAAAAGTACTAAAGAAAAAAAAATAGTGGGTTGCCTCCCACAGAGCGCTAAGTTTTACGTCTTCAGCTAGATGACAGGAAAGCTTATGGAGGGTCAAGGATCAAATCATACCAAGGAGTTGGTTTAGAAAAAGGTTGGGGAGATGTAATCAAAGGGGGGAGCGGCTCAAACCTAACTATCCAAGGTGGCTATTCTAAAAAGAGTGAGGAATCTAGCAAAGTATACACCTCTTTAGTGTATGCCTCAGACTCATCTCCAAACATTACATAGTGCTGCAAAGGATCATCAATAAGCATGTGAGAAGTACGATGAGCCACAACTTCGCCTAATAAATCCAACACAAAATACTCTTCCTCTCGAATGGAACCTAAGGATGCATTGAAGATGTTGAGCCAAAGCTGCTTATTCCCAAAAGAGATGTCCATGGCACCCAATCTAAGAAGGGGCGCCCTAAAATGATAGGGTGAAGCTTGGCTGTGGTGGCTGTATCCATATCCAGGACAAGGAAGTCCACAGGAAAGTACAATTCTTCCACCTTCACTATAACATCCTCTAACAAACCATGAGGTGTCTTGACTGAACAATCAGCCAACTGAAGGATGAACTCGGTGGGTTTCAAATCTCCTAAACCAAATCTGTCATAGACTGAACTAGGCAAAATATTCACACTAGCCCCTAAATCAAGTAGTGCCCTACTTATGGAGAGTTCTCCAATGATGCAAGAAATAAGAGGTGCACTTGGGTCCTTAAGCTTAGGGGGTAAGTGGCTGGAAATTATCGCACTAACCTGTTCAGTCAAATGGACGGTCTTAGGGATTTGAGTTCTCAACTTACGCTTTTGGGTGCAGAGGTCTTTTAAAAATTTAGTGTAAGCAGAAACTTGCTTGATAGCATCCAAAAGGGGGAGATTGATGCGAACTTGTTGGAACAAGTCTATCATCTCTTACATCTTTGCACCCTTTTTATCCATATGGGGGTAAGATGGTGTCTGAAGTGCTTAGGGGAAAAGGGACCTTTGGAATGTAAGAATCAGGTGATGGTCCCTCCACAATAGGAATGTGCAGCCCCTTCCTTGGGAACTGATGAATGGGTTTCACAGGTGGTGTTTCAGTAATGGAATCATGTGTGTCTACATCACCATCGGATTTTTCTCGGGTTGACTCAGCCTCTCCCTGACCTTGAGAACTAGTGGGCAGCGTCCCATTAGTGGCTAAGGGTGCATTAGGTTTTTCCACCCTTGTGCTGCTCCTTAGGACTGTGATCGACTAGACTTGCTCTTTCCCTCGACCCATTTGACTATTTGAGTTACCTATTGGCTGACTTGGCAATTGGCCAGCCTCCCTCCTACTTATAGCATCGGCTAGCTGACCCAGTTGGTTCTCCAGCTTATTAATGGACTGAGTATGTAAGTTTGATCTAGAACTCATGATCGAAGGAACAGCTATACAATTAGCAGCCATGGATCTGCAACCGTCGATACGAGAAGAAGTAATTGCGAAGCAACCATTGGATCCTAAGTTGGCCAAGATTATTTGGGAAGTACACCAAGGAGTCACCAAGGACCCAGATTTTTCATTGGCCCATGATGGTGCATTAAAGTTTTGAGACAGATTGTGCGTGCCTGATGATTATGATGTCCAAGATCGAATCCTTAAAGAGGCGCACAACTCACCTTATATAATTCACACCGGAAGCACAAAGATGTACAAAGACTTGAAGAAGTACTATTGGTGGATTGGTATGAAGGAAACCATAGCAATATACGTGTCCAAGTGCCTCTCCTGTCAACAAATAAAAGTAGAGAGACACGGACCATATGGATTGTTGCAGCCACTCCCAATACCTGAATGAAAGTGGGAAAGGATTACTATGGATTTCGTGACAAATCTACCCAACACCAGGAAAGGGATGAATGCGATATGGGTAATTGTAGATGGACTGATGAAGGTAGCTCACTTTGTACCGATAAAAATAAGTTATTCAATGGAGAAGCTTACCCAACTATATATAGAAAATTTGGTCCGCTTACATGGCATGCCTATCTATATTGTGTCTGATAGAGATCCTTGATTTACTTCAAGGTTTTGGAGGAGTTTGCAAAAGGCATTGGGATCTCAACTGAATCTTAGTACAGCCTTCCATCTGCAGACGGACGGACAATCAGAAAGAACTATCCAGACTCTGGAGGACATGCTCAGAGCCTGTGTTTTGAAAATGAACGACAGTTGGGATGCTCACATACCCTTGGTGGAATTTTCATACAACAATAGTCACCACTCCACCATTGGCATGGCACCATTCGAAGCTCTCTATGGTTGAAAGTACCTAACTCCGCTATATTGGGATAAAGTTGGTGAACGAAAATATCTCGGGCCAGAGATGATACAAGCAACATGTGACAAGGTGAATGTCATAAGAGAGAAAATCAAGGCAGCCCAGTCAAGACAGAAAAGATATGCGGATAATTGAAGGAAAGATATAGAATTTGAAGTCAGGGAAAAAGTGTTCCTCCGAGTATCTCCAACAAAGGGATTGCTACGCTTCAGCAAGAAGGGCAAGCTGAGTCCAAGGTTCATTGGTCCATATGAAATTCTTAACAAAGTGGGACCCGTAGCCTACCGATTGGCATTACCACCATCTTTGCTAGGTGTCCACGATGTTTTCCATGTGTCGATGCTAAGAAAGTACATCAACAACCCGACACATGTACTCTCAACTGGACCTGAACAGTTGGACATGGATATGACTTACGAAGAACAGCCTATAGAGATATTGGATAGAAAGGAGCATAATCTTCGTAACCGCACGGTCGCCTTTGTAAAGGTTCATTGGGGTAACAATCCAATAGAAGAAGCTTCCTGGGAACGTGAGGAAGAAATGAAAGAGAAATATCCCCAACTCTTTGGGTTGCAAGGTAAGCAAATTTCAAGGACAAAATTTTTGTAAGGTGGGGAGAAATGTCAAACCCTACCCCCTTGACTGATTGGAATCTTGATTGAAGGACAAGAACCCCTAACATAGCATCCAAGCACACTGTGGAGTATCACTCCAGTGACTGAAATTGATGAAGAAACCTTGTGCATGTCTTCCTACATACCTGTTAAAAGGTGGACAACTGATCCCTGCAGTTGCATCGCCCACAGCGTAATGTACTACTTGGACTCCAGGTATTCTCTCTCCTCTCCATAATTATGGGACCAACACTTGAAAATGTGTGTAAAAGACCCTAAGTGACATGTCGGTACAAGGCCCTGACCCTAGGTCAAACCCCTGTGCAAGCCCACAGAGATTTAGCCTTGCTAAATTCTCTGGGCGATGCACTGGGCGATGCAGACATCACCCAGAGACATCTCCCAGAGTGCAAAACTGCATTATTTTAATGATTTAATCTGTGGGGACCACCCATATTGGACATGGGCACCCTCCATAGGTTGAGGGGAGTCTGAGGGACCACCTCATACCCTTAGATCACTATGGACCACACCTGAGTGCTCAGAATGGCTGAGAATGCAGTCAATAATGCATTTTGGAAACAAGCCTTGGCAGCCAAACAGACCCTAGTCATGGGCTGGGCTATAAATACCAGTGCCTTGGGTTCATTTTAAACCCTTGGCTACTGTTCAAATCGTTGGAGAAGGGAGAGGAAAGAAAAGAGAGAAAAGAGAGGAAGAAGAAGCAGGAAGGAGGGAGCAGCCCTACACCCTAAGGCCCTGATTTCGTGCCTTCTCAAACCTGTGCAGGTATAAACACATATGCTCATACCTGCTGGTCTCTTTGATTCTTGTGATTTAATGGATTTATTACCACTGGGAGCCCGAAACAGCTGGGGGCTGCCATGTGCTACCTCAGATCTGCCATGCAAGCATGATGCATGGAAGATCTGAGTGTTTTATAATGATTCCCATATCTGTTTTACAAATCTGGAACAGAAACCCAGGCTGTGCTTGGCTGCATTGCTATGTTACACTGAGAACAGGCTGTTTGGAGTCCTGATTACATGCCCCGGCTGTATGGGACCTAACCCTAGGTGGTAGTAGCCTTGGATTACTATTTTACACTTGAAACTAGCTTTGCATGCAGTCAAAACAATGATTTGTAACTGAAGATACCCTGTGTTACTATTCACTGGGCTGTCTGGGCAACCTCTAGCAGCCAAGTGGTGGGCCCAATTGAAAATCCACAAGGACCAGTGCAAAATATGCTCCTGGGGGTCCAAAATGACCTAACATGCATTGGGAGAAGGTCCATGCACTGCCCATGGTTCAAACCCTAGGAATCTCAGCCTGATTTCAGTTTTGTAATCTCTGGGCGATGCAGACATCGCCCAGTAAAGGAAATTTTATTGTTTTGATGCTCTGACCTGAGGATCCTCACCCTAGGGTCATGATACAGTGTAGGGAGGTGGAAATGACCAAAATGCGCTCCCCACATCTGTCCATGTGAATGAATGCCTTGGGAACCCAAGTGGGCCTCGTAGGACTTGGAAACCTTGCCTGTGTTGGTCCTGCAACACTATCAAGTTGGGTATAACACTGTAAGACTAATGTGACCTAGGAACATGTACTAATGTAACAAATGACCATTCTGCCCTAGACCACCAACTCTAGATGATGCATCGGGACATAGGCCTAAGGCCCAGTGCAAGGCCCAGAGATTTCCAAGTGATGATCAATTGTACACCGAGTCAACCCAGTGAGCTTAGATCAACCCTAGGACCTCCAAAAACAGTTTGGAATATTAAATGAAAATTTCTGATTTATATCTAGGATTTGATCCTGCGCTCGAGGTCTACAATCAGACTGTAGCCGAAATTGATTTTGCAACTAAATTGTTAAAACCAGACCCAGGTGAGTGAAATATTATCGTGTATGTATGTGTAACTGTATTATTATTATGCCGGCAATTAAATTCTTAAATTATAAGTGCTGTGTTATTTAAATTCTATTCGATTACTCAAAATTATTACACATTGATTGTCTGTTGATCAACACTGTGATTTTTACATGATGACTGTGAATGTTAGACTAGATGCCGTAGTCGGCTTGGAAATGAGGCCGGTGGTAGCCCGTAGTATGGGATACGGTTGACACTGCCCGACTCATACGATGTCATATAGACATGGGACTAGAGTTTCATCACCCGTGCTATGCACCCTTGCCAATAGGGGTTAAGGTGTTGGATGACTGTGAGGACTACCATAAAACCCCAGAGGCATTTACGCCGGGAAGCCTCAGCACTACTGGGATGCCCTAAGGCAAATTTGTCTGGCAGCCTTGGGCTACAAGCTTGGGAAGCACCGAAAGGTGAATTTTTGGCTATATGCCACATATAAAAATTATGCACCAGTTTGGTGGAATTATATTGAGTCGATTACCTCACTAGTTCAATCCAGAGGGACGGTCAAGCTGACCTGGGTAGGGAGATGCTGGAGCCGGCTGGTCCTCTCCGACAACCCAATAGGTGTATCGCGGGAAAAGATAACCAAGCCCACACCAGGGATACATGTATTGGGGATTGTAGTAGCACTAACTTGACTTAGTTGTATTGTTAGGTGGCTAATAAATAATCTAGACTTGCATATCATGTAGGATCATGTGGATTGTGGTTGCATGTGCATGCGTGATGATATGTTTTGCTCACGAGCTCAGTGGGGCTCACACATTGTTATATATGTCTTTCTTCTAGATGATTCTGCAGGTGGATGTCGCTGTAGCATGGCAGCTCATTACGAGGAGGAGAGCCCTAATTGTTATGATGATATTGGTGGACCCCGACGGAGGTCGTGCCGATGATGCGTGCATTATCGGTGCTCATTGATGAAGACCAGTGAGGAGTGCACTTGATGCTTTTTGTCTTAGAGACTCGTTTTTGTTTTTGTTAGGAGTTTGTCCCCGTCTTGCTTGTGGTGCAATTTTAGCTTTTCTTCCTTTTTGGGGTTGAGTTATCTCACCCTGTATATATATGTATCCATTTTTTTTTGGCTTTTGTTTTTTGTCAGCTTTACTTTTTCAGTTTGTGGGTTGTACTGGGAAATGTTTTAGAACTTATGTATATATATCACCATCAATTCCCGTATCGCTACGCTTTCTCTTTTGTTATTATAATTGTAGTTTCTCTGCAACACTCTGATCTTATTTGTGGTAAAGTGATGAATGTGGGACCGTGAATGTATTAACTACTTCTAAATCCATCAGATTTGGCGGATTGTCGTTATGCAATTCGGGTCACCTACCTAATCCTCCCAGGGGGTGGTTTGGGGTGTGACATTCAATCTGATTGGGTGGAGGGAAACTCATTGGGAAAGGGGACATAGGATGCTGCCCTATAGACATCAAATAGTCTAATTTCTTGGACAACATATCAACCATAGTAGTCATCTCTATAGTTGGTTTGATCTCATAGAGACCACCCTTCTTTGATTGCCCTATGTGTGGAATCTCAGTCCGAGAGCCCGAAGCATGATCTTGGGAATTCTCACTAAGGGTTTCAAAAAGATCCCATGCGTCTGTCTCATTCTTGTGCATAAATGTTCCACCACAAGAGGAGTCTACCATCTACCTATATCGGTCATGGAGGCCATCATAAAAGCACTGGACTAACTGCCATTTCGGGACAGCATGGTGGGGGCACTTCCTAAGTAATTCCTTGAGTCTCTCCCACGCTTCATGAAATTGTTCGCCCTCTAATTGGGAGAAACTAGTAATGGCTCTTTTAAGGCTATTAGTTCGGCCAATGGGGAAGAATTTTTTTTAAAATTCCTGCTGCATCCCCGCCCATGTAGAAATCCTAACTGAATCTAGGGAATGGTGCCAGTGTTTGGCTTTGTCCTTTAGGGAAAATGGGAATAGGAGTAACTTTATGGCATCTTCAGGGAGGTTTTGGAATTTGACTGTAGAGCACACCTCTAAGAATTCCTCAAGATGCTTGTAAGGCTCCTCATTAGCAAGTCCATAATAGGATGGTAACATCTGTATAACGCTGGACTTGATCTCATATTAAGCAGCCTGAATGGCAGGCAATTGAATGTAAGATGCAGGGGTATAGGCAATTGGAGTGAAGTGCTCACTCAGCGGTCTTCCTGGCTGGTTTTCGTCACCCAGTTTATTACTATTATCCTTATCCTTATGTACAGATTGCTCTATTTCTAGGTCAAGGGAAGTCAGGTTGGAGTGCAAAGAACTCCGACCATGCATGAAACACACCACAAGTTGAACGTGCTTAATTAAACAGAAATTAAAACGTGCTAAATAAATTTTAAAAAAACGCAATAAAAAATAAAAATCAGAACTAAAAAGTAAAAAAAAAATTAACTAATTTAAAATTAACAAAATACATACTTGGTGTTGGCAGTTGCGCAATTCCACGTGCTGCCCCTGATGAACGGTTACACATATGATCTTAAGGGGCTGGGAGAATTAAAATTAAACCTAAACACCCAATCTAATGCTGGAATTAAAAAAAATTTACATAAAATAGCCCTAATTACATAAAGTCTAGGAATTAAAAACTTTACTAAACGAACGGCTTGTCCTACCCGATCTACTCAGCTTCCTGCACAAACAAAGAGAACATTAGGTATACTAAAATTAACCTAATAAAGAGATTAAAAATAAAAATAAAAATTCTGGAATTATGAAATTAAAGCTAAAACAAAGTAATACAAAACAACTCAATCACTCTTAGCAACCGTGCTTTGGTTCCCTGGCAACGGCACCAAAATTTGATCGTGTCGTTAACTGATCAAAAATAAAACCCTAAATTAATCTAGCAAGTAGCAAGGGGTCGATCTACGGGGAACTGGAAGGCTAAATTACTAAGATGATTAGATGAAAGTGATGAAAATTAAATTGCAATAAATCTGATTTTTAAACTAAGAACAAAAGAAACAAATCTAAGTTAACAACGATATGCATATACGGGAGAAGACTATGTTTAGGGTTCGAATTCCCAATGGGTTGCTATTCAATTCGGTTGCATACTTTAGTTTATTATAACCACAGGTCCAATAATACCACAGAATGTAGGGTTCCTCCTAGGTATGGACTATCTTGATGAGTACTATCATCCTTCGCTTATAGGGCTTGGCACGCTTAGTTCGTTCAACTATAATCCATCATCGGTACAACCACATAAGAACAAAATACCATTGCTTGAATGAAAAATAATGAATCACAGAAACAGAATTTTCCAAATAAATATACCAATTAAAATCATCCAAACAGGAATGAGGTCTCAGCATCAAACAATCTAGAATGCAAACCTGAATTTTCAATAGCAAACACCATTAGTTCATCTACACCTAAAGACAGAGGGAACTTAGCCAATCATGGTGCTAAGATACAAAGGGCAGCAATGGTGACCATGATCCATGGCGATGAAGCTAATGGAACGGTGATCCTCCTCCCCTTGCCGAACCCAAAATCCAAAAACAAAAATAAAAGAAGAAAGAAGAAAATAGAGAGAAGAAGCAAGAGCATGGTCTGATGGATTGGAATGGAATCCGTGGGTGTTTTATACTTGGTTTTTAAAAAAAAAATTTAATAATAAAAAAAAGAAAAAGAAAGCATGAGACAGAGAGAATGAGGGAGATAGAGAATCCGTGAGGGATTTGGAAAGAAGAGATATAAGAGGAGAGAGAGAGAGAAGTGGAATAGAATTAGGAATAGTGGGACCCGTGAGGGATTTGAGAGGGGGAGGGAGAGGGAGAGAGAGAGAGAGAGAGAGAGAATTGAAGTTGGAGAGATAGAGAGATAGAACCGTAGTAGATGAGAGAGAGAGATATTAGGGAGGAGAGAGAATTTAATCTAAATTATCAATTTGATTAAAATTCTCTTTTTTAGAATCTCTCTCCTTCCTGACCCCGGGTGGACCCAACTCGAGAATTAAAGTTGCTCCAATTAATATTCTGGACTGTATGAACCCAATATCGGATATCTTCTGAAAATTTCTTAATTTTACGAAATTATGATCATGCCCTTGGGTCTTCAGTGAAACTTCTTCCCATCTCGCCCTTGATCACATGTGAGTCGATCAGACTGGTGCCTAGATTGCATCAAATCCTTCCTTGGTTCTGGGCTCAAGCTTGTATTTTAACTCACTTTTTGGCCAAAAAAGAATAATCACATGTATGGGCTTCAAAACTGATGCCTACTTTTAATGCAACACGTCCATCTTGCTCAGAATTCAGCCCTCTTTATAACCATGAAAAGAAACTAGACCACTTTACGTGTAAATTAGAAGATATGATGCCTGATAGTCCAGAATAGCATGAAATCACATAAAATACCCCTGTACCCTGAAAAAGACAAAAAATACCCAAGGTAGCTCCATTCTAAGCAGATAAAAATGCAGAATTAAATGGAATAATTTCACACATAAATGTGCTCATCAAATACCCCCACACTTAGATTTTGCTAGTCCTCGAGCTAAAAGAAAATAAAGAAAACAAAAAAAACCTAACTCACTTTCGTTGGAATCACGGTTGCACTTAGCATGTTCAACAAGCCTTTAAACCCCTGGGTTACCCCTAGTGGACGAGTTTTGTCTCGTGAGTGTTTGTAGGGAATATACACACAAAATTCATGATTGCAAGTTTAAATTTTGACAATGGGTAAGAAACACACACCAAACCCAAAATTAAGATGCCCTACTCAAGATCAAGAAGACAAAGGTACCCCCACACTTGAACTCTTATAACCCAGTATTGATTCTAGCAACAGGTACACATCCTAATTAGGGAATCTCCCCATATCTTCCAAACACCACCTTACTTAAGGTAAGACCACTCATGACGTTGAGGGCACCAAGGACTTTAAGCTTTGGAGCATTTTTGACCATATAATTGTACCAAGGCAATGACATTCTTCTTTTTTTTTTTAAAAAATAAAAATTATAAACTCGATTTGGTACTCCACTACTGTTCCTCAAATTCCATACAGGGTCACTACACAAGACACTCGAGCTACTTGGTAGCTTTGTTTCTTATATATATCCACAAGGATAGTGATGCTAGAGTTCTTTTTTAAAGGTTTCACCCCAAGGAGTGTCGATCAAGTCACCTCGATTCCTGAGGCGGAGTGCCCTGTCTAGCTCTAAGGAATTCAACCCTTACTTTTATTTTTTTCTTTTTTTTTTCTTTTTTTTTTTAAATATTGTGATTCTCAGATCCGTGCAATGTTCTGGTCTTTTAAGCTTTCTAGAAGGCTCATGTAACGAGCTTTAAGCCAACCACTTCCAAGCCAGATGGCTTTAGGGGATTGAGTGTGAAACACTCCTCAGGCTTACTCACTCGAACCAAAAAGGCTATAAGCCCGAACTGGATTCAAGAATACTAGTAATAATAACCTAACTAGTCACCCTAACCTTTTTACGCGAGACTCCGGGCTTGTGGCCTAGATGCCCGGGTTACTAAGTTGAAGCAATAGAACTAAACTCTCATGATTTTCTTTTTTTATGTCATGCCAAAACTAAACTTGGTCTCAGCTCCTAACCAAAAGCTTAAAGAAACACAGGACAACCAAGTGGTCTGTCCCTTCGACAAGATGGGGCTGTCTGAGTTAAAACCCACCTTAGGATACATACTAGCTACTGTCCTCTCAACATGGTTTTCATTACTTTAGATAGGGTTCCTAAGTCTCTCTCTCCCGTGTTTCGCATCAAAGTAACAGAGAGACATGTAAAACTTACCAAAAGCCAAAAAATAAAAGTCTGTCACTCGGTCTCACACCCCCCCCCATACTTAAAGTATGCAGTGTCCTCAATGCATGTAGAAGAATAAAATAGAGATAAAGGAAGGAGTGTACCAGAAATCAACAATATACAGCAAAACAGTGCATCTAGCAATCGGTAGCAGCTACCTAAAATAACAAAAATAAACAAACACAAAAACAAAAGTACTAAATAAAAAAAAATAGTGGGTTGCCTCCCATAGAGCGCTAAGTTTTACATCTTCTGCCAGACAACCGGAAAGCTTATGGAGGGTTAAGGATCAAATCATACCAAGGAGTTGGTTTAGAAGAAGGTTGGGGAGATGTAATCAAAGGGGGGAGCGGCTCAAACCTAACTATCCAAGGTGGTTGTTCTAAAGAGAGTGAGGAATCTAGCAAAGTGTGCACCTCTTTAGTGTATGCCTCAGACTCATCTCCAAACATTATATAGTGCTGCAAAGGATCATCAATAAGCATGTGAGAAGTGTGATCAACCACAACTTCTTCTGATAAATCCAACACAAAACACTCTTTCTCTCGAATGGAACCTAGGGATGCATTGAAGATGATGAGCCGAAGCTTCTTATTCCCAAAAGAGATGTCGATGGCACCCGATCTACAATTTATGCAAGCATTCGCAATAGCTAAGAAGGGGGGGACCTAAAATGATAAGGGAAAGCTTGGCTGTGGTGGTTGTATCCATATCCAGGACAAGGAAGTCCACAAGAAAGTAGAATTCTTTCACCTTCACTAAAACATCCTCTAACAAACCACGAGGTGTCTTGACTGAAATATAAGCCAACTGAAGGATGAACTCAGTGGGTTTCAAATATCCTAAACCAAAACTGTCATTGACTGAACTAGGCAAAATATTCACACTAGCCCCTAAATCAAGTTGTGCCCTACTTATAGAGAGATCTCCAATGATGCAAGAAATAAGAGACGCACCTGGGTCCTTAAGCTTAGGGGGTAAGTAGCTAGAAATTACCGAACTAACCTGTTCAGTCAAATGGACGGTCTTAGGGATTTGAGTTCTCAACTTACGCTTTTGGGTGCAGAGGTCTTTTAAAAATTTAGCGTAAGCAGGAACTTGCTTGATAGCATCCAAAAGGGGGAGATTGATGTGAACTTGTTGGAACAAGTCTATCATCTCTCGCATCTTTGCACCCTTTTTATCCAGATGGGGGTAAGATGGTGTCTGAAGTGCTTGGGGAAAAGGGACCTTTGGAATGTAAGAATCAGGTGATGGTCCCTCGACAATAGGAATGTGCAACCCCCTCCTTGGGAACTGATGAATGGGTTTCACAGGTGGTGTTTCAGCAATGGAACCATGTGTGTCTTCATCACCATTGGATTTCTCTCGGGTTGACTCAGCCTCTCCCTGACCTTGAGAAGTAGTGGGCAGTGCCCCATTAGTGGCTAAGGGTGCATCAAGTTTTTCCACCCTTGTGCCGCTCCTTAAGACTGTGACCAACTGGACTTGCTCTTTCCCTCGACCCATTTAACTATTTGGGTTCCTCCCTCCTACTTATAGCATTGGCTAGCTGACCCAGTTGGTTCTCTATCTTATTAATGGACTGAGTATGTGAGTGAAGCAGTTGTGTGTTCTGCTCGAGTCCACTTAATGCTTTTAGCACCTTTTCCTCAAAGGATTCATTTTGTTGGGGTTGAGGATATGGTGGCTGTGCACCCATATAGGTATTCGTTTGAACATTAAATGGTGGCCTATATGGTGGGTTTGGAGGGTTATTAGGTATTGAGTTTCTCCATGAAAAGTTTGGGTGGTTTCGCCATCCCGGGTTATAAGTATTGAAAAAGGGATCATTACCCTGTGTAGGGAAACTTTGAGCCATTTGCACCTGTTCCTAAACAAACTCAGGGTATTGTGTAGCCGAAGGATAGTTCGTCACATAGTGACTAGGGCTAGCACATAGGGCACAAGCTTCAGTCTGATTGGGTGGAGGGAAACTCATTGGGAAAGGGGACATAGGATGCTGCCCTATAGACATCAAATAGTCCAATTTCTTGGACAACATATCAACCTTAGTAGTCATCTCTACAGTTGGTTTGATCTCATAGAGACCACCCTTCTTTGGTTGGCCTATGCATAGAATCTCAGTCCGAGAGCCCGAAGTATGATGTTGGGAATTCTCACTAAGGGTTTCAAAAAGATACCATCCGTCTGTCTCATTCTTGTGCATAAATGTTCCACCACAAGAGGAGTCTACCATCTGCCTATATCGGTCATGGAGGCCATCATAAAAGCACTGGACTAATTGCCATTTCGGGACAGCATGGTGGGGGCACTTCCTAAGTAATTCCTTGAGTCCCTCCCATGCTTCATGAAATTGTTCGCCCTCTAATTGGGAGAAACTAGTAATGGCTCTTCTAAGGCTATTAGTCCGGCCAAAGGGGAAGAATTTTTTTAGAAATTCCTGCTGCATCCCCGCCCATGTAGAAATCGTAACTAAATCTAGGGAATGGAGCTAGTGTTTGGTTTTGTCCTTTAGGGAAAATGGGAATAGGAGTAACTTTAGGGCATCTTCAAGGAGGTTTTGGAATTTGACTGTAGAGCACACCTCTAAGAACTCATCAAGATGCTTGTAAGGCTCCTCATTAGCAAGCCCATAATAGGATGGTAACATCTGTATGATGTTGGACTTGATCTCATATTGAGCAGCCTGAATGGCAAGCAGCTGAATGCAAGATGCAGGGGTATAGGCAGTTGGAGTGAAGTGCTCACTCAGCGGTCTTCTTAGCTGGTTTTCATCACCCATTTTATTACTATTATCCTTATCCTTATGTATAGATCGCTCTATTTCTAGGTCAAGGGAAGTCAGGTTGGGGTGCAAAGAACGTCGACCATGCATGAAACACACCACAAGTTGAACGTGCTTAATTAAACAGAAATTAAAACTAAAAATTAAAACATGATAACTAAATTATAAAAAAAAAAACTCAATAAAAAATAAAAATCAGAACTAAAAAGTAAAAAAAAAAAAATTAACTAATTTAAAACTAACGAAAATACATAGTGGTGTTGGCGGTTGCGCAATTCCATGTGCTGCTCCCGATGAACGGTTACACATATGATCTTAAGGGGCTGGGGGAATTAAAATTAAACCTAAACACCCAATCTAATGCTGGAATTAAAAAAAATTACATAAAATAACCGTAATTACATAAAGTTTGGGAATTAAAAACTAAACTAAACGGACTGCTTGTCCTACCCGATCTACTCGGCTTCCTGCACAAACAAAGAGAACGTTAGGTATACTAAAATTAATCTAATAGAGAGATTAAAAATAAAAATAAAAATTCTAGAATTATGAAATTAAAGCTAAAACAAAGTAATACAAAACAACTCAATCAATCTTAGCAATCGTGCTTCGGTTCCCCCGCAACGGTGCCAAAATTTGATCTTGTCGTTAATCGGTCAAAAATAAAACTCTAAATTAATCTAGCAAGTAGCAAGTAAGGGGTCGATCTACGGGGAACTATAAGGCTAAATTACTAAGATGATTAGATGAAAGTGATGAAAATTAATTGCAATAAATCTGATTTTTAAACTAAAAACAAAAGAGACAAATCTAAGTTAACAACAATATGCAAATACGGGAGAAGACTATGTTTAGGGTTCGAATTCCCAATGGGTTGCTATTCGATTCGGTTGCATACTTCGGTTTATTATAACCACAGGCACAATAATACCACAAAATGTAGGGTTCCTCCTAGGTATGGACTATCTTGACGAGTACTATCGTCCTTCGGTTATAGGGCTTGGCATGCTTAGTTCATTCGGCTATAATCCATCATCGGTACAACCACATAAGAACAAAATATCATTGCTTGAATAATGAAAAATAATGAATCACAGAAACATAATTTTCCAACTAAATATATCAATTAAAATCATCCAAATAGGGATGGGGTCTCAACATCAAACAATCAAGAATGCAAACCAGAATTTTCAATAGCAAACACCATTAGTTCATCTACACCTAAAGACAGAGGGAACTTAGCCAATCATGGTGCTAAGAGACAAAGGGCAGCAATGGTGACGATGATCCATGGCGATGAAGCTACTAGAATGGTGATCCTCCTCCCTTTGCTTAACCCAAGATCCAAAAACAAAAACAAAAGAAGAAAGAGGAAAATAGAGAGAAGAAGAGAGAGCACGGTCTGATGGATTGGAATGGAATCCGTGGGTGTTTTATAATTGGTTTTAAAAAAAAAAATTAATAATAAAAAAAAGAAAAAGAAAGCATGAGAGACAGAGAGAATGAGGGAGATAGAGAATCCGTGAGGGATTTGGAAAGAAGAGATATAAGAGGAGGGAGAGAGAAGTGGAATGGAATTAGGAAAGGTGGGACCCGTGAGGGATTTGAGAGGGAGAGAGAGAGAGACTTGAAGTTGGAGAGATAGAGAGATACAACCGTAGTGGATTAGAGAGAGAGATATTAGGGAGAGAGAATTTAATCTAAATTATCAATTTGATTAAAATTCTCTTTTTGAGAATATCTCTCCTTCCTGGCCCTAGGTGGACCCAACCCGAGAATTAAAGTTGCTCTAATTAATAGTACAGAAATGCCCCCCAATAACCCCAAACGACCCACCTGGTCTGGTTCGGACCAGAACTGAACATATGTCAAAATACGTATCGATTCGATGTTATCAACCCTCAACATCTCATCCACACCTCTCATAAGAGGTAAGGACACTTTATAGAAAAGCCCTAACCCAAAAAAGTACAAAAATGCCCCCGAATAAATCAAAACGACCCTTTTGGTCTGATTCGGACCAATACTGAACATATGTCGAATTACGTATCAATTTGAAGATCTCAACCCTCCACATCTCCTCCACACGTCTCATAAGAGATAAGGACACCTTTTAGAAAAACCCAAACCCAAAAAAGTTCTGAAATACCCCCCAATAACCCCAAATGACCCACTCGGTTTGGTTTGGACCGGAACTGAACAGGTGTCCAAATACGTATCCATTCGAAGGTCTCGACCCTCAACATCTCATCCACATGTCTCATAAGAGATAAAGACACTTTACAGAAAAGCCCTAACCCAAAAAACTACAGAAATGCTCCCGAATAAGTCCAAACGACACTCCTGGTCTAATTAGGACCAGAACTGAACATATGTCGAATTATGTATCAATTTGAAGGTCTCGACCCTCCACATCACATCCACACGTCTCATAAGAGATAAGGATACTTTTTAGAGAAACCCAAACCCAAAAAAGTTCATAAATACCCCCCAATAACCCCGAACAACCCACTCGATTTGGTTTGGATCGGAACAGAACATATGTCAAAATACGTATCGATTCGAAGGTCTCAACCCTCAACATCTCATCCTCATGTCTCATAAGAGATAAAGTCACTTTTAGAGAAAAACCCTAAACCAAAAAAGTACAGAAATGCTTCCCAACATGCCCAAATGACCCACCTGGTCTGGTTCAGATCAGAGCTGAACATATGTCGAAATACGTATCAATACGGAGGTCTCGACCCTCAACATCTCCTCCACAGGTCTCATAAGAGCCAAGGACAATTTTTAGAAAATCCCAAAGCCAAAAAAATTCAGAAATAACAACCCAAAACAACCACCCGGTCCGGTTCAGACCAGAATAGAAAATATGTCAAAATACGTTTCGATACGGAGGTCTCGACCGTCAACATCTCATCCACACGTCTCATAAGAGATAAGAACACTCTATAGAAAAGGCTTAACAAAAGAAATGCCCCCAATAACCCCAAACGACCCACTCGATCTACCAACGAACATATGTCGAAATACGTATCGATTCGATGGTCCCGACCTCAACATCTCATCCACACTCTCTTAAGAGGTAAGGACACTTTATAGAAAAGCCCTAACCCAAAAAGTTTAGAAATGCCCAATAAGTCCAACGACCCTCCCGGTCCGATTTGGACCAAGAACATATGTGGAATTACGATCAATCGGGTCTCGACCCTCGGATCTCATACACATCTCATAAGAGATAATGACACTTTTTAGAAACACCCAAACCCAAAAAAGTTCAGAAATACCCCCAATAACCCCTATAGACACCAGATTTTTGTCACCCTCCCTGACGATGTTGACACATAGAGGACCGACGACTTCTGTCTCAGATACACAAAAAGAGAGAATCTGTGGACTTGGCCCATGGAAAAGCCCATTGGTGCCAAGTCCAAAAGGGGGTAAATTGAGAAATAGTAAAATCTAAACAAACCCTAAAAGTAAGAGGGTAAAATGGGAAAGCTTTTAAGAGGATAAAATAGAAAAAGTAAAAATAAAGATGAGGGTAGAATTGAAAAAATTAATTGAACTTTTAAAACCCTAAAATGGGGGAGGGTTAAAAAGGGAGACTATAAAAATCTAACAAACCCTATCTAAAAGGTGGGGACAGAATTGAGAAAAAAAATTAAATATTTTAAAAACCCTAAAAGAGGGGAGAGTGCGATGGATTAAAAAGGACAAAAAAAGGATTAAAGCGGGGGGGGGGGTTGGGGCAGCCGTCATTCTCTAGGAAAAAGGAGGAGAGAGACATTAAGAAAGGAAAAGAGGAAAAAGCGGAGAGGAGGGAGAAGAAAAAAAAACAGTGAGAGAAAGTAGAAAAAATCGAGTGGGAACAGAAAATTGAGAGAGAAAAGAGAGGAAAATCGAGAGAAAATGGAAGGAGGGAGTAGCAGAGGGGAAATCAAGAAAGAAAGAGAGGAAAAAGCGGAGAGGAGGGAGGAAAAAAAAACAGTGAGAGAAAGTGGGAAAAATCGAGAGGGAACAAAAAATCGAGAGAGAAAAGAGAGGAAATCGGGAGAAAATGGAAGGAGAGAGTAGCAGAGGGGAAATCAGGAAAACAGAGAGAGAAAATGTGCTGAGACAAGGATGTTCGAGGCTTCCCTGAGCCAGGAAGAACGCTGCAGCCGATCGTGGATTCTTCGTATTCTGCTCCTCTTATTTCATTGTCGGGTTTCCATTTAGATTTGCTGTATTTTTCTTCTTTGTCTACTCAAATCAACCCCGTCCCTATTTTATTTCCCAAATCTGTAATAATCCCCACCCCTGGTTCGTGTCCGTCATCGGCTGCCAATCGCCGGGGGAGCTCCAAACAAGACCCCAGGTATCTCTCCTTTACCTTTTTCCATTTGGTCTTATTTTTACGTTTCAGATCCGTATTTCATATTATTTTAGGACTTCGAAGTATGATGTTTCATATTTCACTTCGTATTTAGTTTCTTTGAGATGCTTTCTATCATGTCTGAAGCTATCCGAATCAGAGTCATCATTTGAGTTTGGTTTCTTTTGGGTTCTTTTATTTTGCTTCTCTTTTATGGCATGTCTTCTGTATTTCTCATTTTTGATTAACTGCTCATGGTCTCGCTTTCTGTTACTGAAGCATGCTATATATGTTCTGGTTTAGATGTTCTCTGTTTCCTTTTGTTCTCTGAATATTTTCGGATTAGATTCCGGCTTTGTGGATGGTTCGTATGTTACTCCTATGGCCCGACCCCCATGATCTTGAATTTCTTACTTTAATCATTTGCTATATGGTGCATCATATCTGTTTGGATGAAAATCTGCTGCACTTCCTTTCTGGTTTATAGTTTCTTTGCACCATTTTGAGGTTTAGATTGAGTTTATGCTAATTGTCCGAGCCTATGATTGTGAATTTCAGGATTTAATTTTCGTATCGGATAGAATTCTTTTACGCGCTGGGTTAGATCATTATTGACATTAGGGTGGGGTAATGATCAATTAAATTTTAATTTGCTGAGGGGTGTTGATCGAATTTCGTCCCATATTTGGGTTTGGGTTTGAGACCTCTAGATGTGCAAATTTGAGTTGGGCACAGTAATTCGGTCCCATTTGGCTTTTGGTTCCAGATTGAATCACTAATATTTTTGTCCCTTTTTGTGTGGGACTCAATCGTTTTTCCTTGGTTCGACCGCGGGCCCTCGACCCAAAAAAGACTTAAATGGCAACCTCGGGCCCAAGAGAGGTTTAATCCCTAATTTCGGGCCCATTGTAGGTGGGACGTCGACCAAATTGGATTTAGTTTTGGTTTGGATTGCCCGTTTAATAAATTCACAAATTAGAAATGGGCCCAATTAGACTTACAAATAAGTCCGAATGGTTGGGCTTTTAGGGTTTGATCCATTACCTGGATCAATATGGATGAAGACGTAATCTTGGGTTTAGATTCAAATTGGGCCTCATGTTCGTAAATCAATCAAATTTTAAAATTGGGCTTGGGCTTTGAAATTATGGGGTTTGGATCTGATTCACCTAGGATCTTAGGTATGGGTTACACTAATAGGCTGGGCCCATCCGGATTTGGGCCATTTAGGTTTGGGTTTGGGTGTTGGCCCGTTAACCAATTTTGGATCAAGTGGGAAGTTTGGGCCTATCCCTGTGGGCCTGTGAGTGCACTTTAGTCTACAATTTAGGTGTTAGATGGACATTCTTCCCCAAATTCATTTCATTTCGATCGAGTTTAAGGGATTCCAAATGAATTTCGAAAACTTATTTTGGGTAGAATTAGAACGTATGCGAAGGAGTGAGGGTGCCCATCTAGTAGCCCGAATTGGAACGTCACATGCTGGGACCCCGTGGGATGTGGGTATACGCCTTGTGGGATGGGAGTTGGGCTAACCCGTTATTGGATATGTCTTTTCTATCTTTTATGCTCCATGCCTTATTATTTTAGTATTCCATGCTCTGTGCTCACTATGTTTCTGTATGATTGGAATGATGCTTAGTAGTTAATCATCTTGTCAAATTGTTTGCCTGCACCCTAAGTTAGAATAATGTAGAAATTTGGTATAGGATTACAAGTGTCGTGCCTAGATACCTAGCCTTAGGTGCCTAGTTTAGGATGACCTAGATTTAGAATGCCTAGCTTTAGAGATTGCAAGCTGGTTTGTGCAAATAGATGGTCAAAAGAACGATGACCGGCTCCGGGCCGGGTGGACTGGGTGCCTAACACCTTCCCAGTCCGTAACCTGATACTTGCCCAATGATCTGGGAAGACCATGACCTTATCCATTGAGTCAGTAGTCGTTCCCCAGCAGGGAACATTGGTGGGTCCTAGACTCTTTCTAGGTGGCGACTTCCTTTTGACTCATTTACCCCCCCTTTGGAGGAGTTAGAGTCGTTGGCTTAGGTTTCACCGACGAGCCGGTTCGCATTTGAAGAGCACCTTGTCTGGTGGAATCTCAAAATTTGGAACCTTCGGAATATGTGGTTCTTACAGTGGCGACTTCACTGGGGAATTTGTCAGACTCCTGATTGATCATTGTTTGCTTAGCTTGCTTGTAATTTTTAGTTAATGTAGATTTCCTTGTTAATTTTTGTTTTCATCCATTCGCACTCACATCATTGCATTGTGCACTACACGGTCTGCTTCTACCCCCGTGGTGTCATTGGTAAGGCCCCGCATGCAGTTGTGGGATTCCCCCGGTGGCATCACAACCCTTGATCCTGTATTGCTTTAAGTTGCAACTGATCATATCAATTAATGTACTACCTAGTGATTTCCAAGCCATACATTTAGGTGTGCCTTGGAAGGCACTATGGGACAGTACTTGGATTGATTTATCAAGTTGTTTCCACAAAGCAGTATAAAAAGGATGTGCCTACGTATCCATGGACACAACTGTGACGGGTACAATACAGTGCTCCTTGACAAGGGGACCCTATCCTAAGCTAAGCCAATCTCTTTGCATGCATCATGTAGGAACATAGATCCGATGCTTAGGTTCGCCACAACTAATGTAAGTATTGTTTGAGGTTCAAGTTAGAACCCCTATTGTAGATAATATTGTCCGCTTCGATTGGTCATCCACCAACGGGGGTCTTGAGTGTCTACCCTCTTTCATTAAAGTATGAGTGTTTGTTTCCTCTACCAGTGTTTCATTTCACTACCGGGACGGTATCATAGGGTGATTCCTATGTACGCCCCAGGATTGTTGTGATCGGGGTGATGCCTACACAATCAATCTTGAAGCAGTGTGTGTCTCAGCTAATAAGGAATCTACATTTGTACCTTGATGTTGAGGATGAACTCAATTTCCTCCATCACACGGTGTTTGGCGATTGGTTCGATGTAATATCATCTACACGGGTGTTCTTGTTTGAACCACCTTGTTTGATCTGTCAGTTGAGGGGACTCTCAACTCTAGTATTGAGTTGACGTTATTCTCAAGTGAACTAACCCTTGTTTGGTTTGGTCATGTTAGCATAAGGATGTGTTTAGACTAAAATTGTATCTGTCTCCCTTGTTTGTTTGCCCTCGCCTAGTTTCTTTCTTGATTATCACCTCAAATATTGCCCCAGCATTCCAAGTAGTCATGAGTCAGAACAATGATCCTCCACCACTTCTACCCTTTGATCCCTTGGAGGCCCGAATCGTCAGGATTGAGGCAATGGTGGAACAGACGGTGGATTTGGTTCGTAGCCATCTGGATACGACCCGCCCTATTGAACACCAGTATCAACGAAGCCTGCCACAAACTCCCAGGGTTGACCCCTTAGAAGCCCGGGTTAGTCGGATGGAGGCGACGGTAGAGCAATTGGTGGACTTGGTTCAAACTCAAGTAGGTGTGGTTCGTCTAGTCGAACATCAGTATCAGCAGAGCGGGCCTCCGACCCCTAAGGTTGTGCACCCTAGTATGATTGGTGAGAATGACACGATTGTGATAAACAACCTCCTGGTTGTGAAGGTAACCAGTAGCCCAGAGAACAAGGAACTGAATGATAAGGTTGTCCATCTGGAACATTTGATTAGAAATTTGAAAGGAGTTGAGGATTAGATCCTTGATACTTAAGACTTATGCCTCTTCCCCCATGTCAAACTGCCTGATGGTTTCAAGTGGAAGTCTGAGAAATTTGATAGTACAGGGGATCCTCATACCCATCTGAGGTCGTACATTGGATAGTTGATATCCAGAGGCTTTTCTGATGAAATGTTGGGTCAAGCTTTTCAATTTTCGCTAACCGGGGCTGCCCATCGTTGGCTGATGTCCTTGGAACCATCACATACCCGCACATGAACGGATATAATGAAGGCGTTTATCCAGCAGTACAGTTATAACACTGAGATTGAGCTGACCAGGAGAGAATTGGAAGCCATAAGACAGAGGTCAGATGAAGAGTTTACTGATTATTTGGCGAGATTTCAAAACAAAGCCGGGCAGATGTGGGATAGATCGAATGAAAGAGAACAAGTCAGGTTCATGATGAGAGGACTGAGAGCTCCTTATAAGGATATTTTGTTTGGTCAAGGCATTTTGACTTTTGAATGTCTCATGGCTATGGGTCAGCAGGTTGAGGATGCCATTGTTCGTGGTGAGCCGCTTCCCAATGCGAATCAATGTACGTCCCAGGCTAGCAATAACATATGGCCTCCACAACAAAAGAACGCAGTGTACAATGTTGCGAATACTACCCTTTCCCTTGTGACACCAGTCATGGTCACCATGGAAGCCCCTTATGTGCTAGAACCTGCAAATGTCTCACGTCCCCGCTCACAGCCAAGAGAGTTTACTAATTTAGGAATGCCTCGCGGTGTTGTCTATGATCAACTGTTGAAGGCTGAGTTGAAGCCATCAAGTCAAGGTGTGAGGGCATATGATAACACGAGGAGAAATGTCTTGGGAGTATTTTCAACAATCATAGTGTTGGGTCCAGCTGAATTCGAAGTAGATTTTCAAGTAATTGATATTCCTGCCACTTTCAACATGATTCTTGGGCGACCGTGGTTGCACAGGGCAGGGGCAATATCTTCTTCTCTTCATCAAAAGATTAAATTTTTGCACCAAGGGAAGGTAATTACTATCATGGCTGATCCAGAACTTTTCAATACATTAGCATCCATTGAGACCGGAGAAAGCAGCAGTGGTACTATAAGGGCTCCAGAGATTTGTTTAAGTGGGTTTGAGTTGAGTAATGTTGGTGCGGTATTCGGGCCATTTCCACCAGAGGAGAAATTTGCTTTAGTTGAGTTCAAGATTGACAATCCTTCTATAAGTCGCATGCTCATTCAGATGGGCTACTTTCCAGGCGCGGGCTTGGGAAAATATCAACAGGGTGATGCCTCAGTGTTAGTCTTGACCACCAATGCGCAACACTATGGTCTGGGTTATGAGTCAGCAGAAGAGGATTTATGGGCAATAGCAGAGAAAGCATTGAAGCACCAGAGATCTTTTGAGGGGTTTGAAAAGTATAAGTACAAAGAGTGGGGGAAAAAGCCGAGGCAACATCTGGATTTCAGAAGCATGCTTGGGAGTTTCGGCAACGAGGAAGTAACGAAGAGACTTGAGTTGATTACTAGGTAAATTCAGGTTAACACTATAAATACCAGTCAGATGAAGAAGTTTGCTTCAGTTCAAGAAAACCTTCGCAGTGGAGAGTCTGAGATCACTGAGTTGGCACCTTACTTTAAGACCTTGAATGGATATTTTGTCAAAGAAGGGCATAACTACCCGTTCTTCGGATTTCCTGAACCATGCGTTGATCAGATATCGGGGCAGAGGCTTCCAGGTTTTGAAATCTTCTGTGATTGTGATGTTGACTGGATTGAGTTGGAGTGCAATTCTATCGGACAATGTGGGCAGATTGAGCAGGAACAGATTGAAGAACTTGCGGACATTAGAGGACTTTTTAAAGATGTCATGATGATGGATGGAGATGAAGAATTTGATGTCCCGACCCCTCATTTGTTGATCCATCCTGCTGTGGAAGGCATACCTAACTGGAGCTGTCTTGGCGATTTCATCCATCCTAAGGAGTTGAACTTTGAAACTAATAAGTTAAAAGTGTCTGGGCCTGAGTCTGTTGAGTTCGTTAAGTTTCCTTCTGTCTCTCTCCTGGTCGGAGATGTTGCTTTTTCTGTTGAGTCGGTCCCAGTCAGGGGCAAGTCTGATGTAGTCGTTCCTTTTATCAATGAAATGATGGTTTCTGAGTATATTGCTTCTTCCTCTTCCTCTTCCCCCTCTTCTTCTGATGATGAATATGGTAAAGATTCATTGCTTGATTTCCTCGAATCAATAAAAGCCTTAAAAGAAAAGAAAGTCCAACCCATTCGTGAGGATTTTAAGCTGATCAATGTCGGAGCAAGAACCTTGGGAAATCAAGATTGGATTATCCCTCACTGATCAAGAGGCCGCCCAATTGGTTGAATTGCTACAAGAATTTGGGGAAGTTTTCGCCTAGTCTTACGAGGATATGCCTGGCATCGATACTGAGATTGTCCAGCACCGTCTTCCTTTGTACCCTCATGTGAAACCTGTCAAGCGAAAGCTTCGACGGATGTGTCCCGAATGGACTTTAAAGGTTGAAGAGGAGATTATTAAACAATTGGAAGCCGATTTCCTAGAAGTATCAGATTACCCTGAGTGGTTAGCTAATATAGTAGCCGTTCCAAAGAAAGACGGAAGAGTCAGAGTATGCGTGGATTACAGGGATTTGAACAAGGCAAGCCCTAAGGATGATTTCCCTTTACCGCATATTGACATTTTGGTAGATAATACCGCAGGGCATGCCTTACTGTCTTTCATGGATGGTTTTTTCTGGCTATAATTAGATTAAGATGGCACCAGAGGATAAACACAAAACCTCGTTTATCACCCCATGGGGGACTTTCTATTTTAGGGTGATGCCCTTCGGCTTGAAGAATGCTGGAGCCACATATCAAAGGACTACCACCACTATCCTCCATGATTTGATACATAAGAAGGCAGAGGTATATGTAGCTGACATGATTGTGAAATCAATCAACCAAGAGGATAATTTTAAGGCCCTACGGGTTTTCTTTGATAGAATCAAGCAGTACCAGTTGAGGTTGAATCCACAGAAATGCGTTTTCGGGGTAACCGCTGGAAAGTTGTTAGGATTCATAGTAAGTGAAAGGGGAATAGAAATTGAATCATCCAAGATCAAGGCTATAGCTGAAATGCCACCCCCATAGACAGAAAAGGAAATCCGGGGATTTTTGGGGAGGATCCAGTATATCAGTCGATTCATTACCCAATTGACTACTATTTGTGAACCTATTTTCAAGTTGTTGAAGAAAGATCAACCTAAGGAATGGAACCCTCAATGTCAGTTGGCTTTTGATCGCATCAAGAGTTATCTAATGAATCCACCTGTCCTTGTTCCCCCTAACCCAGGGAAACCTCTTTTACTATACCTTTCTATTTTGGAGAACTCGATGGGTTCAATGTTCGCCCAACATGGATCAGATGGACGAACTGAACAAGCCATCTATTACCTTAGCAAGAAGTTCACGGATTATGAGACTAGGTACACAGCTCTCAAGAAGACTTGTACTGCTTTGGTTTGGGCTACTAGGAGGTTAAGGCATTATATGCTGGCTTATCCGATTTTGCAAATCTCTAGGATGGATCCCCTCAAGTACTTATTCG
Source organism: Telopea speciosissima (assembly GCF_018873765.1). NCBI lineage: Eukaryota > Viridiplantae > Streptophyta > Magnoliopsida > Proteales > Proteaceae > Telopea > Telopea speciosissima. Next base: position 33,356,702 of record NC_057924.1, on the reverse strand, counting down.
AGAAACTAGCATTAATTGGAAGGTTGGCACGGTGGTTGTTGCTTCTGGCGGAGTTTGACATTGCGTATACAACCCAGAAGTCCATAAAAGGAAGTGCCATCGTAGAACATTTGTCTGCACATTCAGTTGTCGATACGAGAAAATTGGAGGATGTGTTTCCTGATGAAGAAATTAACTCCCTTGAGGTCAACGAGGATATTGAACCATAGAGAATGTTCTTCGATGGAGCTGCGAATCATAGAGGTTGTGGGGCCGGGGTTCTGTTCATAACTCCAGAAGGTTTGTGTATGCCTATGTCTTTTAGGTTGGGTTTTGATTGTACCAATAATATGGTTGAGTATGAAGCTTGTGTTCTTGGGTTAAAGACAACCATTTCAATTGGAGTAAAGAAGTTGGAGGTATATGGAGATTCTTCAATTGTAATTTTTAAAGTACAGGGTAGGTGGAAAACAAAAGATGAGAAGTTGAAACCCTATCAGGAGTATATAGAGGCTCTGGTCGAGCACTTCACCGAGATCAATTTTGACTACTTTCCAAGGGACAGCAATAGATTTGCCGATGCCTTAGCTACTTTGGCATCAATGATGGATTTCGGTCCTGGGGAAACAATACAGCCATTCGTGGTGGATCAAAGGGATTCCCCCTCGCATGAAGAATCTATTAATGTATTGACTGTGGATGGTAGGCCATGGTATGCCAAGATTGTGGATTTCATTAAAGAAGGGAGATACCCAGCTGATGCTACTCATGGAGAGAAGAGATTTCTAAGAAGATACGCCACCCAGTTTGTGTTGCACGAGGACATTCTGTACAAGCGATCTTATGATGGCATACAGTTGGTGTGCGTTGATGAAGAGCAAGCACAAACAGTTCTGGATCAAGTCCATCAAGGAATTTGTGGTCCCCACATGAATGCTCATATGTTGGCTAAGAAGATCCTCCGCCTTGGGTATTATTGGAATACAATGGAGGTAGACTGTGCAGAATATGTGAGGAAGTGCCACAAGTGTCAAATTTTTGCGAATCTTATCCATGTTCCACCAACAGAGGTATCGATGTGATCGGAAAAGTTACCCCTAAGGCGTCAAACGGGCATGAATTTGTACTGGTGCCCATTGATTATTTTACGAAATGGGTGGAGGTGCAATCCTATGCTAAGCTTACAGCAGGGAAAGTAGCTAAATTCTTAGAAGAACGTATCATTTGTCGGCATGGGATGCCTTAGGAGTTGATTTCAGATCAAGGTCAACATTTTCGTGGTAAGGCCCAAGACTTGTGTGACAAGTTTATGATAGCCAGGCATAGATCTTCCCCATATCGCCCTCAAACCAATGGGGCAATTGAAGCAGCAAACAAAAATATGAAAGCCGTACTTCAGAAGATGGCCGATCAAAGTACGGATTGGGCAGAGAAGTTACCTTATGCTATGTGGGCTTATAGGACTTCCATTAGGACTTCTACTGGGGCAACTCCGTATTCTTTGGTCTACGGGATGGAAGCAGTACTCCCGGTAGAGATAGAAGTCCCCTCTCTAAGAGTAATCATGGAATGCCAGATCCTAGAGGTAGAATGGCTCAGATCAAGATATGAAGAGTTGAACCTCATTAATGAAAAGAGGATGAAAGCCATGGATAATGTGAACAAGTATCAATAAAGGGTTGCAAGGGCCTTCAATAAAAAGGTCCACCCGCGAAGTTTGATGGTCGGGGACTTAGTATTGAAAGAGCAGAGGGCACCCGTCCACGACCCAAGAGGCAAGTTTCGACCGAAGTGGAGTGGCCCATTTTTGGTAAAGGAAATCCTCCCAGGAAAAGCTGTCCGTCTTTTGGATCTTGATGGACACGAATTGCAATACCTGACCAACCTCGATCAGCTTAAGAAATATTATACTTAGCCTCCTTGAAAAAGAAAAGAAAAAAAGAAAAAGAAAGGAAAAAGAAAAAAAAGAAAAATAATAAAATAATAAAAGAAAAAAAAAAAAAGAAAGGAAAAAACAAAAAAAAGAAATGACAAAAAAGAAAAAGAAAAAAGAAAAAGGAAGAAGAAATTGCATGGAGGAAAGTTACCTTGAGGCAGGAACTACGTCCGACCTGATTCCCGATTAATTCAGGATACATAGGCAGCTTGAGAAGTCAACTTCAAGCTCGGTCACTCATCTTTTGCCTCGCATGGTTTTGGGCTCTATTTTCAATTTTGGCCATCCCATCCCCCTACAGGCAAAAAGGATATCACCACCTTTATCATCAGAAGATATAAAGTCCGGCCTTAGACTCTTTCTATCGTCCCTCAATCCGATGGATTCTTTAAGGGTCTCCACCAACGGTCCTTCTTTCAAATCCTATCTGTTGACTGGTGTGATTTCTCTCTTGAGTTCACCATTCCTAGAGTCATAGTGGTCTATTCTAACTTAAAACTCTGTCTACTGTCCACCGATTTGACGACTTGTCCCAAAGAGTTTTTCACAGTCCTCCTTGAGGTAGTAGGATATGTTAATTGGTGTGATCGCTCTTGCGAGCTCACCATTCATAACTCATAGTCCGCTATTCTACCCATGGTAGACCAATCGGGCCTGCTTCTCTCCCCTGTGATCTGTTCTATCGGCATGAGACTCGGGTCCAGACATTGATCTTGTTTAAGACCAATTTTGAGAGCTTTGAAGTAACTCAAAACATGGATTTATATTGCTATGGATAGCTCCTGAAGGATGTTTATCCCATATAACATAGGAACTCTTTTGTTTAAACTACAGTGATAAAGAGTCGCATTGTCAAGGGAAGCTCTATGGATGACGATTTGCGTCAATGGAACAGAAAGATGAATAGTGATGACCCGCAGGCTCTCAAAGAAATTCATCTTCAGTCACTCAAACATCTACAAACAGTTGGGTTGTGGGACAAACTCTTGGGAGCGCAATACAATTTTGGGACCCGAGCGTTCACGTGTTCCGCTTTGGGGATGTTGAGATTTGCCCAACGTATGAAGAATTTCGGGCTTGTCTCGTATGCTCAGGGAAAACTGGAGTTTACCGTCCTACCCTGCACAAGGATTACTCCAAAGTCATTCGAGATTGTTTCGGCTGGAACCGCAAAGAGATGTCTCAGTTCATGATCAAAGATCGGATCAATCTATCTGCCCTTATTCAGAAATACAGCACAAGGAATGGGAATTCAAATGTTGCTTTCGTACAACGAAGAAATGCCTTTGTTTTTTGTGTGGTTACGAGACACCTTTTGCGTGCACCTTTTTGAGGAGGATCCCCGGCTATCATTGATGTCATACATCAGCTAAGGCAGGGATGTGACATAATACCCACAGTATTAGCAGAGACATTGAACGGGCTTGATGGCGCAAAGGCCAAGAACCGAGTCTATCTGGATAAGCTGGGGGATTGTCCTACCATTCTCCAGATTTGGTTAACCGAACGCCTTGCTCTGGTGAAACCTTTCGAAGGCATTGAGTTCAAGTCGTGTTTTTATTCTAGACGATGTGCATCGTCGGAAAACTACTAAAAGATCACTGATTGGTCCCAACGGCTAAAGGCAATTACTAGTGAAAACATCAGGTGGAATGTGCATTGGTGGTCCGCAAAGAAGCCAGTTCTGAATACTCCCGGTTGTGGGTGGATATGTGAAGTTGATGGGGATGACCCGCACTAGTTTCTACATACCTTCTCGTTTCCTCTGACAATTTGGCTTGTCGCATCGCATCCAGAATGACGTCACGGTGCTTCCTCTTAAGGATTTGATTGAGCGGTTGGTATGCATCTTCACTGCTTTTTGGGATGATATGGGACAGTGAATTGGATGACTAGATACTATGGAGCACTGGGGCAATGTTTGCTGAGGATCAAAATTTCTTTTTTCTTCTTTGAAGTATGAACAATGCAATACATTACTTTGGTTTTGTAATTAATCTTAAGCAGTTATGATTAGTAAAGTGTTCTTCGATTAAATATCCTTTACATCAGTTTTTGTCTGGAGTCATTTGAGTTGCTGGAGTTGGGAGCCAGAGTGCCCCCCTAGGATTAGAACCTTCCCCGAAAATCCCTTGAAGCTAGAATGCTCCCCAGGTTTTCAGAGAACCCCTGAATTTATTTTTGTCCCTTGGAAATTCTTGGAAGACCGGTAAAACTTCCACGGATTTTCAGAAACATCTCAATTTTTGAATCTCATTTTGCATGTGCGTCCTTAGTACGGTCAATACTAGCGAGTATTGGCTGGCTATGGCAAATTGCCAATCACAGTAGCACCCACTTGCCACTTGATTTTGCATGAATTGTCGATCGATTTTTCCAATTTTGGTTTTGTCGCTCGAATTGTATTTGCATTTGCACCTCCGCCACTCTGAGCAGGATGTCGGTAGTACATGTTTCGGGTGACAAAACATGGTGATTCTTGTCTTTGCCTCTCGACTGGTACATAGGTCTTGGTCAAAGAGGGGCATTCTGTAGACACCTGATTTTTGTCTGGTCAAAGAGGGGCATTCTATAGACACCTGATTTTTGTCATCCTCCCTGACGATGATGACACTCAGAGGACCGACGACTTTTGTCTCAGACATATAAAAAGAGAGAATGTGTGGACTTGGCCCATGGAAAAGCCCATTGGTGCCAAGTCCATAAGGGGGTAAATTGAGAAATAGTAAAATCTAAACAAACCCTAAAAGTAAGAGGGTAAAATGGAAAAGTTTTTAAGAAGATAAAATAGGAAAAGTAAAAATAAAGATGAGGGTAGAATTGGAAAAATGAATTGAACTTTTAAAACCCTAAAAAAGGGGAAGGTTAAAAAGGGAAACTATAAAAATCTAACAAACCTTATCTTAAAGGTGGGGACAGAATTGGTAAAAGAAATTAAATATTTTAAAAACCCTAAAAGAGGGGAGGGTGAGATGGATGAAAAGGACAAAAAAGGGATTAAAAAGGAGGGGGGGGCAGCCGTCATTCTCTAGGAAAAAGAAGGAGAGCGACATTAAGAAAGAAAGAGAGGAAAAAGCGGAGAGGGAGACGAAAAAAAACAGTGAGAGAAAGTGGGAAAAATCGAGAGGGAACAGAAAATCGAGAGAGAAAAGAGAGGGAAATCGAGACAAAATGGAAGGAGGGAGTAGCAGAGGGGAAATCAAGAAAGAAAGAGAAGAAAAAGCAGAGAGGAGGGAGAAAAAAAAACAGTGAGAGAAAGTGGGAAAAATCGAGAGGGAACAGAAAATAGAGAGAGAAAAGAGAGGGGAATCGAGACAAAATGAAAGGAGGGAGTAGCAGAGGGGAAATCAGGAAAATAGAGAGAGGAAATGTGCTGAGACAAGGATGCTTGAGGCTTCCCTGAGCCAGGAAGAACGCTGCAGCCGATCGTGGATTTTTCGTCTTCTACTCCTCTTATTTCATTCTCTGGTTTCCATTTAGATTTGCTGTATTTTTCTTCTTTGTCTACTCAAATCAACCCCTTCCCTATTTTATTTCCCAAATCTGTAATAATCGCCACCCCTGGTTCGTGTCCGTCATCGGCTGCCAATCGCCGTGGGGAGCTCCAAACAAGACCCCAGGTATCTCTCCTTTACCTTTTTCCATTTGGTCTTATTTTCTTTGCGTTTCAGATCCGTATTTCATATTATTTTAGGACTTCGAAGTATGATGTTTCATATTTCACTTCATATTTAGTTTCTTTGAGATGCTTTCTATCATGTCTGAAGCTATCCGAATCAGAGTCATCATTTGAGTTTGGTTTCTTTTGGGTTCTTTTATTTTGCTTCTCTTTTATGGCATGTCTTTTGTATTTCTCATGTTTGATTAAATGCTCATGGTCTCGCTTTCTGTTACTGCAGCATGCTATATATGTTTTGGTTTTGATATTCTTTGTTTCCTTTTGTTCTCTGAATATTTTCGGATTAGATTCCGGCTTTGTGGATGGTTCGTTTGTTACTCCTATGGCCCGACCCCCATGATCTTGAATTTCTTACTTTAATCATTTGCTGTATGGTGCATCATCTGTTTGGATGAAAATCTGCTGCACTTCCTTTCTGGTTTATAGTTTCTTTGCACCATTTTGAGGTTTAGATTGAGTTTGTGCTAATTGTCCGAGCCTATGATTGTGAATTTCAGGATTTAATTTTCGTATCGGATAGAATTCTTTTGCGCGCTGGGTTAGATCATTATTGACATTAGGGTGGGGCAATGATCAATCGAATTTTGTCCCATATTTGGGTTTGGGTTTCAGACCTCTAGATGTGCAAATTTGAGCTGGGCCCAGTAATTTGGACCCATTTGGCTTTTGGTTCCAGATTGAATCACTAATATTTTTGTCCCTTTTTGTGTGGGAGTCAATCGTTTTTCCTTGGTTCGACCGCGGGCCCTCGACCCAAAAAAGACTTAAATGGCTACCTCGGGCCCAAGAGACGTTTAATCCCTAATTTCGGGCCCATTGTAGGTGGGGCGTCGACCAAATTGGATTTAGTTTTGGTTTGGATTGCCCGTTTAATAAATTCACAAATTAGAAATGGGCCCAATTAGACTTACAAATAAGTCCGAATGGTTGGGCTTTTAGGGTTTGATCCATTACCTGGATCAATATGGATGAAGACGTAATCTTGGGTTTAGATTCAAATTGGGCCTCATGTTCGTAAATCAATCAAATTTTAAAATTGGGCTTGGGCTTTGAAATTATGGGGTTTGGATCTGATTCACCTAGGATCTTGGGTATGGGTTACACTAATAGGCTGGGCCCATCCGGATTTGGGCCATTAAGGTTTGGGTTTGGGCGTTGGCCCGTTAATCAATTTTGGATTAAGTGGGAAGTTTGGGCCTATCCCTGTGGGCCTGTGAGTGCGCTTTAGTCTACAATTTAGGTGTTAGTTGGACATTCTGCCCCAAATGAATTTCGAAAACTTATTTTGGGTAGAATTAGAATGTATGCGAAGGAGTGAGGGTGCCCATCTAGTGGCCCGAGTTGGAACGTTACATGCTGGGACCCCGTGGGACATGGGTATACGCCTTGTGGGACGGGAGTTGGGCTAACCCGTTATTGGATATGTCTTTTCTATCTTTTATGCTCCATGCCTTATTATTTTAGTATTCCATGCTTTGTGCTCACTATGTTTCTGTATGATTGGAATGATGCTTAGTAGTTAATCATCTTGTCAAATTGTTTGCCTGCACCCTAAGTTAGAATAATATAGAAATTTGGTATAGGATTACAAGTGTCGTGCCTAGAACCTAGCCTTAGGTGCCGAGTTTAGGATGACCTAGATTTAGAATGCCTAGTTTAGAGATTGCAAGTTGGTTTGTGCAAATAGATGGTCAAAAGAAGGATGACCGGCTCCGGGCCGGGTCCGGGCCGGGTGGACCCGGCCCGGAGCCGAACACCTTCCCAGTCCGTAACCTGATACTTGCCCAATGATCTGGGAAGACCATGACCTTATCCATTGAGTTAGTAGTCGTTCCCCAACGGGGAACATTAGTGGGTCCTAGACTCTTTCTAGGTGGCGACTTCCTTTTGACTCATTTACCCCCCGTTGGAGGAGTTAGAGTCGTTGGCTTAGGTTTCATCGGCAAGCCGGTTCACATTTGAAGAGCACCTTGTCGAGTGGAATCTCAAAATTTGGAACTTTCGGAATACATGGTTCTTACAACCCCAAACGACCCACTCGGTTTGGTTATGATCAAAATTGAACATATGTTGAAATACGTATCGATTCGAAAGTCTCAGCCCTCAACATCTCTCCCACATGTCCCATAAGAGATAAAGACACTTTATAGAAAAGCCTTAACCCAAAAAAGTACAGAAATACCCCCCCAAAGTGCCCAAATGATCTACCCGGTCTGGTTCAGATCAGAAATGAACATATGTCAAAATACGTATCGATACGAAGGTCTCGACCCTCAACATCTCATCCACAGATCTCATAAGGGTTAAGGACACTTTTTAGAAAATCTGAAACCTAGAAAAGTTCAGCAATAATAACCCCAAACGACCACCCGGTCTGGTTCAGATCGAAACTAAACAGATGTCAAAATACGTATCGATACGGAGGTCTCAACCCTCAACATCTCATCCACACGTCTCATAAGAGATAAGGACACTCTATAAAAAAGCCCTAACCCAAAAAAGTACAGAACTACCCCCCAATAACCCCAAAAGACCCACCCAGTGTGGTTCAGACCGAAACTGAACATATGTTGAAATACGTATCGATTTAATGGTCTCGATCCTCAACATCTCATCCACACCTCTCATAAGAGGTAAGGACACTTCATAGAAAAGCCCTAACCCAAAAAAGTACAGAAATGGCCCCAAATAAATCCAAACGACCCTCCTGGTCTAATTCGGATCAGTACTGAACATATGTCGAGTTACGTATCAATCGAAGATCTTGACCCTCCATATCTCATCCACACGTCTCATAAGAGATAGGGACACTTTTTAGAAAAACCCAAACCCAAAAAAGTGCTGAAATACCCCCCAATAACCCCAAACAACTCACTCAGTTTGGTTTTAACTGGAATTGAACATGTGTCGAAATACGTATCCATTCGAAGGTCTCAACCCTCAACATCTCATCCACATACCTCATAAGAGATAAAGACACATTATAGAAAAGCCCTAACCTAAAAAAGTACAGAAATGCCCCTGAATAAGTCCAAATGACACTCCTGGTCTGATTTGGACCAGAACTGAACATATGTCAAATTACGTATCAATTCGAAGGTCTCGACCCCAGATCTCATCCACACTTCTTATAAGAGATAAGGACACTTTTTAGAGAAACCCAAACCCAAAAAAAGTTCAAAAATACCCCCCAATAACCCCAAACGATCCACTCGGTTTGGTTTGGACCGGAACTGCACATATGTCGAAATACGTATTAATTAGAAGGTCTCGACCCTCAACATCTTATCCACATTTCTTATAAGAGATAAAGACACTTTATAGAAATCCTTAACCCAAAAAAGCACAAAAATGCCTCCCCCAAAGTGCCCAAACGACCCACCCAATCTGGTTCAGATCGGAATTGAACATATGTCAAAATACGTATCGATACGAAGGTCTTGACCTTCAACATTTCATCCATATGTCTCATAAGAGATAAGTACACTTTTTAGAAAATCCCAAACCCAAAAAAGCTCAGAAATAATAACCCCAAACGACCACCCGGTCTGGTTCAGACTGGAACTGAACATATGTCGAAATACGTATTGATACGAAGCTCTCGACCCTCAATATCTCATCCACAGTTTTCATAAGAGATAATGATACTTTTTAGAAAATCCCAAATCGTAAAAAGTTCAGAAATAATAACCCCAAACGACCACCCGGTCTGGTCCAGATCGGAACTGAACGTATGTCAAAATACGTATCGATACGGAGGTCTTGACACTCAACATCTATTCCACACGTCTCATAAGAGATAAGGAAACTCTATAGCAAAGCCCTAACCCAAAAAAGTGTAGAAATGCCCCCAAATAACCCCAAACGACCCACCAAGTCTGGTTCGGACCGAAACTGAACATATGTTGAAATACGTATTGATTCGATGGTCTCGACCCTCAACTTCTCATCCACAGGTCTCATTAGAGGTAAGGACACTTAAATAAGTCCAAACGACCTTCCGGGTCTAATTCGGACTAGAACTGAACATATGTCTTATTACGTATCAATTCGAAGGTCTTGACCCTCCTCATCTCATCCACACGTCTCATAAGCGATAAGAACACTTCTTAGAAAAACCCAAACACAAAAAAATTCAGAAATACCCCCAATAATCCCAAACGACCCACTCGGTTTGGTTTGGACAAGAACTAAACATATGTTAAAATACGTATCGATTTGAAGGTCTCGACCCTCAACATCTCAACCACATGTCTCATTAGAGATAAAGGCACTTTATAGAAAAGCCCTAACCTAGAAAAGTATAGAAATGCCCCCCAAAGTACCCAAACGACCTTGTCGAAGTACATATCGATACGAAGGTCTCGACCCTCAACATCTCATCCACAGGTCTCATAAGAGATAATGACACTTTTTAGAAAATCCCAAACCCAAAAAAGTTCAGAAATAGTAACCACAAATGACCACCCGACCTGGTTCAGACCAGAAGTGAAAATGTCAAAATACGTATCCATAAGGTGGTCTCGACTGTCAACATCTCATCCACACGTCTCATAAGAGATAAGGACACTCTATAGAAAAGCCTTAACCCAAAAAAGTACAGAATTGGGCCCTAATAACCCCAAACGACCCACCCGGTCTTGTTCAGACCAGAACTGAACATGTGTCAAAATACGTATCGATTCGATGGCCTCGACCCTCAACATCTGATCCACACCTCTCACAAGAAGTAAAAACACTTAATAGAAAAGCCCTAACCCAAAAAAGTATAGAAATGCCCCCAAATAATTCCAAACGACCCTCCTGGTCTGATTCGGGCAAGAACTGAACATATGTTGAATTACATATCAATTCGAAGGTCTCGACCCTCCAGATCTCATCCACACGTCTCATAAGAGATAAAGACACTTTTTAGAAACACTCAAACCCTAAAAAAGTTCAGAAATATCCCCCAATAACCTCAAACGAACCACTCAGTTTGGTTTGGACCGAAACTGAACATACGTCAAAATACGTGTCGATTCAAAGGTCTTGACCCTCAACATCTCATCCACATGTCTCATAAGAGATAAAGACACTTCATAGAAAAGCCCAAACATAAAAAAGTACAAAAATACCCCCCAAAAGTGCTCAAACGAACCACCCTGTCTGGTTCAGATCAAAACTGAACATATGTCAAAATACGTATCGATACGAAGGTCTCGATCCTCAACATCTCATCCACAGGTCTCATAAGAGATAAGGACACTTTTAAGAAAACCCAAAACCCAAAAAAGTTAAGAAATAATAACCCCAAACGACCACCCGGTTTGGTTCAGATCGGAACTAAACATATATCGAAATACGTATTGATACGGAGGTCTCGACCTTCAGCATCTCATCCACACGTCTCATAAGAGATAAGGACATTCTATAGAAAAGCCCTAACCCAAAAAAGTACAGAAATGCCCCCCAATAACCCTTAACGACCCACCAGGTTTGGTTCGGACCAGAACTGAACATATGTCGAAATATGTATTGATTCGATGGTCTTGACCCTCAACATCTCATACACACTTCTCATAAGAGGTAAGGACACTTTTTAGAAAAGCCCTAACCCATAAAAGTATAGAAATGCCCCCGAATAAATCCAAACGACCCTCCAAGTCTGATTCGGACCAGTATTGAACATATGTCGAATTACGCCCCCGAATAAATCCAAACGACCATCCAAGTCTGATTCGGACCAGTACTGAACATATGTCGAATTACGTATCAATTCGAAGATCTCGACCCTTGACATCTCATCCACATGTCTTATAAGAGATAAAGGACACTTTAGAAAAACCCAAACCTAAAAAAGTTCTGTAATAACCCCAAACGACCCACTCGGTTTGGTTTGGTTTGGACCAGAACTGAACATGTGTCAAAATACGTATCCATTCGAAGGTCTCGACCCTCAACATCTCATCCACATGTCTCATAAGAGATAAAGACACTTTATAGAAAATCCCTAACCCAAAAAAGTACAGAAATGCCCTTGAATAAGTCCAAATGACACTCCTAGTCTGATTCGGACCAGAACAGAACATATGTCAAATTACGTATCAATTGGAAGGTCTCGACCCTCCACATCTCATCCACACGTCTCATAAAAAATAAGGACACTTTTTAGAAAAACCCAAACCCAAAAAAGTTTAAAAATACCCCCCAATCACCACGAACGACCCACTCGATTTGGTTTGGATCGGAACTGAACATATGTTGAAATACGTATCGATTCGAAGGTCTTGACCCTCAACATCTCTTCCACATGTCTCATAAGAGGTAAAGACATTTTATAGAAAAACCCTAACCTAAAAAAGTACAAAAATGCCCCCCAAAGTGTCCAAACGACCCACCTGGTCTGTTTCAGATTGAAACTGAACATATGTCAAAATACGTATCGATACGAAGGTCTCGACTAACACGCCCCCATCCCTATGTAAGATGTTTTACCACAATAGGGGGTGACTGGGACAACACGTGTCATCCCAATACCTACCAGGATCACAGATATAGTGTCCTAAGCCACAGTCCACCCTGTCATCATCTTATGATAACAGAAAAGAACGTACCAAAATGGAATAAACCGTTCCAATTACAAAGTTAGCGGAAGCGAAATTAAATAAAATCATGTGAAATTATAGAGCATCGGTTCTCTAATGATAACACATATTACCTTATCAATGTTCGTAACCATTCAATCTCTCCTTATAAATAAACATACAGTTTATACATTACTGTGGAATAAGGATAGAAATTAATCAGTAAATAATTACCACAAGAGCACCAATCTTGGGTGTACACCGACATCTAAGTCACAGCCACCGGCTCCACTTGATTCGCATCCAACGGTGTTCATCAAGAGTAGTACCTCCTGCATATCAACTAAAAAGGGGTTGCGTAACGGAGTTAGCTACACTAGCTATTGAGAGAGCAAATGAGAGTGCACACACATCACACAATCATTATCAAGCAGAATGATGCATGCTAATGTTAGAATCATTTTTCACCTAACACAAATTCTACCAGTCAAGTGTATGCAATTGTGATAACTCGAAAAACACTGGGGGTCACTTATTCTATCATCCCAGTGAAACCTCAATTATCACAAGGGGAGCGACACCGGTAGAAGTCATAATGACCACATAGTGGCAGACCCCGATAGCCATCACTCCCCTTGTCCTGACCTCTCCCACCTCCACAGACCATTGGTGCTCAGACTATCCAACACATAAACCCCTGTTGGTAAGGGTCATAGCATAAGGGAACAAGCATCCTAGCCACATATATACTATATGCAAGTCTTATCGTCTCGAGAGTTATTCCGGGTGTATCAGTGTCCCATTCCATTATGTAGTTGGGTACCAGCATGGCACGGCATGTACAGATCAGGATGGCATATAACAGTTTTCATTATTAAATAAAGTGGGGTTCCGGTACCGGCACACCCGGCATCATAGCTCGATACAATGGTGAGAATATTATCATATTCATAACAATTCACATTTAAGATAAAAGATGAAATGTACACAATGCTTATATTTATATAATAGCATGCTTAAGATTGCATATTATAATATTCAAACCCAACAAAGTCACCCAGAACCCACTCACCTAACTCAGGTGTCACCCGGTGTAGTTGACATGAATCTCACCAATGCACCAGCTATCCATCGAGTTGGGTAACCTAAGAATGCAAAAGCAATCATTAAAGCATGTATAGAAGGGTCCCACACCAGGCCCCCAAGGTTAAACTCAAGTTTTAACCAAGACAACACGAGCGGACTCATGAGCGATTGCATCAGAGGTGAATTCGCCCCTGACTCCATTCAGGCCAAAAGGTAAAAATAGAGCGAGCTGACCCACGAATGAAACTTCTTAGTTGGATTTACTCGTGCATCTGTTCGACACTTGAGACACACTTAGAGCAACTAGCCCACAGGCGGAGGCAAACAGAGTGAATCTGTGGCTTCGTCTGCTCAGGCCATTTCATAAGGTTTGTACTGGGCGGACTGACGGGCGGTACCACGATTGGTGGATCCGATCGTTCGTCCGCTGACCGTCTCTTTCGAGATTTCAAAGGGCTTTTGTTTCAGCTTGAAGCTTGTAGTGCCCCAAGCTCTCAGGGACATGGAGGGGGTGTCTAAGCCTTCTTAGGGTCACTATAGCCTAGTCTCACCTCATGGATCCAAGATCCTATAAGGGATTGGTTTCACATTGGTCCAAGGGTTGGGTTTCAAGGTTCAAAACCAAAGGTCAATAACAATAGCTATAATGCAACTCATTAGGGTCTCAAGTGGGGTTTGATCAGCATTATTAGGGTTTCCAAATTAGGGTTGAGCTTCACCTTGAGTCCCAAATGGAAACCTAGGTTAGCCCAAGCTCAAGGAATTCTACCAAAATAGAAAGGTAAATGGAGAGAAGTACCAAGCTTGAAGTCTTACCTTGGTGAGATCCTTCAATGGAGAAGTAAAACCCAAGGCTAGGTGAGCCCCCTTGGCCTCTTCCCTTCCTTTCCATCTCTTCTCCTTCACCTTCTTCTTCCTTTCTCCTCCTCCTCTTTCTCTTGTCTTTTCTCCTCCATGGTTTGCTTGGGAGGGGGAGAGATAAGTGAATAAGAGGGGTTTTCTTATCTTTAAGGGGTTAAATGGGCCTTAGGCCATGTTTGGTTAGTGGCCCTTAGAATACATTCAATCCCTTAGGCCTTAAAATGGGTTTTAGTTAGGTCTTGGGGCATGTTTGGTCCAAGTCTTAGACCATTAGGTCCATTTAGTTAGTTGGGTCTTGTTTGGGTTGCACCCTAAGGCCATAGGACTCAATTGTCCTCTAAGGTCTGTTTGGTTTAGGTTAGGCTATATAAATCCTATTATTCTTTAAGTTAGGCCTTATGGGTCCACCTTCATGGCCCACTCAACCATCTAATGGTAAGGGTAGGGATCCACATGATCTAAGGGTCTAATTAGGGTGTCTGGGACACGGAGGTGTGGCTCCCATAGGAAAATAAACCAAAAAGGCAGATGACAGCACAGATGGATCCTCGATTGGATTCAGTTTGAGTGAGTCCATTCATGACTCCGGTGCTGCTATTAGGGCCCAAACTCCATGGAAAACTACGGGGCTTTGACCCACACTTCCAAGACTTCGAGAGGATTCTTATTATAATATCTTAAGTCTGAGGTTACAAGTGTTAGCCAGTGCCACTTAGGCATTGCCTTTGGTAAAGGTCTAAGCTACCTCGGGGTAAAGGGGTATATTTGGGGTGCGGGTGTAACATCCCCCCAACCTTATTAAAAATTTCATCCTCAAAATTTGAGGCAACCCGGTCTCAAGGGTGAGGGCTGTTGAATAGCAACATCTCAAGTCACCCACATCCTAGACTAAGTTAAGGGTCGGGCGAAGATGAGGCAGTGCCTATTTGGCACAACAGGTCAAGTTCTATACTTCTCGTCCTTATAGGGTCACATTATTATAGGGGTGTGGTTCACCATAACTCTGGCTCCAGTTGGTTTTTGAGCCGGTGGTCATAATATACCAGTAGGTCAGAGGGGTATCACTTGATCTGAAAAACCTAGGGAACTTTCTATTCCTGGTGGATTAGTTTAGTGTGCAAGGCACCACTCTGGCCTTTACTACTCTAGTCACAGTTGGGTTACAGGACTCAATCTGTCCAGTCCCCAACATAGGGATCACATTCTGAATGCTTTCACTTCTGGTTATCTCACTACCTCACCCAACTTTAGAACTATTTGGAATATTGATGGAATTTCTTATTTTTCACTCCCAGTACGGAGGGAATGCATTTGGTGATCCATTACCCCATTCATATCTATCGTCGGAGAAGGTCTTGTTACATCCTTCAGTTTCAATTTTCAAAACCTTTAAACCTATTACACAGTTATCCCACAAGTAAAAGTCCATCATAGTCCTCTTTCGAGAGCCACAACCTCCAATGGTTTTGGTCTAAGTCAATTCATTTTAGTAAGTTTTAATAATTAACTTAACCAGTCATTGCTAAATTCATTAACTTATTATTCCATGATCAACATGACCAAGGGTTGGGGGCTTAACTAAGTGATCATAGTAAAGCCAAGATAGGGTTATACTTGTAGTACCAGAGAATCACTCTAGTCATACATGTCTAAGGTCTTAAGGAATATATATATACACATATACCACACCAATACGTAGGCATAATTTCAAGAATTACATTCATATCCCTATGGACATGTCTGTCATTTAGGTCAATTCATAAGAACAAAAGTCCTCGGGTATGGTTTGCTAAGTCTTTTTGAAAGGTCAATTAACGGTGTAGGACTTCCTTTATGAGACTAAACAAGGTTTGGATGAACCAAGTAAAGTTCAAATAGAATCGTCACTAGCTTGAGGGGTTATAAATGACCTCCAACTACACATGGTCCTGATTGATCATCCGAGCTAAGTTATTCCAACCAGCCCAGTGTTTCCTTCCCTAGGCCTGGCTAAAACTTGGATCCTATGTACCCCTAGAAGGGTTTCTATTCTATATAGGTTTAGGTTTCCCTATTTGTAAATTCACCTAGAGGGGGGGTGAATAGGTGAAGGTAGTAGAATATACCAAATAATGTAGAGATAAAAATGTTATTTAAAAGAGACAATTAAATTGCAAAGATAACACAAGAGATTATAGTGGTTCGGCCAATACTTGCCTACGTCCACTCCTCTCACCTTAAAGAGAATTCCATTAAAAAGAATCTTGAGTATGAGCAAGAGAACTCGTACAAATCTTGATTAAGAGCAAGAGAACTCAATTAATCTTGATTGAGAGTAAGATGACTCAACTACTCTTGATTGAGAGCAAGATGACTCACACAACCAACTACTCTTGATTTCGAACAAGAGGACTCAACCAATCTTGATTCCGAGCAAGAGGACTCAAACTATCATTTAAAATAAATGGTACTAAAGATTAGAGTTACCTCAACTTTAGTAGTGTTTGTTACCTTTCAACTTGAAGCTTAATGCTAAGTGTGATGAAGGAGCTAGTGAGGGAATGTACTTGATCGAATGCTTGATGAAGAATACATACTTCAATGCTTTGGATGATCAAGTAGTAATGCTTTTTGATGCCTTTGATTAGCTTTTATTAATTGTGTTTAGCTTAATTAAGCTTACTTATTATAGGCAAAGGTTCTTAAAGCATCCAAGAATCATTGCTAATTTCGGATACAAATCTGTCCTGATCTGGTATGCCGTTTCCCAATTCGGTATGCCGGATCATGGAATATATCCGTCGACCAACGGCTAATTCATAATGGTCATAAGCCAATTCGGTATGCTAGATCATGATTCGGTATGCTGGATTGTGATTCGGTATGCTAGATCATGATTGGAGCATTTCGTTTGCTCTCTGTGAGCAAAACCACGAGAGATTGTGTTTTGAAGGAAAAATGGAATTCAGCATGCCGGATCTGGATTCGGTATGCCGAATCAGTTATTTTGCTGAACAAGTGTAAGTCCTTGGTTGGACTGACTTGGATCGATTCCATTGGACAAGTCCGGGCTAATTTCTTTGGTTTTAGTCCATGTGAAAAGAGTCTAAAACAACCTCCTAGGGTCACACTACATGTATGTATGCGTGAGTGTGTGCGATACATTGATTGTGACTTTAACACATGATTTAACAACGTAGTACAATTCTAAGTCTTCAATCTTCTTCAAGTCTTGAACTTCATTTCTTTACATGAATGTCTTCAAAGTGAGTTCCTCTAACTTGTTTTGATCTTTGTCTTTAAAACTTGTTCTTCATTCTTCATGATTCTTTGATGTCTTGAAAGATTGGACAAGGTTCAATTTGCTTTGAGCATCAATCTCTTGAATTGAGTGCTCCTCCTCACTTGGTGCTATGCTCTTATCTAAACATCTTAAACAAGAGTTAGTCCAATTCAATTTATTTGTTATCATCAAAACATAGATATCATCATGATAGATGATTGGAGTTTATGTATGAGGACTTTTCCTCAACACTATTCATAGGTTCCAGTTTACTCATCAACGGGGTCTAAGGATTTACATCCTCCAAGGTAACTCTCCTTCTTTCATGTAGGAGGGGAGTCACAGCATATACTAATGCCTGCCATTTCTTATTGGCTGGCCTAATCGGGTACGAGTCCTAGCCCCTTCCAATCCAAGGTATTGACTAGGCTTAAGTGGCCCCCACAATTGGGTCACACAACAAGGGTGTCCAATCTAGGGTATAAACACACAATCAACACATAGGGGTGTGGTTAGAAGGTCTCAAGAGTCTGGGGTCAAAATCCTAAAAGAAAATCGGGCGGACTCACGAGCGGTATTGACACTCTGGTTTCATTCATGGTTCCTTCGCAAAATAGGGAGAGTGGACTAACGAGGGGATGCGGAACGTGAACCCATTCGTTTGTCCATTCTCAGAAGGTCAAAAGGTCGAGGGAATTTGAATCGAAAGGATCTGCGGACGGACTTATAGATGTGGATCCGTTCATTGATCTGGTTAATTTTTAAAATGACAAATTTTTAAGTTTTTATGCGGGGTGGATTTGCCAGCGGAGTCACAATAGGTGGATTCGTTCGTTCGTCCGTTCGCAGAATTTAACAAAAACAGAGCCGTGAGTTTAAAACTCACTTTTGGCTCCAAAAAGGGGGGCATCACAACCGTAAGAGGAGAGGCTTTCCAAGGTTTTTCGTTTGGGCTTCCTAGCACTCCCTTGGGTGGATTTCTTGCAATCTCAAGCCTCAAATTCATCTCTCACACTCTCTAAGGTAAAAAATTTTTCTCTTTTCTCCTCATTGTAGGATTTTGCTTATGTCTTTTCATCTTCTCTTCCTTTCCTTCTTGGGTTTGATATGGTTATCCCATGCTTGTGATCATGTCTTGATTTTGTTTGCACTTTCATGGCCACGTACACCAAGTACATGCCAAAATCGATTTAGGCCAAGGTTTTTGGGTTTGAATCAAGCCCTATTGATCATTGACACTATAGGGGTGGCTTCTTTCTTGCTCATTGCATCCTTTGCTAATTTTATAGTCTTCACAAGCATTTTAGAGATTGTTTACTATGTTTAGTTAATTTACTTAGATTGGTTCTAGGCTTTGATTAGATAAACTCTTCAAGTTCATGCTTAATCCATTGTATGCATCTAAATTTCATAGATATTATTCCAATGTCTTATCCTCAAGTACACGCTCTCTTCATGTGATTGTTAGCAAATTCTTTGTATTTATTCCCCTTTCTCCCCAATGAATGGTTCTTGTCTCTTGTTGAGGTACCTCATCCAATTATTGGGTTGCTTGGCATTGGTTGGGATATAAGAAATCAAAAGCACACATTGTTTTCATCAACCTCATTTCTTCACATCCACACACTAGGGATTTTATATAAACTCCATTTGTGAATTAATCTTGTCTCTTTCCCTTTATTCCTAACACATCTCCAATGGTATCCATATTATACATTATATATATATATATTTAGATCTTCATTATCATGTATATCCTTTTCTTCAACCCATTCCCCTACCACTTAGACATTTTACTTCTCTAATTTTATTTGTCAATCATATGCCATTATTCCAATTTGGCTTACCTTTGCTATTTCCTTTGGTGGTGCCTTGCATGTAGGTAACTAGTCATGGCTCCCAAGAGAAAGAGGGACCTTGTCATTGTGCCTTCCATCCCTACTGCCTACAATGTGCATCGATTCACTTCAGAAAAGACCGAGGGGATTTTTCGAGAGCACCTTTTTAACAGAAAAATTCTTTTGGAGAGGGATGTGACAGTGGAGGAACTACTGGCATACAAGGTGGGTGCCAGGTTCGAGAGGTTGAAGTGAAGCAACATGTTGATTCAGCCTGAGCTTTATTACTCGACCTTGGTTAGGGAATTTTACTCTAACCTGTTACTGGTTAAGGGGGATGACGATGAGTTTAGGCTGACTTCCCTGGTGAAGGGAGATGTCATTAGCTTTACTACGGCGGAGTTCGGAATTCTCCTCGATGTTTCCTTAGAGGGAAAAAGGGTTTATTATCCTCCAGGCAGTCATCCAGACAAATGCCTGCATCCAGAGGAGAGTAGGAAGTTATTCCGGGTTCTGACAAATGAAAAATGCAAGGAGAATGAAGACCTCTCCAAATTTCCTCCTTCTCAGCGGGTTCTCACCTTCATCGCCAAGACCAATCTGGCTCCCTCTAAGGCACACATCACACATCCTCTTTTGATGTCTGCAGTCCTAGCTCATTCTCTATACACTGGCCAGGATATTTGCCTGCCTCATGTGGTCATACAGCACATGGCTCGTGCAGTACTGAATCTTGCCCGCAACCATACTCTGCCCTATGGTCGGCTGCTCACTAGGATTTTCTTATTCTTTGGGGTTGATCTGGACCACGAACCCAAGGAATCAAGCACTGAGGGGCCTATTGGGTTCAATGCACTGTTGGAGATGAACTTGTACTATAATTATGACAGTGCTGGAGAGCAGGTTAAGTATGGGGATGACAGAGGGATGATGAGGATAGTGATGATGACATCGAGTTCATGGGTTCTGGACCATTAGCAACAGGGTCCTCAGGTGCACTAGGGGGAGGACGTGACATCTTGATGGCTATCAGGAAGCTGAACTTGAGGGTGGTGGATGGCTTTGATGGAGTCAAAAAGCAACTCACTGCCTAAGCTTGGCGTCTTGAGGCCATAGAGCGAGGAGTAGACAACATCAATGCCTTCCTAGGTCGCGGTAGTGGCGATGATGCAGATGATTAGCCCAGCATTCTCCGGCAGTCCTAGAGTTATTTTGGATCAGTTCTTTGTTCAGTTTGCTTGTCTTTGGTTGGATAATTGCGGATGTTGAAACTATTTTCCTTTTCCTCTCCTTTAGCTTTTCTTTTCTCCTTTTCTTTCTTTTGATCAGCAGTTGGAAACTTTTGAAAAACTCTTAACTATGGCGGATGTTGAAACTATTTTCCTTTTCCTCTAGTTTAGCTTTTCTTTTCTCCTTTTCTTTCTTTTGATCAGCAGTTGGAAACTTTTGAAAAACTCTTAACTATGGTGGACTTGTAAAATTTTAAATCTTCAATGGACAGAGTTGATCTTTTAAGTTAGAACAGGTAAAATCTTGTGTATTGAGTTGGAAAGGGCACAGTCATGCCCAAACAGGAATTTGGAACAATATAATGGAAATATATAATTGGTTTTATTTATATATACTTATATCTGTTTATTTCCTTTTTATTTGGGTTATTATGGATCATTGTGGTTTATTTTATTTAGTTCATCATTTCTTATGAATTATCACATATAGCTATCCATATATTACCTATTTAAAACCCAACAAGCAATTATACCATTGTAACTCAACATCCTAGGGTTCCAGTACTAATTTTCATATTGCCTATTATCATCTAGGTTCTTGTTTTCATTCCAATCAGTCTTCTTCTAGGTCCACATACAACCATTTATGCTCTTGAGATTTTTAATTTAGAACCTCTTTGTGGAGAGTAAATCAAGAGGTTACACTGGACTGTGGTCAGTGCATTGCATCATTACTCTGATACAACTTTGTCACGCCCCCATCCTGATGTAAAATGTTTTGCCAAAATAGGAGGTGACTGGGACAACTCGTGTTATCCTAATACCTACCAGGATCACAGATACAGTGTCTTGAGTCATAGCCCACCCTGTCATCACCTTATAATAACAGAAAGGAACATACCAAAATGGAATAAACCATTCCAATTACAGAGTTAGCGGAAGCGAAATTAAATAAAGTCATGTGAAATTATAGAGCATCGGTTCTCTAATGATAACACATATTACCTTATCAATGTTCGTAATCATTCAATATCTCCTTAGAATTAAACATACAGTTTATACATGATTGTGGAATGAAGACAGAAATTAAATTGTAAATAATTGCCATAAGGGCACCAATCTTGGGTGTACACCGACATCTAAGTTATAGCCACCGGCTCCTTTGATTCGCATCCAAAGGTACTCATCAAGAGTAGTACCTCCTACATATCAACTAAAAATGGGTTGCACAACGGGATTAGCTACACTAGCTAGTGAGAGAGCAAAGGAAAATGCACACACATCACACAATCAATATCAAGCAGAATGATGCATGCTAATGTTAGATTCATTTTTCACCTAACACATAAATTCTATCGGTCAAATGCATGCTACTATGATAACTCGGGAGACACTGAGGGTCACTTATCCTATCACCCCAGTGAAATCTCAATTATCACGAGGGGACCTATACCAGTAGAAGCCATCATGACCACCCAGTGGCAGACCCCGATAGTCATCACTACCCCTGTCCTGGCCTCTCTCACCTCTACAGACCACAGACTATCCAACACATAAACCCCTATTGGCAAGGGTCATAGCATAAGGGAACAAGCATTCTGGCCATAGATATATTATATGCAAATCCTATCGTCCAGAGAGGTATTTCGGGTGCATCAACATCCCATTCCATCTAGTACCCGGGTACCAGTACGGCGCAACACATACAGATCAGGATGGCATATAATAGTTTCCATAATTAAATAAAATGGGGTTCCGATACCGGCATACCCGACACCATAGCCCGATACAATGGTGAGAATATTATCATATTTATAACACTTCACATTTGAGATAAAAGATACAATGCGTACAATGCTTATATTTATATAATAGCATGCTTAAGATTGCATATTATAATATTCAAATCTAATAGTCACCCAGAACCCACTCACTTAACTCGGGTGTCACCCGACATGGTTGACATGAATCTCACCGGTGCACCAGCTATCCATCAGGTTGGGAACCTAAGAATACAAAAGCAATCATTAAAGCATGTATAGAAGGATCCCACACTATGTCAAACCCTGCTCCTGACTGACCAGGGTTTTGATTGAAGGACAGGAACCCCTGGCATGGCATCCAAGCACTCTAGGGAGTATTACTCTAGTGATTGAAATTGATGAAGAAACCCTAGGGATGTCTTCCTACATACCTGTCAGAAGATGGATAGCTGATCCCTGTAATTGCACAGCTCATAGCATAATGTATTACCTGAATTCCATGTATTCTCTCTCCTCTCCATAACTGTGGGACCCACACCTAAAAATGTGTGTAATAGACCCAAAATGACATGTGGGTATAAGGCCCTAACCCTGGGT
The DNA here is from genome assembly GCF_018873765.1 of Telopea speciosissima. Classification (NCBI taxonomy): domain Eukaryota; kingdom Viridiplantae; phylum Streptophyta; class Magnoliopsida; order Proteales; family Proteaceae; genus Telopea; species Telopea speciosissima. The sequence goes on along the minus strand of NC_057924.1, from coordinate 33,333,906 downwards.
CAAACCCCTGTGCAAGCCCACAGAGTTACAACCTTGTTGTAATCTCTGGGTGATGCACTGGGCGATGCAGACATCACCTAGAGACATCGCCCCGAGTGGGAAACACTGATTATTTAATGATTTGATCTATGGGGACCACCCATATTAGACATGGGCACCCTCCATAGGTTGAGGGGAGTTTGAGGGACCACTTCATACCCTTGAATCACTGTGGACCCCACCTGAGTACCCAGAATGCCTGAAAATGCAGTCAAAAATGCATTTTAAAAACAGGCCTAAGCAGCCAAACAGACCCTAGTTATGGGCTGGGCTATAAATAGGGGGCCTTAGGCTCATTTTAGAACCCTTGGTCATTGTTCAAATCATGGGGGAAGGGAGAGGAAAGGAAGGAGAGAAAAGAGAAGGAGAAGAAGAAAAGAGAAGAGACGAGAAAAAGGAAGGAAGCAGCCTTGCCCTCCAAGGCCTTGGATTCGAGCAGCCCTACACTTATTCAGGTATAAACATTCCTGCTCATACCTGCTGCGTTGATGATTCACTACTGCCCTCTTTGTTTCTCTGTGTTTTGATGAGTATCTGGCTACTGGCAGCCTAGAACAGTTGGGGGCTACCATGTACCATCTCTGATCTACCATGCAAGGATGATGCATGGAAGATCTGACCATTTTATGATGATTTTTACATCTGTTTTTACATCTATAACCAAAACCAGAACTGTGCCTGGCTGAACTGCTATGTTACACTGAGAACTGGCTGTTTGTGGTCATGATTTCATGCCCTAACTGCATGGGACCTAGCCCTAGGTGGTAGTAGCCTTGGATCATTGTAATAAACATGAATCCAGCTTTGCATGCAGTCAAAACATTGTTTTGCAACTGAAGAAATCCTGGGTTACTATTTACTGGGCTATTTGGGTAGCTCCTGGCAGCCAAGTGGTGGGCCCAATTGAAAATCCATAAGGACCAGTGCAAAGTATGCCCTTGGGGGTCCAAGATGACCTAACATGCATGGGGATAAGATCTATGCACTGCCCATAGCTCAAAACCTTGGAATCTCAGCCTGATTGCGGTTTTGCAATCTCTGGGCGATGCATTGGGTGATGCAGACATCACCCAGAGACATTGCCCAGTGAATGAAACTTCACTGTTTTACTGATCTGACTTGGGGGACTTCACCCATAAGCCATGGAACTGTGTAGGAAGATGAAAAATGACCAAAATGCCCCTCCCCACATCTGTCCACAAGTGTGAATGCTTTGGGAACCCAAGTAGGCCCCGTAGGACTTGGAAACCCTGCCTGTGATGGCCCTGCAGCACTGTCAAGTTGGGGACAATACTGTGAAGCTGATATGACCTAGGGACATGTACCAACATGACAAATGACCATTCTGCCCTAGGCCACCATCTCTGGATGATACACTGGGACATAGGCCTAAGGCCCAGTGCAAGGCCCAAAGAATTCCAAGTGATGACCAACTGTACACTGAGTCAGCCCAGTGAGCATAGATCAACCCTAGGACATCCAAAACCAGTCTAAAATAATAAATGACATTTTTTATTTATATCTAGGATTTGATCTCGTGCTCGAGGCCTACAGCCAAACTACAGCCGAAACTAATTTTGCAACTGAGTTCTTAGAACCAGACTCAGGTGATTGAAATGTTATCGTATATGTATGTGTAACATTACTAATTATGCCGGCAATTAAATTCTTTAATTATAAATGCTGTGTTATTTGATTCAGTTCAATTTCTTAAATATTACACATGGTGTGACTGTTGATCAACACTGCTTGAATATACCATGATGAATGTGATTGTTAGACTAGATGCTGTAGTCGGCTTGGAAATGAGGCCGGTGGTAGCCCGTAGTATGGGATACGGTTGACACCGCCCGACTTATACGATGTCATATAGACATAGGGCTAGAGTTTCATCACCCATGCTATGCACCATTGCCAACAGGGGTTAAGGAGTTGGATGACTATGAGGACTACCGTAAAAGCTCAGACGTTTGTGCCGGGAAACCTCAGCACAGCTAGGATGCCTCAGGGCAAATTTATCGGGAATCCTCGGGCTACAAGGTTGGGAAGCATCGAAAGGTGAATTATTGCTATATGCCAAAGAAAGTTTATGCACCGGTAAGGTGGAATGATATTGAGTCGGTTACCTCACTAGTTCAATCCAGAGGGTCGGTCGGGCTGACCTGGGTAGGAAGATGCTGGAGCCGGCTAGTCTTCTCCGAAAACTTAATGGGTGTATTGTGGGAAAGGGTAACCAAGCCCACACCAGGGATACATGTATTGGGGATTGTAGTAGCACTCACCTGACTTAGTTGTATTGTTAGGTGGCTAATAACTAATCTGGACTTGCATATCATGTAGGATCATGTGGAATGTGGTTGCATGTGCATGCATGATGATATGTTTTGCTCACAAGCTCGGTGGGGCTCACACTCTGTTATATATGTTTTTCTCCTAGATGATTCTGCAGGTGGATGCCGCTATGGCATGGCGGCTCATTACGAGGAGGAGAGCCCTGGGTATTATGATGATATTGGTGTGGACCCCTACGACATGCGAGCATTGTCAATGGTTATTGATGAAGACCAATGAGGGGCGCTTCTGATGCTTTTTATCTTGGGGACTCCTTTTTGCTCTTGTTAGGAGTTTATCCCCGTTTCAGTTTCTGGTGTAGTCTTTTCTTTTCTTTTTGGGGCTGAGTTATCTCGCCCTGTAGATATATATGTTTTCTTTTTGCTTATGTATATGTCAGTCTTACTTTCAGATGTGGGTTGTACTGGGGGAATGTTTCAGAACTTATGTATATATATATCACTATCATTCCCGTATCGCTACGCTTTCTCTTTTGTTATTATAATTGTAGTTTATATGCAGCACTCTGATCTTACTTGTGGTAATGAGATGAATGTGGTACCGTGAATGTATTATCTACTTCTAGATCCGTGGGATTTGATAAATTGCCGTTATGCAATTCGGGTCACCTACCCAATCCTCCTAGGGGGTGGTTTGGGGTGTGACACTAGGCCCCCAAGGTTAAAATCATGTTTCAACCAAGACAGCACGAGTGGACTCATAGGCGGTTGCAGCAGAGGTGAATCCGTCCCTGACTCCGTTCAAGCCAAAAGGTAAAAACAGAGCGAGCGAACCTATGGACGAAACTTCTTAGTTAGATCCGGTCGTGCATTCGTTTGACACCTGAGACACACTTAAAAGGGAACGGATCAACGGGCGAATGCGATTCCTAGTTCTGCCCCTGCATCCGGTGGTTCCCTGAGATACACCAGAGAGCAACTGGCCCACGGGCGGAGGCAAACAGAGTGAATCCATGTCTTTGTTCGCTCAAGCCATTTCATAGGGTTTGTACTGGGCAAACTGACGGGCGGTACCACGATTGGTGGATCTATCGTTCATCCGCCAGCAGTCTCTTTTGAGATTTCAAAGGGCATTTGCTCCAGCTTGAAGCTTGGAGTGCCCTAAGCTCTCAGGGACATGGAGGGGGTGTCTAAGCCTTCCTAGGGTCACTAGAACCTAGGCTCACCTCATGGATCTAAGTTCCTACAAGGGATTGCTTTCACATTGGTCCAAGGGTTGGGTTTCAGCGTTCAAAACCAAAGGTTAATAACAATGGTTGCAATGTAGCTCATTAGGGTCTTAAGTGGGGTTTGATCAGCATTATTAAAGCTCCCAAATTAGGGTTGAGCTTCACCTTGAGTCCCAAATGGAACCCTAGGTTAGCCCAAGCTCAAGGAATTCTACCAAAATAGAAAGGGAAATGGAGAGAAGTACCAAGCCTAAAGTCTTACCTTGGTGAGATCCTCCAATGGAGAAGTAAAACCCAAGGTTAGGTGAGCCCCCTTGGCCTCCTCCCATCCTTTTGATCTCTTCTGCTTCACCTTCTTCTTCCTTTCTCCTCCTCCTCCTCTTTCTCTTGTCTCTTCTCCTCCACGGTTTTCTTGGGAGGGGGGAGAGATAAGTGAATAAGAGGGGTTTTCTTATCTTTAAGGGGTTAAATGGGCCTTAGGCCATGTTTGGTTAGTGGCCCTTAGAATAGGTTCAATCCCTTAGGCCTTAAAATGGGTTTTAGTTAGGTCTTAGGGCATGTTTGGTCCAAGTCTAAGACCATTAGGTCCATTTAGTTAGTTGGGTCTTGTTTGGGTTGCACCCTAAGTCCATCAGACTCAATTGTCCTCTAAGGTCTGTTTGGTTTAGGTTAGAGTATATAAACCCATCATTCTTTAAGTTAGGCCTTGTGGGCCCACCTTCATGGCCTACTCAACCATCTAATGGTAAGGGTAGGGATCCACATGGTCTAAGGGTCTAATTAGGGTGTCTGGGACATAGGGGTGTGGGTCCTGTAAGAAAATAAACCAAAAAGGCAGATGACAGCACGGGCGGATCCTCGAGCCGATTCAGTTCGAGTGAGTCCGTTCGTGACTTCGGTGCTGCTGTCAGAGCCGAAACTGAACATATGTCAAAATATGTATCGATTCGATGGTCTCGACCCTCAACATCTCATCCACACCTCTCATAAGAGGTAAGGACACTTTATAGAAAAGCCCTAATCCAAAAAAGTATTGAAATGGCCCCGAATAACTCCAAACGACCCTCCTGGTTTGATTTGGTCCAGAACTAAACATATGTCGAATTACGTATCAATTCGAAGGTCTCGACCCTCCAGATCTCGTCTACACATCTCATAAGAGATAAGGACACTTTTTAGAAACACCCAAACCCATAAAAGTTTAGAAATACCCCCATTAACCCCAAAAGACCCACTCGGTTTGGTTTGGACCGGAACTGAATAAATGTCAAAATACGTATCGATTCGAAGGTCTCGACCCTCAGCATCTCACCCACTTGTCTCATAAGAGATAAAGACACTTTATGGAAAAGCCCTAACCCAAAAAAGTACAGACTGCCCCCAAAAGTGCCCAAACAACCCACCCGGTCTGTTCAGATCAGAACTGAACATTTGTCGAAATACATATCGATACAAAGGTCTCGACCTTCAACATCTCATCCACAGGTCTCACAAGAGATAAGGACACTTTCTATAAAACCCGAAACCCAAAAAAGTTTAGAAATAATAACCCCAAATGATCACCCAGTCTGGTTCAAACCGAAACTAAACAGATGTCGAAATACATATCGATACGGAGGTCTCGATCCTCAACATCTCATCCGCACATCTCATAAGAGATAAGGACACTCTATAGAAAAGCCCTAACCCAAAATGGTAGAGAAATGCTCCTCAATAACTCCAAATGACCAACCCGGTCTGGTTCAGACCGAAATTGAACATATGTCAAAATACGTATCAATTTGATCCACACCTCTCATAAGAGGTAAGGACACTTTATAGAAAAGCCCTAACCCAAAAAAGTACAGAAATGCCCCCGATTAAATCTAAACGACCCTCCTGGTCAGATTCGGACCAGTACTAAACATATGTCGAATTACATTTCAATTCGAAGATCTCGACCCTCCACTTCTCATCCACATGTCTCATAAGAGATAAGGACACTTTTTAGAAAAAACCAACCCCAAAAAAGTTCTGAAATACCCCCCAATAACCCCAAACGATCCACTCAGTTTGGTTTGGATCGGAACTAAACATCTGTCGAAATACGTATCCATTCAATGGTCTCGACCCTCAACATCTCATCCACATGTCTCATAAGAGATAAAGACACTTTATAGAAAAGCCCTAACCCAAAAAAGTATAGAAATGCCCCCAAATAAGTCCAAACGACACTCCTGGTCAGATTCGGACCAGAACTGAACATATGTTGAATTACGTATCAATTCAAAGGTCTTGACCCTCCACATCTCATCGGCACGTCTCATAAGATATAATGACACTTTTTAGAAAAACCTAAACCCAAAAAAGTTTAGAAATTCCCCCAATAACCCCGAACGACCCACTCGATATGGTTTGGACTGGAACTGAACATATGTCAAAATACGTATCGATTTGAAAGTCTCAACATCTCATCCACATGTCTCATAAGAGATAGAAACACTTTATAGAAAAGCCCTAACCCAAAAAAGTACAGAAATGCCTCCCAAAGTTCCCAAACGACCCACCTACTCTAGTTCATATCGGAACTGAACATATGTCGAAATACGTATCGATACGAAGGTGTCAACCCTCAACATCTCATCCACAGGCCTCATATATCACACCCCAAACCACCCCTGGGAGGATTAGGTAGGTGACCCGAATTGCATAACGGGAATCCGCCAAATCCCATGGATCTAGAAGCAGTTATTACATTCACGGTCCCACATTCATCACTTTACCACAAGTAAGATCAAAGTGCAGCAGATAAACTACAAATATAATAACAAAAGAGAAAGCGTAGCGATATGGGAATGATGATAATATATACATACATATGTTTGTTCTGATACATCTCCCCATACACCCACAAACTAAAAAGTAAAGCTGACAAGAACAAGACCAAAGAAAATAGATACATATATAAATATACATGGTGAGATACCTCAACCCCAGAAAGAAAAGAGAACTAAAATTGCACCATAAGCAAGACGAGGATAAACTCCTAACAAAAACAAAAAGGAGTCCCAAGATAAAAAGCATCAAGTACACTCCCCACTAGCCTTCATCAATGACCATCGAGAATGCACGTAATATCGGCACGACCTCCGTCGGGGTCCACACCAATATCATCATAATAACTAGGGCTCTCCTCCTCGTAATGAGCCTCCATGCCACAGCGGCATCCACTTACTAAATCATCTAGAAGAAAAACATATATAATAAAGTGTGAGCCCCACCAAGCTCGTGAGCAAAACATATCATCATGCATGCTTATACAACCATAATCCACATGATCCTACATGATATGCAAGTCCAGATTATTCATTAGCCACCTAACAACACAACTAAATCAGGTTAGTGCTACTACAATCCCCAATACATGTATCCCTGGTGTGGGCTTGGTTATCCCTTCCCGCGATATATCCATTGAGTTGTTGGAGAGGACCAGCCTGCTCCAGCATCTCCCTACCCAGGTCAACCCGAGCGGCCCTCTGCATTAACTCTTGTGAGGTAACTGACTCAATATCAATTCACCAAACCGATGTGTAATCTTTATGTGTGGCTCTCAGCCAAAAATTCACCTTTCGGTGCTTCCCAAGCTTTTAGCCGGAGGCTTCCCGGTAAATCTGCCCTGGGGCATCCCAGCTGTTATGAGGCTTCCCGGCGTAAACGCCTCTAGGGTTTTACCATAGTCCTCACAGTTATCCAACACCTTAACCCCTGTTGGCAAGGGAACGTAGCACGGGTGATGAAACTCTAGCCCCATGTCTATATGGCATCGTATAAGTCGGGCAGTGTCAACTGTATCTCATACTACGGGCTACCACCGGCCTCATTTTCAAGCCGACTATGGCATCTAGTCTAACATTCACAATCATCAGGTAAGTATCACAGTGTTGATCAACAGACAATCAATGTGTAGTAATTTGAGTAATTGAACAGAATTTAAATAACACAGCATTATTAATTTAAGAATTTAATTGCCGGCATAGTAATGCAGTTACACATACATATATGATAATACTTCACTCAACTGAGTCTGGTTCTAAAAACTTAGTTGCAAATTCAGTTTCGGCTATAGTCTGGCTGTAGGCCTCGAGCGCGGGATCAAATCCTAGATACAAATAAAAAATTGTCATTTTAATAGTCCAACCTATATTTGAAGGTCCTAGGGGTGATCCAAGCTCACTGGGTTGACCCGGTGTACAGTTGATCTTCACTTGGAATTCTCTGGGCCTTGCATTGGGCCTTAGGCCTATGTCCCGATGCATCAACTAGAGTTGGTGGCCTAGGGGTAAAATGGTCATTTATTATATTGGTACATGGTCCTAAGTTATATTAGACATACAGTGTTATCCCTAACTTGACAGTGCTGCAGGACCAATCACAGGTTGGGTTTCCAAGTCCAGCGGGGCCCACTTGGGTTCCCAAGCATTTCCACATATGGACAGATGTGGGGATGGGCATTCTGGTCATTTTCCACCTCCCTACACTGTATCATGGCCAATGAGTGAAGTCCCCCAAGTCAGAGCATCAAAATAGCAGAGTTTCACACACTGGGCGATGTCTTTGGGTGATGTCTGCATCGCCCAGAGATTTCAAAAACGTGATCTGGCTGAGTTTCCAAGGTGGCTCGTCATGGGCAGTGGGCACATCATTCCCCCATGCATGTTAGGCCAACATGGACCCCCAAGGGTTATCTTTACACTGGTCCAAGTGGATTTTCAACTGGGCCCACCACTTGGTTGCCATAGGCTACCCAAACAGCCTAGTGAATAGTAACCCACGATTTCACCAGGTACCGGACTTGGTTTCAGCCACATGCAAGGTTGATTACAAGTTCATAACAATGATTTAAGTCTGCTGAGGGTTAGGTCCCATGCAGTCAGGACAAGGAATCAGGACTCCAAATAGCCTGTTCCCAGTGTAACAGAGCAGTGCAGCCATGCACATCCAGGTTTCGGTTCCAGATTTGAAAAACAAGTATGAAAATCATCTTTAAACACTCAGATCTTCTACGCATCATGTTTGCATGGCAGATCTAAGGTGGTACTTGGCAGTTCCCAGCTGTTCTGGGCTACCAGTGGCCAAAAATCCATCAAAACACATGAATCAAAGAGAGCAGCAGGTATGAGCATGTGTATTTATACCTGTACAAGTCTGAGAAGGAACAAAATCTGGGCCTTGAAGTGCAGGGCTGCTTCTCCTCTCCTTGCTTCTTCTTCTTCCTCTCTTTTCTCTCTTTTCCTTTCTCTCTCTTCTCCAACGAATTGAATAGTAGCCAAGGGTTGAAATGAACCCAAGGCACTGGTATTTATAGGCCCAGCTTTGACTAAGGCCTGTTTGGCTGCTAAGGCCCATTCCCAGAATGCATTTTTGACTGCATTCTCAGCCATTCTGGGCACTGTAGTGGGGTCCACAGTGATCCAGGGGTATGAGGTGGTCCCTCAGACTCCCCTCAACCTATAGAGGGTGCCCATATCCAATATGGGTGGTCCCCATAATTTAAATCCTTAAAATAATGCTCTTTTGCACTCTGGGCGATGTCTCTGGGTGATGTCTGCATCGCCCAGTGCATCGCCCAGAGATTTCAGCAAGGCTGAAACACTGTGGGCTTGCACAGGGGTTTGCCTCAGAGTCCGGGCCTTGTACCCACATGCCATTTTGGGTCTTTTGCACACATTTCCAGGAGTGGGACCCACAGTTATGAAGAGGAGAGAGAATACTTGGAGTCCAGGTAGTACATTATGCTATGAGCTGTGCAGTTGCAATGGTTAGCTGTCCATCTTCTGATAGGTATGTAGGAGGACTTGCACAGGGTTTCTTCATCAATTTCAATCATTGGAGTGATACTCCACAGTGTGCTTGGTTGCCATGTCTGGGGTTCCTGGCCTTCAACAAAAACTCCAGACAGTCAGGGGCAGGGTTTGACATTTCTCCCCACCTTACAAAAATTTTGTCCTCAAAATTTGCTTACCTTGAAATCAAAGAGTTGAGGATGCTTTTCCTTCATTGCTTCTTCACATTCCCATGAAGCTTCTTCTATAGGATTGTTTCCCCATCGAACTTTGACGAACGCGATCGTGCGGTTACGAAGATTGTGCTCTTTTCTGTCCAATATCTCCATAAGCTGTTCTTCGTAAGTCATATCCACGTCCAACTATTCAGGTTCAGTTAATAATACATGTACCGGGTTGTTGATGTACTTCCTTAGCATCGACACATGGAAAACATCGTGGATGCCCAACAAAGGTGGTGGTAATGCCAGTTGGTATGCTATGGGTCCCACCTTATTAAGAATTTCATAAGGACCGATGAATCTTGGACTCAGTTTGCCCTTCTTGTTGAAACGTAGCAATCCCTTTGTTGGAGACACTAGAAGGAACACTTTTTCCCCAACTTCAAACTCAATGTCTTTCCTTCGATTATCCGCATAACTTTTCTATCTTGATTGGGCTGCGTTGATTTTCTCTCTTATGACATCCACCTTGTCACAGGTTGCTTGTATCATCTTCGGCCCGAGATATTTTTGTTCACCAACTTTGTCCCAATATAACGGGGTACGACACTTCCGGCCATAAAGTGCTTCAAATGGTGCCATGCCAATGGTAGAGTGATGACTATTATTGTATGCAAATTCTACCAGAGATATGTGAGCATCCCAACTGTCATTCATTTCCAAAACACAGGCTCAGAGCATGTCCTCTACAGTCTGGATAGTTCTTTTTGGCTATCTGTCCATCTGTGGATGAAAAGCTGTACTAAGATTCAGTTGAGATCCCAATGCCTTTTGTAAACTCCTCCAAAACCTTGAGGTAAATCGAGGATCTCTGTCAGACACAATACTGACAGGCACGCCGTGTAAGTAGACTATATTCTCTATATATAGTTGGGCAAGTTTGTCCATTGAATAACTTATCTTGATTGGTACAAAGTGAGCTACCTTTGTCTGTCCATCTATAATCACCCAAATCGCATTCATGCCCTTCCTGGTGTTGGGCAGATTTATCACAAAATCCATAGTGATCCTTTCCCACTTCCATTCAGGTATAGGGAGTGGCTGCAATAACCCATATGGTCGGTGTCTCTCTGTTGACAAGTGAGGCACTTGGACACGTATATTGTTATGGTCTCTTTCATCCCCATCCACCAGTAATACTTCTTCAAGTACTTGTACATCTTAGTGCTTCCGGGGTGAATTGTATAGGGTGAGTTGTGCGCCTCTTTAAGGATTCGGTCTTGGACATCAAAATCATCAGGCACGCACAACCTGTCTCGAAACTTCAATGCGCCATCTTGAGCCAATAAAAAATCTGGGTCCTTATGGACTCCTTGTTGTACTTCCCAAATAATCTTGGCCAGCTCGGGGTCCAATGGTTACTTCGTAATTACCTCCTCTCGTATTGATGGCTGTAGATCCATAGTTGCTAATTGTATAGCCATTCCTTCGATCCCGAGTTCTAGATCAAGCTTCCGAGCTTCTTCATATAGCTGTTTGCTTACAGCCAAGGAAGCAAGAGATGCAGTTTGAGATTTTCTACTTAACGCATCCGCCACAACGTTGGCCTTACCGGGGTGGTACTGGATTTCATAGTCATAATACTTCACCAGTTCTAACCACCACCTCTGTCTCCTATTCAGCTCCTTCTGGGTGAAGAAGTACTTCAGGCTTTTGTGATCGCTGAAGATTTCACTCTTTTCACTATATAGGTAATGCTGCCATATCTTTAATGCGAAGACTATCGCTGCCAACTCTAAGTCATGAGTGGGGAGTTCTTTTCGTGTCCCTTCAATTGTCTAGAGGCGTAGGCGACCACTTTACCTTTTTGCATTAGGATGCCACCCAATCCTGTCCTAGATACGCCAGTATATACTACCATTCCTCTGGTACCATCCAGAATGGTCAAGACTGGAGCTCTTACCAATCGGTTTCTTAATTCCTAAAAACTTTTCTCGCATGCTTCATTCTATTCAAATTTGGCGCCCTTCTTTGTAAGTTTTGTCATGGGTGCCGAGATACGCGAGAAATTTTCAATAAATCGACGGTAATACCCAGCCAAACCTAAGAAACGTCGGATCTCAGTGGCACTCTTCGGAGTCTCCCACTCGAGAACCGCTTTCACCTTGCCTGAGTCCACTTTAATGCCATCCTTGGTGACGATGTGTCCTAGGAATCCAATCTGGTGAAGCCAAAATTCACATTTACTGAACTTGGCGTAAAGTTGGTGTTCCCACAACTGCTGCAACACAAAGGTAAGGTGTCGAGCGTGTTCTTCTTTACTCTTGGAGTACACCAGAATGTCATCAATAAACACAATGATGAACTTATCCAATACGTCATGGAATACTCTATTCATCATATCCATGAATGCTGCCGGGGCGTTGGTTAACCCTAATGATAAGACCAGGAATTCATAATGTCTGTATCGAGTTCTAAACGCCGTCTTGTGAATATCACCACTCTTGATCTTTAGTTGATGGTATCCCGACCTAAGATCAATTTTAGAGAAAACTCTTGCTCCTTGCAGCTGGTCAAATAGGTCATCAATGCATGGCAACGGGTATTGATTCTTGATGGTCAGCTTATTCAGCTCGCGGTAGTTGATACACAGCCGCATACTACCATCCTTCTTCTTAACGAACAGCACAGATGCTCCCCAGGGTGATACGCTGGGTCGTATAAATCCCTTCTTCAACAAGTCTTGAAGTTGGACTTGCAACTCCTTCAATTCAATAGGTGCCATTCGATATGGTGCCTTGGATACTGGTACTGCACCAGGAATTAAGTCAATCGCGAACTCTATGTAACGGTCAGGTGGTAGCTGGGTTAAGTCTTCTGGAAAAACATCAGAAAATTCTCTGACGACATCAAGTTCCTCCAAGGGTTTTACCTTCGCCTCGGTATCTATTACCGTGGCCAGAAAACCTTGGCATCCTTCATCTAGCAACTTCCGAGCTTGAAGGGCAGATAAGGTTATCCTTCTGGGTTTCCTTTCCGGCTCACTTTGATAGGTGAGAACTGACCCATCCTCCAACTTAAACACTATCTTCTTCTCCGCATACATGACGTTTGCACTGTAGGCAGACAATCAATCCATGCCTAGTATCACATCAAAGTCCATCATATCAAACTTTATCAACAGTGCGATTAGACTCCTCCCACAAATCTCAATCTGATAGGGGTTGTATACCTCTTTCAAACTCACGACACTACCCGTCGGTGTGCCAACTACTAACTCTTGCCCGATGTCTCTTGGTTGATCTTTCATCCTACTCGTAAAAGTGGTGGAAACGAAAGAGTGGGATGCGCCCGAGTCGAATAATACTCGTGCAGGTATGGTTGAGACACTCAGGGTACCTAGGGTTTGTACATAGTTTAGGTTACATGAAGTAAACCAGTTATTCCCTATAATTTAGTAGTGTTCAGCAACTTACTTGTCAATACATCGGGGTTTGTCTCGGCTTCCTCATTTGTCATTGTGAACACCTTTCCTCGAGTCCGATTGTCCCGTGGCTGAAAAGGTCTAGCGTAGGGCTGATTTGTTGAGTTGTTGCCATACCCATGCGATCTACACTCCTTAACCATGTGCCCTTCCTTATTGCACATATAGCACTCATAGGGTGGAACAGCACGTGTCGAGGCCTGGCTCACTTAACTTGTAGTTAGTCGGGCTGGCGAAGCTGCTGTTGTTACTTGACTCATGACTAGTTGAGCAAGTCGATTGAAAGTTGGGAGAAAAGGATTCTGACCCACGTTCGGCCTACGATACGGAGTCGGATTAGGGCTTGAACTTATTCCTCGATAAGTTTTATTCGGCCACCCAAAAGTTTGAAAATTATTTGGCCTTTTGTTCAACCCAGGTGACGTCGTAGCCTTCTCTTTCTCTTTCTCTTTAAATCTATCTTCCATTATCTTCGCCTTGTCGACCATCTGAGCATAGTCCCGGATGTCCATGATTGACAATACTGATCCAATCTCAGTTTTGAGTCCTTTCTCAAATTTCTTGGCCTTACTAACTTCCCCTCTTAGGTGTTCTGGAGCGAAATGGAATAGGTCTTCAAACCTCTGTTGGTAATGCAACACTGACTTGGTCCCTTGCACCAGTGCGGTGAACTCAGCTTGTTTCCTGTCTTTGAAACTCTCCGGGAAGTAGTTCTTGAAGAAAACTTCTTTAAATTGCTCCCATGTGGGATTCGGGTGAGTGGCTTCCAAATTGGGCTTAATAGCCTTCCACCAAGCTTCAGCCTCATTCTGTAACTGATAACCCTCACATATCAGCTTCTGTGCATCCGTGTACTCGAGCACTTCAAATGCCTTCTCTAGGGCACTAATCCACCGTTCCGATTGCATTGCCTCATAAGTTATCTTGGAAAACGTGGGCGGTTGGAGTTTCTTAAACCTCTCCATAACCTTAGCGGTAGAGTTTTCCGGTAAGTGTTGAGGCACAGGTGGTGGGAAAAGTACGGGCCAGTTGGGTGGTGGAGGTGGTGCTGGACGCTCATGCATCATGGTTGCAAACTGCGTAGACATCTGACCAAGCAATTCTTGTTGTTGTTGCATGGTCCGCATCATAGTGGTCATGAATGCAGTTACATTGCCGGCTACCACATTTGGCTGAGGTACTGTAGCTAGGGGTGTCAACCGGTCGGGCTCGGTCGGTCAGGCCTGACCTCACCAATTTTATAAGCTGCATTGTGTCGGACGATTTAGGCATTCGGGCTTGCCTCGGGCAGGCATGGTACGGTTTCATTTCAGTCGGTTGGTGTTCGATCTTTAATCCGGGCAGCCTTATTGGGGCTAAACGGGCCTAAACCGGTTCTAAAACGGGCTAATAAGTCGTTTAACTCTAAATGGTCTCTAAACGGTGTGGGCTTACTAATTGATATCTAACGAAGTAAGATCTAAAAACTAAAACTAAGCCTCATCTCACCTACGTTAAGTGTATCTAACCAATAAATATCAATGACCAACAAAGAAACAAACAAAAAAAAATAAATTTGGAGGGAAGGGAAGGGAAAGTTTATAAGTTAAAGGGTCGATTGGGTCGGGCTATAACAGGGCGGTCTAGGTCAGGCCTGGAATCGGTCGGTCCGGTCGGGCGCCCGACGGGCTAGGAACCCACATTGGGACCGCCCGATTACTAAACGTGTTTGACTTAAGCTCGGTATGCTTAGTAATCGGGCCAGGCCGGGCCGAGCTTTAACCTGGCGGGCTCGATCGGGTTTGGCGGGCCGGGCCTGGAATTGACACCCTTAGCTGCAGCAATGGCTTGTGCAGCCGCTGGTGCCTCTGAAGAAGCCGCCAATGCTTCAGAATTTTGAGCCTCAGTCCCATTTGGCAATTCAACCTCTGGTATAACACGAGGTTGTTTTCCTGTACGACCACCTCGTGAACTTCTCCTTCGGTTGACCATTGCTGCTTCTCTGAAAAGTGGAGCAGGTTCAATATTCCAATATTGTTTATCGAGTTCAACAATTAATTCCTAGTTAGTGCATTTACATACCTAGTCCATAGTTCCAGTGAATTTCATAAGTCGCACCAATGAGGTATAGTGTTAGATATGTCTTTATTATGAGGTGTTTCTTTCATTTTTGTGTTTTGTTCTTGTACATTTTTTTTTGATAAGCTATGCATGACACTATATGAGATGCTTTGTATTTTTAAGTAAAAATCTTTTAGTTACTTACCTGACCTAGCAGGCAAGCAATTCCAGTTTCCTCCCGGTCACAAATTCCATCGCAAGTAGGTACTCTATGTCAGCTCTAACTTCTTCGGCTAAGGATAGATAGAAATCTCGTTCCCCTGGTCCACTAATAGCAGTAAGGGCCAAATAAAAGTCCAACCGGTTCTCGGCTCGGGGTAGTACTAGACGTATTCGTCTCAGTCTCTCTCGTAGCTGTCTAATATATATCATGATGCTAGGGTCTCCAGTCTTGGCTGAGGTAGTAGGTCCTGTCATAAAGAGGTTCTAAGCATCAGGTTATACTTAATTAAAAGAATTAAGTACATGTCTACTGGAATTTAAGAGACTATAAACAATAAAAATATAATTGGGTTAGCTCGAGGTACCTTAGCGTCGAAAGAGCTCAGGTTGACTAGACAACCTATTAGGTCCTAATCTTAGCTGACCTAGGCTGTGGGTATGGTAAGATCTACGCTCACTGCACGTCGTAAATACATATTACAACATACCTATGTATCTATGTTCGGTTTTGCATTGCATCACACCACTCAGTTCATACAAACACAGTATTAGGCACATATTATTAATTATTTACACACACACTATTTCTTATAGGTGTACCTATATTTATCTATCATTAGATAAAAATAAATAAAATAATAAAAATAAAAAAAAAGAGAAATTTCAAATTCCCATGTGTTTTACACCAAAAATTCCTGAGTAGTGTTTATATTCCATCCAAATTGTATCCATCTAATTATTTAATTTAATTATTATATATATTTTTTACACATTATGGTTATTTTATAAAATTTCATATTTTCATGTTTATTGAGGTTATTTGAGTCAAATTTGAGGTTTCCATAAGTTGTTACACAAAAACAGTAGCAAAATAAACTTTGGGCGATGTCTCTGGGCGTTAGATGCATCGCCCAGTGCTATCGCCCAGAGAATCGGGGCTCAGATATAACAGTCCTAGAGGGGCCCATTTCATTTCATTCCTTTCCTAAACTCCTCTAAACACCTAGGGCAGCTCTTTGGAGGGTAGTGTGACCTTTTCCACACCAAATCCTCACATTTCTTTGGGTCTTTCACGAATCCACGCAAGCTTTGGTAAGATTCTTTAGTTCTTTTTCTACATTAGGTATTTTCTTGGTTTCTCCTTGTTCTAGCTAGGGTTTTATAAATTTTCCCTTAGCCCTAACCATTCTTTTTCCTCTCTTTGCAGCCTAATGCCTACAAGTCATCGCACGGCTAGGAAATCCTTAGCCCACAAGAGGCTACGATCCGAGAGTGAACATTCTTCTTCCTCTAACGTGCCACCTCCTTCACCTAGGGACGATTCTTCATCGAAGGAGCCCGAGTTTGACAGATTTCTCTTCTCTAGGTATGAACATTTCAAGGATTGGGACAAGTTTAGGTCCCTAAAGATAGTGAATGGTCGGGTGGTATAGGTGAACGACTTCCATCAGTACAGTCTATTTTCTAGGTTCAACACTTTGGGTTGGGCCTCTATGTTGACACCTACAGAACCTTGTTATCCCAACTTGGTTCGATATTTCTATTGTAATTTGGTGCCATCTGGGGCACAAGAGTTTGGACTAGCGAGCAGAGTGAAGGGAGTGGATATTAGGTTGACCACTGCCTCTCTAGCAGGGATCCTGGGGTTGCCCAACACTGGGGAGAGGTGCTATTACAAACCCCGGGTTGATATTTCTGAGATGTTTTCTTTGGAGACCAGGAGAAGGGTCTTCAAGGCATTGATTGGGTCAGACAGCACACCGAAGTCAGAGGCTTCCTACAAGCCTAATGCTCGCATCATCAGTAGGTGTGTGACCTACAACATCTACCCCAAGGGCGGAAACAGGGGTAGCATTTCTATACTGAGGGCTTATATTACTTACTGCCTATTGGGAGCAGGCAGAGCAGGTCCAGTGATAAACCTCCCATACTTACTGCTTCAGGTCATGCTATATCACACACAGAACCCCTCTGATGGGAACCTTCCATATGGGAAGTTCCTTACTTTAGTCTTCCAACACTTTGAGGTTCCTTTGGAGGGCAAGTACATGGAGAGAGATAGGTCTAGGCCCATCAACAAGACCTCAATTTCGAAGATGAACGTGCCAGGGGGTGATCCACAGGAGGAGGAGCAGATGGAGATGCCAGGAGATGAGCAGCAGGGAGATGAGGAGCTGGGAGAGATGCAGGGTGATGATGAGCATGATGAGGAACATAGAGAGGAGGGTGACATCCAGGGTGATGAGCAGGGTGACTTCGAGGGCATTGGCACACAGTTCATAGATTTGTCTGCTCATGAGGCAACAGGGACCACTAGCTCGCACGTGCCAGAGCCATCTGAGTGGGCACAGATGATGTCACAGTTCCAGGGTCTCAGTACTCAGCTCACAGACATATTGACTAGGATGGATCAGGGCTTTTCATCCTTGGAGAGCAGAGTGGTGTCTGTAGAGCAACGCTTGGACTTTTGGGACAGGTTCTACTGTGTTGACTCTCTCCAGTCACATCCTCCATCGAGCAACTTGCCTCCGCCGGAGTAGTTCTTCCAGCCAGCACTTGACTTTCCTGTTACGTGGTCCAGACTTATCACCTCCTTTTTTTTTTTTTTAAAACTTATGTACTTTTGTTTTTTTTTTTTTTTTTTTTGTTTGAGATGCATGTAGTTTTTTTTTTTGTCAGCTTATGTAAATATTTAAAAGTAGTACTTTCAGTCAAAGCTTATGTAGTGGTTCGGCCACAGTTGCCTTTATGTTAATGGAATTATACATCTTTTGCTTATTTACATCTACCTCCCCTGTAGCTTTTAATTATTGCATGTTTTAATGTTGGTAGCTTATTAGACCTAATCTGCATCCCATGAATGTAAGAAGAGCCTCACGCTCTGATACCAAGCTCTGTCACACCCCAAACCACTCCCTGGGAGGATTAGTTAGGTGACCCAAATTGCATAACGGCAATCTGCCAAATCCCATGGATCTAGAAGCAGTTATTACATTCACGGTCCCACATTCATCACTTTACCACAAGTAAGATCAGAGTGCTGCAGATAAACTACAAATATAATAACAAAAGAGAAAGCGTAGCGATATGGGAATGATGATAATATATATATATATATATATATATATATATATATATATATATATATATATATATATATATACATATGTTTGTTCTGATACATCTCCCCATACACCCACAAACTAAAAAGTAAAGCTGACAAGAACAAGACCAAAGAAAATACATACATATATTTATACAGGATAAGATACCTGTTTGAGTTAAAATAATACCGCAAGCGTACGGGTCAATCGTAGCTACGGGTCGAACACGAGGAGATATACGCCACTCTATTTAATTAACTTAAAAGTAATGCAAAGTGAACCAAATTAAAGTGTTAAATTAAACTAATTAAACTAATGAAAATTAATGCATCCTAACTCATAAGCATCTAACAAAATTAAGGGATTAAGTTGGCGTCCTAACACATGAGCATCTAACCTATCAAACTAACGTAAATTAGAAAGAATAACAAAAACGCAACCACAGTTCATAATCACATAAAAATAAATAAGGGAATAAAAGTGCATCCACATACCACAACCATATAAAAAAAATAAAAGAAATAGAGGGAGAAGAAGAAGAAGATAGAGAGAGATAGAGGAGAGGGAGAATGAGATTGAGAGTTTAGATAGTAAAACCTAGATGTGCTTGCATGAATGTAATTGAAAAGCTTGAATACTTGCATAAACTTACCATGGCCTCCTCTTCTAAATCTTCAAGTCTTGTCATCAACTTAAGAACTTAGACTAGAAGGCTTAAAACCTAAACTAGAATTAAGAAATTACAACCCAATTGAAGACTTAAATTGAAATTAAAGCATAAACTAAACCTATTACAACCATTAAATAAAAATCAAAAAGCAAACTAGAACTTATAAAAGCCAAAAATCACAACTTAGAAGGAGAAGAAGAAAAGAAATTTTACTAAGTGAATGAACTAAAAATTACACTAAAAACTGAATTAAAATTGAACTAGAAACTAACTAAAAACTGAACTAAAAAACTACTAACTCCTTACAACCCAGAGGGTAAGGGGTATTTATAAGAGGAAGAGAGGAGAAGAGAGAAGAGGGAAGTGTAGGAGAAATATTCCCTAAGAAAAGAGAATATTCTCTTCTCCTTCCTCTTTTACAATCCCTTGAATCCTAAGAAAAAAGAAAAAAATAGAAAGAAGAAGAAGAGAAGATTGTTTACATAGACCTTCTATTTCTAGAAAAGTAAACTTCCAATTCTAACAAGTGCTTCCTTTTCTTTATAGATATCTTCTCCAAGCAATAAAATCAAAGCATCTTTGATTTTTCAACTTTCCATAGGTGAGAGAATATCTTTCAAAATAAATCTATCCCAAGTAGAATTCCAGAAGTGCCCTTGAGAAGTTGGAGGAGAGAGAGAGTAAGAGTGATGACTAGGATTCCTTCAAGAATAAATAAAATACCCATTCTGTCCTTCAGAAAACGTGGACCATGGGGTGGTTATATAGGCCTCACCATTGTGTTCCTTACGAAAAATCACCCAAAATAGACCCAAATTTCGTCCAATTTGGAGTTCGGGAGCCCAAGATATCTCAAGTTGAAGTTGGACTGTCCAGAGCCCTCCAAATAGAATCTTTCGGGTACAGGAAATATAACTTCTGATTATTGCGTTAAGGCCCCTAAACTCCGAACTTTCGCTTCACTTTGTCTCCGGTCGACTATCAATAATTGCAAATAAACCCCTATAGACCATTTTCGCGCTTCGTTACGGAAACGGCCGTAACTTCTTCGTTTCAACTCAGAATCAAGTACCGTTTGAACCGTTACGAAGCTGACTCGATGGGCTACACATCCAAGCCATTAACACCTTTAAACAGCTTAAAAACATTTCTTTAGCATCATCTCTTCCATTTTCTCAAGAATTCACCTAAAACCTGAAAAGCATAAGAAAGCACCGAGTAACTCTGTCCAATGTGGTAAAAATGTATGCTTTATGTCCTAAGATTTCACACATAAATGTGCTCATCAATACCTCAACCCCAGAAAGAAAAGAAAACTAAAACTACAACACAAGCAAGACGGGGATAAACTCCTAACAAAAACAAAAAGGAGTCCCAAGATAAAAAGCATCAAGTACACTCCTCACTGGCCTTCATCAATGACCACCGAGAATGCATACATCATCGACACGACCTCCTTCGGGGTCCACACCAATATCATCATAATAACTAGGGCTCTCCTCCTCGTAATGAGCCTCCATGCCACAGCGGCATCCACCTGCAGAATCATCTAGAAGAAAAATATATATAATAGATTGTGAGCCCCACCAAGCTCGTGAGCAAAACATATCATCATGGATGCATATGCAACCACAATCCACATGATCCTACATGATATGCAAGTCTAGATTATTCATTAGCCACGTAACAACACAACTAAGTCAGGTTAGTGCTACTACAATCCCCAATACATGTATCCCTGGTGTGGGCTTGGTTACCCCTTCCCGCGATACACCCATTGAGTTGTTGGAGAGAACCAGCTGGCTCCAGCATCTCCCTACCCAGGTCAGCTTGACCGGCCCTCTGGATTAACTCCTGTGAGGTAACCGACTCAATATCAATTCACTAAACCGGTGCATAATCTTTATGTGTGGCACTCATCCAAAAATTCACCTTTCGATGCTTCCCAAGCTTTTAGCCCGAGGCTTCCTAGTAAATCTGCCCTGGGGCATCCCAGCTGTGCTGAGGCTTCTCGGCGTAAACGCCTTTAGGGTTTTATGATAGCCCTCACAGTTATCCAACACCTTAACCCCTGTTGGCAAGGGTGCATAGCACGGGTGATGAAACTCTAGCCCCATCTCTATATGGCATCGTATGAGTCGGGCGTTGTCAACCATATCCCATACTACGGGCCGCCACCGGCCTCATTTCCAAGCCGATTATGACATCTAGTCTAACATTCACAATCATCAGGTAAGTATCACAGTGTTGATCAACAGACAATCAATGTGTAGTAATTTGAGTAATTGAACAGAATTTAAATAACACAGCATTATTAATTTAAGAATTTAATTACTGGGATAGTAATACAGTTACACATACATACATGGTAATACTTCACTCACCTGGGTCTGGTTCTAACAACTCAGTTGCAAATTCAGTTTCGACTGTAGTCTGGCTCTAGGCCTCGAGCACGGGATCAAATCCTAGATATAAATAAAAAATTATCATTTTAATATTCCAACCTGTTTTTGAAGGTCCTAGGGGTGATCTAAGCTCACTGGGTTGACCCGGTGTACAATTGATCTTCACTTGGAATTCTCTGGGCCTTGCACTAGGCCTTAGGCCTATGTCCTGGTGCATCATCCAGAGTTGGTGGCCTAGGGGTAAAATGGTCATTTACTATATTGGTAAATGGTCCTGAGTTATATTAGACTTACATTGTTGTCCCCAACTTGACAGTGCTGCAGGACCAATCACAGGTAGGGTTTTCAAGTCCTACGGGGCCCACTTGGGTTCCCAAGCATTTCCACATATGGACAGATGTGGGGAGGGGCATTCTGGTCATTCTCCACCTCCCTACATTGTATCATGGCCAATGGGTGAAGTCCCCCATGTCAGAGCATAAAACCAACAGAGTTTCACACACTGGGCGATGTCTCTGGGTGATGTCTGCATCGCCCAGTGCATCGCTCAGAGATTTCAAAAACGTGATCTGGCTAAGTTTCCAAGGTGGCTGGCCATGGGCAGTGGGCACATCATTCCCCCATGCATGTTAGGTCAACATGGACCCCCCAGGGGTGATCTTTACACTGGTCCAAGTGGATTTTCAACTAGGCCCACCACTTAGTTGCTAGAGGCTGCCCAGACAGCCCAATAAATAGTAACCAATGATTTCACCAAGTACCAGACTTGATTTCAGCCACATGCAAGGTTGATTATAGGTTCATAACAAAGATTTAAGTCTGCTACCACATGGGGTTAGGTCCCATGCAGTCAGGACAAGGAATCAGGACTCCAAACAGCCTGTTCCCAGTGTAACAGAGCAGTACAGCCATGCACAACCAAGTGTCGGTTCTAGATTTGTAAAACAAGTATGAAAATCATCTTTAAACACTCAGATCTTCCATGCATCATGTTTGCATGGCAAATCTGAGGTGGTACTTGGCAGTTCCCAGCTGTTTTGGGCTGCCAGTGGTCAGAAATCCATCAAAACACATGAATCAAAGAGAGCAGCAGGTATGAGCATATGTATTTATACCTGCATATGTCTGAGAAGGCATGAAATCTGGGCCTTGAAGTGCAGGGCTGCTTCTCCTCTCCTTCCTTCTTCTTCTTCCTCTCTTTTCTCTCTTTTCCTTTCTCTCTCTTCTCCAACGAATTGAACAATAGCCAAGGGTTGAAATGAACCCAAGGCACTAGTATTTATAGGCCCAGCCTTGACTAAGGCCTGTTTGGCTGCTAAGGCCCATTTCCAAAATGCATTTTTGACTGCATTCTCAGCCATTCTAGGTACTCTGATGGGGTCCACAATGATCCAGGGGTATGAGGTGGTCCCTCAGACTCCCCTCAACCTATGGAGGGTGCCCATGTATAATATGGGTGGTCCCCACAATTTAAATCCTTAAAATAATGCTGTTTTGCACTCTGGGCGATGTCTCTGGGTGATGTCTGCATCGCCCAGTGCATCGCCTAGAGATTTTAGCAAGGCTGAAACTTTGTGGGCTTACACAGGGGTTTGACCCAGAGTCAGGGCCTTGTACCCACAGGCCATTTTGGGTCTTTTGCACACATTTCTAGGAGTGGGACCCACAGTTATGAAGAGGAGAGAGAATACCTGGAGTCCATGCAGTACATTCTGCTATGAGCTGTGCAGTTGCAAGGGTCAGCTGTCCATGTTCTGACAGGTACGTAGGAGTACCTGCACAGGGTTTCTTCATCAATTTCAATCACTGGAGTGATACTCCACAGTGTGCTTGGTTACCATGTCTAGGGTTCCTGTCCTTCAACCAAAATTCCAGACAGTCTGGGGCAGGGTTTGACATCATAAGAGATAAGGACACTTTTTAGAAAATCCCAAACCCAAAAAAGTTCAGAAATAATAACCCCACACAACCACCCGGTCTGGTTCAAATCGAAACTGAACATGTGTCAACACATGTATCGATACAGAGGTCTCGACCGTCAACATCTCATCCACACATCTCATAAGAGATAAGGACACTCTATCGAAAAGCCTTAACCCAAAAAGGTACAAAAATTCCCCCCAATAACCCCAAACGACTCACCCGGTCTGGTTTAGACCAAAACTGAACATATGCCAAAATACGTATCGATTCGATGGTCTCGACCCTCAACATCTCATCCACACCTCTCAGAAGAGGTAAGGACACTTTATAGAAAAGCCCTAACCCAAAAAAGTATAGAAATGCCCCCGAATAAGTCCAAACAACCCTCCTGGTTTCATTCAGACCAGAACTGAACATATATCGAATTACGTATCAATTCGTAGGTCTCGATCCTCTAGATCTCATCCACAAGTCTTATAAGAGAGAAGGACACTTTTTAGAAACACCTAAACCCAAAAAAATTCAGAAATACCCCCCTAATAACCCCAAACGACCCACTCGGTTTGGTTTGGACCAAAACTGAACATATGTCGAAATACATATTGATTTGAAGGTCTCGACCCTCAACATCTCACCCACATGTCTCATAAGAGATAAAGACACTTTATAGAAAAGCCCTAACCCAAAAAAGTACAAAAATGCCCCCCCTAAAGTGCCCAAACGATCTACTCGATCTGGTTTAGATCGGAACTGAACATATGTCAAAATACGTATCGATACGAAGGTCTCAACCCTCAACATCTCATCCACAGGTCTCATAAGAGATAAGGACACTTTTTAGAAAATCCGAAACCCAAAATAGTTCAGAAATAATAACCCCGAACGACCACCCGGTGTCATGCCCTAAACCACCCCCTGGGAGGATTTAGGGAGGTGACCGGACATCCTACGACATCCGCCAATCCCCAAGGATCAAGAAGCAATACTTACACGTCATAAACCACACCATGAGGGTAAAAAGATAATTAAAAGAATATCAGAGTGCAACGGAAGATTAGACTACCCACAGATGATTTATATCATCGATAATACAATCCCAAATACCTATGTTTTATCATATACATATCCATTTATGTCCAATAAGTACATTGTCTTAGTAATTACACTTCTTGAAAGAAAAAAACTTAAATAATAACAAAATCGTCACTAAGCAACGAGATGAGGAAGATCTGCAATTCCATCGATAGCTTCCTCGCCTATTGGCAAACTTGTTCCTACAAAATTAACTAAAAGGGAATATACAAGAGTGTGAGCTCCATTGAGCGCGTGAATGAAATATAACCATGCATGCACATGCAAGCACAACCAAATGAGTCCTACATGAGGTGCAGATCATTTTATTTATTAGCCACATAACATCACAACTAAGTCAGGTCAGTGCTACTACAATCCCCAATACATGTATCCCTAGTACGGGCTTGGTTACCCCTTCCCGCGATACACCCATTGAGTTATCGGAGAAAACCAGTTGGCTCCAGCATCCCTTCCTAAGTCAGCTCGACCAGCCCTCTGTGATTAACCAGGGGGACAACCGTTCTTCCCTCATGCACCATTCCGGTGTTCTTTTATTTTTTTTTTGTATTTTTTTTTCACTCCCTGATAATTGTCCCCACAGGCATCCAACACCTTAACCCCTGTTGGCAAGGGTGCGTAGCACGGGTGATGAAACCCTAGCCCCATGTCTATATGGCATTGTATGAGTGAGGCGGTGTCAACCGTATCCCATAATATGGGCTACCATAGACCTCATTTCCAAGCCGGCTACGGCATCTAATCTAGCAATTCCACATACAAGCATTATCATACATTTCCAATGTTCATAAGATAAGATTCAGAATTCAAATGAGAATATAAAATAATTTAAAGTAATTAAAGACAGTAAATATTATTGTTGTTGTCATGACCCATCAGTCATGTTACACCTACACTCATGGTGTAATTCCACTCACCTTGGTTTGATCCTACTGGTTCAATTGTTTGTTCAGTTTTGGCCGGTATCTGGCTGTGCCCCTCGAGCATGGAATCAAATCCTAAAGTAATAAATTAGAAATATGTTATTTTAATTATTCAAAATTGTTTTGGATAACCCAGTGTTAGTCTAGGCTCCTAGGTCTAATTCGGTGCTCAGTCCGAGACCACTTTGAATTCTCTGGGCCATGCATTGGGCTTTAGGCCTATGTCCCAGTGCATCAACAAGTGTCAGTGGCCCAAGGGGTAAAATGGTCATTAATAATGTCTGCACTTGACCCTAGGTCAGAATATGTTTATAGTGCTGTCCACAGCTTGTCTGTGCTATGGGACCAAGCACAACAGGGTTTCTTCCATCTGCAGGACCCACTAGGGTACCAAAGCATTTTCCAATCAAGGACAGATGTGGGGAAGGGCTTTTTGGTAATTTTCCAGCCTTTCCACAGTGTTCAAGAGTCAGTGGGTGAGATCCCCCAGGTCTGTCCACCAATCCAGCAATTTTCCCTTCACTGGGCGATGTCTCTGGGCCTTGCTGCATCGCCCAGTGCATCGCCCAATGGCTGCAAATCGACACTGGTCTGAGATTCCAAGGCTGGGATCAGACCTGATCCTTTGCATGTCAGGGGGGTTAGGTAGCCCCAGTGATGGTCTACATCATGGTCCAGGCTGATCATCCATCAGATCCACCATCAGGCTGACAGTGGCTGCCCAAGCAGCCCAGTGAATAGTATCACAGGGTTTTGCCAAGCTTGGGAATCTGGTTTCAGCCACATGCAGGGCTAGCAAAGCTTGAAAAACAAAGGTTCAAGGTTGCAACCACCTAGGGTTTGGTCTCTACAGCCTTGGCTCACACTCAGGGCTTCAATCGGCCAACTAGAAGTGAATCTGGGCAGTGCAGCTGTGCACAGCCAGAATCGGCTCACAAGAACAGCAAATCAGAATTATATTTTTGTTCAAAAATCACAGATCTTCCATGGTTAAAGCTTGCATGGCAGATCTGGAGCCATACCTAGCTTCCCCTAGCTATTCTGGGCTGGCAGAGAGTAGTTATTCAAGCAAAACACAAGAGGAGAAGGGGGCAGCAGGTATAGGTGTGCAGATGTATACTTGAGTAGGGTTGAGAGGTCTGAGAAAATCGATTCCAGGCCTGGTGCAGGGCTGGAGCAGCTCCCCTTCCTTCTTCCTTCTTCTTCCTTCTTCTCCTTCCTCTTCTTTCTCTCCTTTCTCCCTTCTTTCTCTCCTCTAAGGGTTTCTAAGGGTTCTAAATGAGCTCAAGAACCCTCTATTTATAGGCCAGCCAATGACTAAGGCCTATTTGGCTGCTTAGGTCTCTTTTCAAAATGCGTTTTTAGACTGATTCTCAGTCATTCCGAGCACTTTGGTGAGATCCATAGTGATCTAAGGGTATGAGGTGGTCCCCCAGACTTCCCTCAACCTATGGAGAGTGCCCATGTCCAATATGGGTGGTCCCCACACATCTGTACATTAAAATACAGCACGTTCCCACTCTGGGTGATGTCACTGGGCCTTGCTGCATCGCCCAGTGCCATCGCCCAGAGAATTCATGTGCAGAATTATTTGGATTGAAATGAAATTTCAGTCCATTTAGAGACATAATTGGGCCATGGTTCCTTCTAGGAAAGTGAAGCTCTATGAATCTAGTTTCTAGGAAAATTTGAATCAAATGAAGTGAAGATTGGGTTATGAAGTTATGCTATTTTTATTACACAAAGGTCAACCTGTCAAAACAGCAGGATCCCATTTTGATAGAAACTTGAGCTAAGCTTTTAACTAACTTAGAGACAGATATAAGTAATGGTGTCTTCTAAAAAAATGCATCTCTATGAGTCTAGTTTCTAACAAAATTAGAACCAACTCAAATGAAGTTCGGGTGGTGGAGTTATATCCTTTTAACTAAGAGAAGGTCTATCTATAAATTAGCAAAATTTATCATTTATGTTGGGATTTAAGATGTATGTATGGAATTGGGTTCTCATCATCAAACCAATCATGAAAATGGATATTTGGGTTTAAAAATGCTTTATCTAAAACATTCAAGGTGATGAGGGTCATCATTAGTTTAGCTTAGAAGTAGAATTTAAGTCCAAGGGTCCTAGAATCAAGGTATGGCCCCTTCCTTAGCCTGTATATTTTGTGATGAGTTGTACAGTCACAAGGAGTTTGTGCTCGCCTTCTTAATGGTGTGTAGGTCCTCGCCAATGGGCTACGTCATCATGTTCAACCTTGGGTCCATTGCACCACAGTATACTGGTAGCCTTGACCTCGGATTCCTGGGCTTTCAACAAAAATT